>NC_136424.1:170227500-170605000 GCF_052625555.1 Lactuca saligna
CTAGAGCCACAACTAAACAAGGAATATGAAAGAAAGCCTAGATCAAAAGTTTTCGGGCTATCCTACATGACTACATACAACTCATATGGCACTCCACTAGACGATAATCAACCAACTGATACTCTAACTAGCATACTACTGTTGTTGCATCCTATCATACAAGGATATATACATAAATTTAGGAGATCACTACAACTCAACAACATCCTATACGCAAGGATACGTAACCAACTATCCAAGGAATGTGTAACCATAAGTAATATGATGTGAGATAGTAAGTAAAAATATATTACTTTTTAACAGGAGTAATCTAAACAAAAGTTGTAGTAGTCTAAAATACAAATGTATAGATATAAATATCGTTAAAATCTAAGATCGCATTAAAAATTATGATGTTCAGAACACATAACCTAAGTAACAAAGTAGTCGAGATTATGATGGACATAAGCATAAAAAGCCAGAAACATCTTATTAATGATTATCCCATGTAATATGTCGTGAAAAAAACGCTAAAGAAATCATTCATAAGTACTGAATGAGTGCAAAAACAAAATTGAATTATTTTGCAACAAACAAATATTAAAAAAAACTAAATATGCACAAAAATATTAATGATTAAATGTGTACAAAATGATAAATATATTACCCTATTATGTCATTTTTTACATGTTAATCTGGAGTAACCGATCATAAGGACTAAATCTGTAGAGTTTAACAAGTTGAAAAAAAAAAAAAAAAAAAAAAAAAAAAAAAAACAAAAACAAAAAAAAAAAAAAAAACTCAATGACCAAATATATATAAATCGAAAAATATTTTACCCTTTTAAATCATTATCCCAATCGTGAAATTAAGAGCAAATGAAACGTAAAGTAAGCATATATGTACTTTAAGATCAATGTTTAAAGTGTAAGATATGTATGTATAAATAATTTTTTTTTATTAATATATCAGTTGTTATCTTAAGTAGCTAACTAACTATGTCTTAGTTAAGTATAAACTTACATATAATTCCTCTTTAAATATTATTTTTCAAAGTACTATTCTTGAATTAAATTTCACATAAAGTAGCTCTTTTACGTGCAATAACCGTGAAATTATAAGGAACATGGATGAGAGTTGTACAATCACCCAACTACATACATTTGGTTTTATTTAAAAACCTTTTTTTTTTTTTTTTTTTATTATTATTTTTTTTATTTATGAAAAGTTCTATCAGCAATTTCTGATTTTCATCGCCATGTTCAATACAAAATCACCATTAATCTCATCCCCTATTTGTTTTTTTTCCTTTCACCAATTTAACAGCAAAACGATGTTTGTACTAACGTTTAATGCATGTAAAACATCTTTTTTCCTTTTGAGAACGTCATACAAAATTAAGATAGATTATATCATAATTTGATGCAAAAAGCAAACCCTAATATCATGTCATTATGTCTATTTCAATAAGTTCAAAGTACATAATATCAATCGATGAATTGGTATACATATAATTTATAACAATACAAAAGAGAAACTCGTTGTATTTATTTTATAACGAAGTGAGTGATTGTAAATGATTAAAGAAATTCAAGTATACATCGTAGAAATGTTTACAAAAAAAATGAAGTGTGACAAAGAATATGATCAATTATTTTTGTTATTTGTGACCAATCATGATTTTTTCCCAACAGCTTGACCACACAGAAGGGCATTTTCGGGTAACAGATATTCATCTCGTATTGACATCACCGGAGAATAAACTCGAAGATAGAACTGTTCACCGAGATACTGTCGCACCCAAAACTCGTTTCTTATATTCCACATCCCGACATTATCAAGGGCAACATATATTGCTGTCCACGATTTTGGATATACCTATATATAAACGATTTAACGACAAATTAAACTGATGTACAAATGACTAAAGCAAGTTTAACTAATGTTTAATGCATTTTTTCTTGTCTTTAAAGCCTTGTTTCGGTGGTGCATTTAATACTTGTAAGGTACAATTAACTAAAGCGCAAGTCATCGTATCTAGTTCAGGCAAAAGAATCTAACCTGTACAGTTGAACGTGAGACTGCATCGATAAGATTGTAGTCATTTCGACTTGTATCACTCCATATCCCTCCATCCATTCTGCATGTTAATTACATTATTAGTGACAGAAAAAGCGTTGTTAAAGTATTTCATAGGTGAAAAAGCTTGAAAAGAAGCAAATTACCCAACAACAAAGAAACTGTATCCATCAAGGTGCCAACTTTGCATGATATTTTCACGATTTTCAAACACAATCTCAATGAAATCCCGAAAATCAGCACCCATAACTGAAGTGTCAAGATACGGGTTCTGGTTTGTGGGGACATCGGGAATACTCCCGACCTTGAAAACTCCACTAATGTTGAAGTAATCTGCCAACTTAAGAGGTGTATCAGCTTGAATAAACGACACCCCGTTAACATTATATCTTTGTTTTCGATCGATTATGGATGCAGATCCAGTGATTTTGATTGTTCTTGTAATGTTAATCTGTCCATAATGATATGAGCCTTGTGGGTTAGGTCTCGGTCCACTAGCAGTCAAATTAGTCCTGGAAAATAAACAAAAAATTTAGAACACAACCTAATAAAGCTGTCGTGAAAAATGTTAAATCGTTGGGAAAGGTGATAATTGTTTACCTGATGGATCTAGCTTGGTTTAATGACCAGGTGATGTCAGTGTCGATAGGAGGTGGTGGTGTGCCGGAAACCGCCTTGCCGGAGTTTGAATAGCGGAGGATGGCGGTGGTGTTTAGGTTTTGACTAGTGAATCGGGAGGAAACCGCAATGTAGTAATCTTGAGGGGGTTGATCCGCAGTGACCAAAACAGAGTATGATTGTCCCACATGGATGTCAAGAGATGACAAAGACGTTTGTACGGTGTGGGTCCCTTCAACTTCCACTAATGTCATCGTGTGATTTTCAATTCTAAAATTTAGCGAGTTTTGTAGGCCCACATTCGATATCCTTAACCTATAAGTTTTACCTGATAAAATATCAGTATCAGTATCAGTATCAATATCAGTATCAATATCAATAAAATTAGGATTCAGATCAAGATCAAGATCATTCAGAATAATCGGTTTAACCATGTTATTATAATATACCTTGCTCGACATTGTATGATACGCCACCATCTCCTCGACCGTTAATTAAGATTCCATCGGGAAAAGGAAGTCTCCATCCGAGGTCCATAATTTTCTCGAGTCTCTATAACACATAATATAATAAAAACATTTTTATTATCGGTAAAAAAATTGTTGTCTTTGATTAAATGTAATGTAAATACTGATTAATTTTAATTACCGTGTGATTTGTTGAATAGGCATCGCCGATAAGAATGGAGTAATCGTCAGCTGGATCTGGAAACGGAACCGGAATCCGGGGTCTGCTAAGGATTTTGATGGCTCCATAACCGCCTGCAGCCTTTTGGAATCCGAGAGATGGAAAATAGTAAAAGCTTCCAATCTGATCTTTCACTTGTAATTTATATGTGAAGTTTTGACCCGGTGGAATCGGGCAATTTGTCCCATAAACTCCATCTTGATATGAATTTCGTCTTTGTTGTATGCCATTCCTGTGTTCAAGACCACAAAATCACATTAGAGTCAATGTTAAATTTGTAAATTTGCAAGAATTAAAAAGATATTAAAGTCATTTGTCTTCACAAAACAATCATAAATTCCCATTTGTTAATCGGCATATACTTAGACTTGTTTTCTTATTTAAAACGCCAAAAATGAAAAAATAAAATAATATAACATAAAGCATCATTTCGTAAGTCGTAATCAGTCTACATTGAATAATTAAAAAAATAACATCATACATAGTTGTAATTAACGCGGAATATGGAATAGGAATGTTCACATGATCATTTCCTAATGTTCACACTTCATTGATAATATAATTAAATGCCTTACTTTTGTTTGCGTATTAATCGAGTATTAAAAGATTGTACATTATGTATTATCTTATACACATTTTAATGTCCACTACATTCATTCTACATCACTTATTTTTTTATACATTATGCATTAAAAGCTATCCAGCATTGAGAGATTACCATGAAATGAGAAAAGGCTCGGGCAAGTTGTTAAAGACATTGATGATGAGATTATCGTTTGTGACCGAATATATTTCCGGACCTGGAAACTGCCCGTTTATCAAAATTCCCTGCAAATTTAGACACGAAAAGCGTCAACTCATCGAGACAAAATACAAAATTCAAGTGTTCATATGATCAGTCTTATTAAACACTTGTAAAATGGAGTCGACTCAAGGTTCGAACTTTTGATGACCTAATGTTCAAAAGAGATATAGATTAAACAATCTTATGAAATTTTACCTGTTGAAGGACGCCCATAGGGTATATGTCTCCATACGTAACATTCCAAGTAAAGAATCGATACGGATCCTCAGCATTGACAATCGCAACAAGACAAAGAACTACACACAAGTAGTTTGACCTAACAAATCCTCCGTAACGTTTTTGCATATTTTCAAGGATGGTTAGAGAGAAATGTGAGAGATAGAGAGAGAGAAAGTAGAGAAAGTTGATTTTGCATGGAGAGTTTAGTTGAAGGATAGTGTTTATATAGGAGTCGTCTTCGTGAAGCACATGGACCCACTTGTGCGTGTGTACATTCAACCTTTTCAAATGAATGCTAATTAAATATTATGAAAAAAGATATACCATAATCTGTTTCATATTAGGAGTAGGGCCACCATGTAAGAATATAATAGAAATATCGATGGTTATAAATAGTTTTTCCTTTTAAATTACAGCTGGTGATTAAAATGAATAAGTATATATGATGATTAATCGGGTAAAAGGTGATCAAAATATATTTCGTGGAGTATTTTTCTTATAAACATGTTTTGTGTATGTTTTGGGTGATTTATATAAGATAATTAGCAAGTTAAAGATTATTAAGAATCACATTTTACATTGATAGTTGAATCTTTAAATGAAAATCAATATATCCTAAACAATTTCTAATTGTCTATTTTATATTGAGATTTTCTAATATTTGCTCTAGGCACACACATAATAAGTATTAATTGAATTATTAATTATGATAAATATTATTATAACTAAATGTAAAATTTATTAACTCTTTATAATTAATAAATTTCATATTATTTAATTACGGTAATATTTCTCATAATTAATAGTTTTTATGTGTGTCTTTAGGGTATATATTAGAAAATGTCTTTTATATTTAACCATTTAATTGCTTGATGTATTATACGTATGTGACGAGTGGACGAGTATGTGTATGTTTGATTTTTTATGTTAATAAACTATATATATATATATAGTAACACTGTTTCTAATACTTAACTTTTTGTTAATTTAGCCTATTTTAATTTTAGTAACAATTATTGAAATTGCCCATGTGATTTGTCAAAACTATGTATTTGGTATCCAACCATTTTTTTAATAGTTAGATCGTCTCTATAGTTTGTTTTTGTTTTGCTTTTAATCACTGATAGACATAAAAATACTACAATACCGTTTTTTCACTCTCACAAACAATTTATGAACTCATATATCTACTCTTTTGTGAGCTCTAGTGAACATTAAACTCATGTGAACATCAAAACCCCGGTGATCACCACACCCCGAATATCCCCTTTATCCCTTCTTCATATCTTTATAATTCTATTTCTCATGGTTGAATTATCTTCCCCACTTACGCACTCACGTCATTACCTCATTTCATGTATCTTTTCTTGTTGGCCACCACAACACTGCATTCAAAATCATACTAGTCTCAATGAGTTCAAGTTCAACTTGGGAGGGGAAAACTGGGAGGAGGCACACTACAGTTTTTCCCTCCCAATGGGTTTTGGGGTAGTGGTACCGAGTTCTATCAGTGTCTAAAGCAATGAAGCCATTAATGAGAAACTGTGTTGCTAAGGATATTGTTGTTATCTCTTCGGAGAGGGATCAAACCCTAGTTCGTTAGGTGTTATGGCATACTCCTCTATTGGATGTTATTGTTCGTTGCACCAAAATCGTCGTTAAAAAATCAGACTATTGGTTCTGGTTGAAATTGATGGAGGAATATCCAAACTTGATGAAATAGATTAATCCTGAGAGTTTCCTCATGAAATCGATGGATGCATATATGATTCATGAGTTGTAGGTGGATGGGCTTGTAATGACGAAGCTCTTAGGGGTGGAGCTTGTAGAGGAAGGCGACAACGGTGATGGTGGCTTCAATTTAGGTCAAATATATCGGAGTAATTGAGAAAGTCAATGAGGTTCTAGGTTGTAGATTCAAACGGGGGTGAGGCCAAGTGCAACTAATGTGGGTCCAATGACCCACTTATTTTTTTTTAATTTATCTAAAATTTCTATAGAAAATATTTAGTGACCTATCTTCAAATAAATTTAAAAACTACCTTACCTATGAATCTTTGAAATTGTATAAGAAAATTTCTATAGCAAAATTAATGAACCATATCATTTCTATTCTAGAATCATTATTTGATCCAAAAACTGTATTTTTTTTGTTGCCATTTTAAGTTTTGATTTGGGTTATCTTTTCGTTTTTTTTTTCGGTTGACAATGGGTTGCAGACAAGCTTTTAAATCTGGGTTAAAGATGAAATTTAGATTTTCACAAGATCTTGAAATTAGGTTGTTTTTCTAGAACCAAGGTATAATATCAAAACCACTGAAATCTATATCTGTTGCAGGTGAGGTGTGACCGGTGAAAGAAAGTACAATGGTTGGGTCGATGGAGAAAGAAAACCTAGTAGGTATGGTTGTGGGTGGTGTTTGGCGACAATGGTGGTGGCCAACGATAGTAATAGCAGTGGCAGTCGAGGACAGTGTTCGTGGTCTTCTTCACTTATAGTGTTGGTGGTGGTGTTCAATGGTAGTGGTGGGCGAGGTGATGGCTGGAGGTAGGGATTTTTAATTTTTTTATTAGGAAGTTGTATATAAATAATAAATAAATTACAAAAAATAAATAAATAAAGGTACTACCATAATATTGTTTTTTTATATAAGATGGGGAAGAAAAACCCAACATAAAACGTCCCACAAAAACACAATTTTGTCCGATCATGATTTCAAATTATTTTATTTTTATTATTTCCTTAAATATTTATCGTGAAAAAAAAAACCGTTGACATCTGCGTACGCAATGGTAGTAAAAAGGGTGGTGTATTTTATAATTTTTATTCACAGTTCGTACCTTATATTTTTTCAATAATAACACATTCATACCTAAACTTTTGCTCGTTTATGACAGGTTTTTCGATATATTATATTTCAATATGGTACCTTTGTAATAAACATAGAAACTTGTTTATTTATATAACAGGTAGCGTTTTCCTCAAATGTGATTTTGTTACAACAGAATGCTTTGTCACCCGATATTTAATATTTCCAGTTTTACCTTTTCAATACTATTCATCTTAAGTAAAAATCTTGTCTTTTACGACATGACATTTCCATAATTTATCTTTTTTTTTTTTTTTTTTCCAAAATTGGCTTATTTAGAACGCAGAAATGCCTTCATAGAGTAGTAATTAAAGTAATAATTATATAAACTACAGGTTATGAGATGATACAAAATATAAATAAAAACTTTAATATATAAAGTTAATATGTGTTACGTCTACGCTATTAAATGTGCACCAAAATCCTAAACTAAAGCGAACGCGTAGGACCCGTGATCAGCGAGAACGAGATACACGGGAATTCCATGTGTACTTTCTTTAAACAGCTCAGAGGATTTAATCGCATCCGTCCAAATTGTGATGAAGCTTTCATGGCCCACTCGTATGGTAGACCCGCCGCGAATTGACGGTGGAGATTAGCACCAGCTTGATATAGTTGTACGCGCTTAACAGCTAATATATTGGGAGGAACTAGACCGGCGCAAATTATACATGTTCTTTTGGACTAAATACGCCCCAATCATTTTCGATTTTATTATTTTAGTTTATTTGACTTGTATAATTTATTAATTGAAGTGAAATAATATAAAATCAAATTTCATACTTGCATGTGAATATTAATGCTGTAAAAGTGTCACACATTTGTAGAGTTTGTTAGACTCCAATTGAAATCGGGGTATGGGCTAGTGTAATTTGATCACGTACAAAAGGTAACTTTGAGATGTATAACTAATTTTTAATAGATATTTCAAATTATTTAACTTTTGGAAAAAAAAAATATGTTTTAGTGATGAGCCATCAATCGGGACAAACTTTAATCTTTCTATAATTTATACCAAACATTCTTTGCATCAAGTCATTCAATAACATTGTCGAACTACTCAGATTTGTTGCAAATTGGGGGAGAAGTCCTAAAATGAAAGCTCAGTTCCATACCATCTGCAATGGTCTATTTTGGAATCTATGAAAATATCATAATGATCGGATGTTCAAACAGGTATTCATCAGTCCTTTTTATGGTGTAGTGCAAATAAAATCATTTCTATATTTATGAGTTAAATGTAGTGGTAAATGTGGTATCTGTTCATGGGAAGAGTGCTCATCATCTCCTTTTTGTATTTGATAACTGATGTGACATAGATCTCCGACGATTCTTCCGGTTTTCTCTTCTCTTGAAGGCATCCATGACGGAGAGATTTGCTAGTCACAATCAGAGAGATGCATTAGAGCTTCCCCAGGGACTGTGCCCCGAGAGAGGACTCTGACGATCAAGTTAAAGAAGCTGGTGGATTTGAGATGGTTCTCCTTCGCTGGAGAGAACCATCTTGGTGTTGGTGGCGGTGTATGGTGGTTGTGTTGGATTAGGTGTCTAAGCCTATAACTATAATTGATATGTACTTGACCCGGGAGTAACATGGTCTATTTCGGGATGCATATCACCAGGACAATTTGATAGGATGGATACTTGAGTAAGAGGTTACTTATGATTTATTAATATATTATAAGTTCTAATATATTAATATGAAATCGTATTATTTAATTAGTATTGATCAAGAATTAATTTGCAATTAATTTTGTGATCAAAAGAGACTAATTAAATATATGAGGATTGATTTAGTAAATAAATGATTCTTATAGTGTGGGCCAATTGTTATTTAGGATAGGCTAAACCAATATGGTAGTCTATGGATAGTCCATGGAGGTTTAACCCATGTAGCCTAAGTAATATGAAAGATCATGAGCATTAAGGTTTGCATGGATGTAACCCTAGACTTTGCCACGTTAGAAAAGGACTCCCTTACCACCCAAATTCAGCCACTAGAGTTCTTGGAGTTCATTAGAACCGATTTTGGAGCTAGCAACATCTCTCTCAAGTTCTCCTTTGTCCTAGGTGTGTTGTGAACCGTTTGAGGCATCACACTTGGGGTGCTAAGTTCTTAAAGGCCAAATAAAACATGTTCTACAAGCTACATAAAGAGGTAAGCTCTTAACTAGTATTTTATGTAGTTTATGTCAGTTGTATGCTAGTTGTAGGCTTAATGATTTGGAATAAATATTGCATGTATAATTAGAGAAAACATAGATCCAAAGCATTTAGGGTTGTATGTGCACCATATGATGTTGTAGTATACTAAAACCCAACAATGGTATCAGAGTCATGGGTTGTTTTCTATTATAGTTGATGCTTGTTAATTTTTCAAAGCTGAAAAAATTGATTTTCTGGCCATCTGACTAATGAAATCGCCGAGTCCACTAGCTGACTCGACGAGTCTACTCAGTATAAGGTCAACTTGGTGAGTCATGTTCATGCACTCGACGAGTTGATGCTTCTGATTTTGGCCTGTTTTGGATTAGGATGATTACCACAAAATGTTTTAGTTCATAAAATTTGATTTTGTTGATATGGTAATGATCATGCTTATCCAATTAAAAGATAATTATCATAGTTTCAAGATTTATATTAGTTTATATGATAGACTAATTTCTTGTAAATTGTTTATATGAATTATCTTGACTTATGAGTTTAACTAGATCATAGAATAATTATTTGATTGTTTTTATTAGTTAGAATATTTGATCTAAATGCCTTTTATGAACTCCATAACTTGTCCTCAAGTTATGAAAAATGAAAAAGTCTCTCTTTTAAATGGTTTTAAAGTCTTCCATAACTTGTCCTCAAGTTATGGAACATGAAAGGTTTTTCCTTTAAAAATACATTAAACTCATAAGTTATAGAGACCAAACGAATAGTTCAAAACTTGTCCTTAAGTTTTGGAATTTGTAAATTTACCCTTATGAATACTTTAGTTCCAAACCCTAAAATTTTAAAAGTTAAAATTCAACTCTTATACTATTATAATATTAAAAGTTAGTACTTATGTATAAGAATAAGTCAGTCTTACTGTTATTAGGCCTCATTCACGAAGCCAATCTATAAAGGGTGATATAAGGTTAATGCCTATAAAATGGTAGTTTAATGAGTGTCCACACTCACCTACCGCTTTCTTGACTGGTGGAGGGTCATTAGCCGAACGGGTAGGATAGGACACCAATTCTCATTATAAGTATAATGATAATTATATAGTAACTAAACTTTTATTAAATTCCGAATCTTCGTTACTTTAGGAAAAATGTGAATATGATGCTATCCCATGAAATTGCATTTTGCACCTTGTTAAGTCGTTAATGGAGCGTTTGTGGTTAACCGTCACACTAACTTGGACTAATAAGGGTGGCAAAGGGTAGCTCAATGTTTGTCATAGATCAATGGAGTGTGTGTGGTTAATCGACACATTGATTATGTGATAAATGACATCGAGAGTACCAAGCTAATTTGCATGGTTATTCACACATTGTTTGTGATCCTCGACATCCCAATCACAAACTTGAAGGGCATAATCGAGATTTAAACATGCCACTGAAAAGTTCAATGAATCTCAAAAGATCAAGGAATTTCAATTCATTTAAAACTTAATAACCAATTTCGTTTTTCATGGTGGAAATTGGTAAATTGTCATTTACCTACCTTCAAATTTTCAATTGGATTATCTCATCCCTCTTCCGAATTATAGAATATTGTGTTTGGTCCTAGCCTTAATATATTCGTTTTGGGTGTTATATTATGGACTTAAATTATCTCACTTGAATTTCTCCCAAATAGATGTCTAGTTCTGACAACTATGGTCTTCCTTATCCTTTTGGAAAAAGCTTTCCTAATGAAGATGATATCCCACATGGCGATCAAGGTGAAAGATTAATCCTTTTTCGTGCATTGATGGGACTGGAAATCATAATTCACTTCCTCCACCTCCTCTAATTATTCTCTCTAACCCACATGTTAAAAGACTTGAAAAGTTCAAGATCATTCAAGCCCTATTGGCAAGCAAACACAAAGATGGAAATTATGTATGTGCTTACATCTTGGAGATGCAGTTACATATTGACAGGCTGGGAGAGTTGGATGTCAAAGTCTCGAGGAAGTTGGCTGTTAACTGGGCTCTTCAGTCACTGCTTGAGTAATATAGTGGGTTCATTAAAGACTACTACATGACCCTTATTGATCTTATCTATTTGCTCATTGCTGCTGAATCAGAAATGAGTTGGCACACTGGTAAAGCAAAGTTGTTTGGAAGATCTACTTGCCAAATTTCCATGGACAACCGTGACAATCCATAAATGATTTCGTCTCCTAGGAGAGAGAAATTAGCTAAAGTCAAAAAGTTTGAACTTAAGAGAAAGACCAATTCTAGGATTGTCTCATGTGTCGATGCGAAGGAAACCATTTGTTTCTACTGCCATTTAGAGGGACATTGGAAGCGAAGCTGCGCTAACTACCTGAGAGATCTAAGAGACGGTAAAGTCAAAATGTTTGACTCTACTTCAGGTAAGTCCACTATCTAACTCTATTAAGTTCCTATTTGGAGATTCTTAATACATGATGTAATGTAATTACATTTAGATGTTTTGTAGAATCGTAGAAAAGAAAGGAAGCTTAAAGGAAGAGTAAGCTGATTCTGATCGCGAAGAGATGGATTTCGATCGCATGGCTCAATGATCAGAATTTTGAGCTGCTGCTTAAGAGTTATGATAGATTGCTTAGGAATAGATAACAACATAGTTTTCATTTGTATTTGCATTGTAAGGACTAGTTTTCTGCGCTTTTATAAATAAAGAATTTTTTTTATTTTAAGTTTTCTTACAATGGCATTTGTGAAAATGTTGTTTATATGTTTGCAATGATAGCAATATTGGAAAATAGATTTAATTCTTTCATTTGTTCCCAAGTTTGGAATGAATTTTGCCTTCGAATGTATTTGTTGCTCCTCTCCTTGCATCAAATTTACCAAATAAGGAAAGATTCTCATCACCCAAGTTTCAGTTTGATGGAAACTTGGAATCATACAACTTGTATTGTGTGATGAATGAGAACATTTTTTCTAAGAAATTAAGACTAATTCCTTATTCACGTGAATATGTGAGTCAAGTGAAGGACTAGGAGATTGGGTACACTTGGTTGTGCACTGGTCAAGTCCACCACAAAGATTGAAATGACTGTTCATCATGATTTATTAAAAGTTACTAGATATGGTTATGATTACAAGTTTAAGTATAATTCTGAAACATTGGAAAAGTTTCAATGTATGGTAGAACGAATGAGAAGAATCAAATTAGGCTGAAAGATAAAAGTTTCTTCAAACTAAAAAGATGGGAGAGTACTTTAGTATCGTGTTTTATGATCATCTTAATGATTATGGAAAACCATATCACAATTGATCCTCTAAGGATATCTTAGTGCATTTGTATGGCTAAGAAGAGGAATCATGAATAGTTGAAATGGTTAAATCAAGAAGATGAGTCAAACTTCATTCCAAAAAAGTCTTGGAGTCATACTCTACGATTGTGGCTTGAGTGACATAATCTTAAGAAGGTTTAAAACACTCATCAAATGTTGAGTAATTTTTTTTTGCTCTTGTACATTTGAAATTGGTAAGTTGTGATGTCTTGGTAAGGACAAAGACCAACTTAGACCAATTATGTGGCATGTTTATTTTGATAAGAATCCGTACTAACTCTTGATTATTTGTTTTGTCAAGGAATAGTTCATAACAAGAGAATCTTATATGTCAAGAGGGAAGTGGGTATCTTAAAGATCCCAAAAAGGTTCAAGAACTAATCAAGAGTAAACCTATTGCTAATCACTAGCTCACGACTTGAGGTTTGTAACGTATCGTGTTGACATATTCTTGTTTCTGTGCCCATTCCCGTTAAAATTGACTATGCATGTGAGTTCTATGAGTTCTCAATTGTTTTCATAACAACTTGGAAGCAATGGTAGGCCCTTGAGCTGTCAGGTGGCATGAAATTAAGATTGAACAAGTTCAGTACATATGAGTTTGGATTTGTCACTAACCTTGTCTTGTAATTATGGTTGTGACAAATTCACATGGATAGGAACACATACACCATAAAATCTAAGTTTCATAAGGTTTCTCTCCAATTTATGAAAATGATTGTGAGGAAATGCTTTCATTAAGTAGATTTTAAGGAGATAGCAGTTGTGATATTTGCATTCTCAAATTCGATTATGATTACGACATTCCTCTTCATAGTTCGAATTGTGAGAAATAGCAAAAGTTTTAAACATTTGAGACTTATTGTTGTAAGTTCTAAAATTGTTTAGACACACATGTGAGCTATCTAGGGAAAGGTCTATGAGTTTGAGAAGCCTAGATAAAGTCTTATCGAAGCATCTCGTATCAGAAATCTGAACTTCGGTAAGGAAGTCAATAAGTATTTATTTCTAGAAGTCCAGATAATTTTTGGGTACATGTCAAAGCTAGTGGGAGCATAAGTGTTATGCTAGTAATATAATAATTATTATGCTAGTGGGATCATAATTATTATGGTAAGTGTTGCAAGTTAGCAATGTTAATAATAGAAAACAAAAGTTTCAAATCACAAAGTTGCAGGGTTTGAAAAGTTGTTTTGTTGTAATTAAAGGAGAGGAATTCACACTCCATTTCAATTCTAAAAGCTTAGATTGAGATTTTAATCAAGTTTAGTTAAAAAAAAAAATATATATGAATGTTATGTTGAAAAGATTCGACATAAAAAAAAATTCTATATATGGAAATATTATAGCAAGAGATTGGTAAAGTATCATGGATCGTATCCCATATGCTTCAGGTATAGGGTCGATTGCATATGCTATAATATTTATGTGTTTTGAATTTTCCAAATGCCTAAGGAATTAAGAGGGAAAATGGACCAGAACTGAATATGACAAAAATGGTTAAACAATTGTCGAGGACAATCTGAAGTTTACCAAAGATTGGTTGTTTATGGACAGTTGGAAGTATAGTGTAAATTTTGGAAGGACCATGTTGGCATACTCTGAGAAGAGGTAACTGTGACAACTGCCAATTCAGGTCATTCTTGGACTCATGCATCTTTATAATAACCATTCATGCACAACATGCCATGACCTAGTAGTATAAATTAGGTCAAAAATCTTGCATAAACTAGGATCCAACTAAGGTCTAGGATTAATATACTTGATACTTACAATTCTAGTAAGTTGCTTAGCTACAATAGGAAATGCCAATACTATAATTAGAATAAAGCTTCAAGCTTTGTTATAATTGAAATAGGGTATAAAACTCTAAAAATAAATTAAAACATTCTAATTATACTTCAACATGTTGTTGAATATCAAACAATATTCCAAAAACCCTAAAGAGCCAAAAATCCAAAGTTATAAATTATAAAGCTTAAAAATTTTATAAAATTTGGCTATAAACTTCCTAATATCAAATTTTATTGATCAAATTATGGATTATACCAATGAACTAGAAATATAAATTACAAGTATTAATCATAAATTATTTGTTGAAAACAAGATTTTTAAATAAATCAAATTGCTTAATAAACATTTTATAAAAATGAATGTTTTTATATAAAATATAGGAGGGAAGTTTATAAAGTTTAAAATTTAGGAGAGAGGAGGCCAAAATGCATGCAAAAACCGCCCATCACCTCTCCCCATGCCCTCTCTCTTCCCCAAAATACAATCATTAAGCTTAAACCCTTACTCCACCTCTTCCCTCTTCACTCTCTCACTTCACTCTCTTCACACACTTCACTCTCTTCTTCCCTCTCTCTAAACTCACGAAAATCCTCTCATTTCTCTGCAAAATTTCGAGATTGTGAAGCCCTTGAAGTGTTCTTACTTCTCTCAAGGTCAAAACCAAGGTAAACAACAACATCTTCTTCCATAGTTTCATGGTTAAACCTCTTTTTCTTCTTAGTCTTCTCTACTTTTCGGATTCTATGCCTTTCCATGGCTAGAAATCTTTATTCTCCCCTTGTGGTTTGTAGATTCTCACCATAACACAATGCATGTGTTAGAGATGGTGAAAATCCGGGATCAAACCCATGCAATGAGTGGAAAAGATGCACATATGATCATGTGACATCAAAACCTAATATTTCATGTTCTTCTCCATTTCTTTTGTGTTCATGCATGAACAAAAGCATTTAAACCATTTCTAGTACATCTTGGATGCTCATTCATTCCATGCATGTGTTAGAAATCGGGCCTTACCAAAGACATGCATGATGTTCTTGTTGAAATACCCTAATAATGCACACAAGCAAACATGTAATCTGCCAGATTACTTTGTTCGACTTTGAACAGTCATAACTCAGTTATTTCTTAACCAAATCATGATATTCTTTTTGTATTGGTTATTAAACGAGTTAACTTTCAAACCCAACTGGTCTCACTGTAAAATATTAAATATCCGATTTTTAGCAGATTTTACAAAAAGGTTGCGCATACAGCTCTTTTTCTGTGATCACTATTTTTATCTTGCTTAAACAATGGCCTTAAACCCAACCATAAATCTGAGGAAAAATACCTTAGAAACTTAACATATCTAGTGAATTATGGTTGAAATTTCGTGGCTTAAAACCTCACTGAATGGGCTACACAAATTCATGAACTTCAGCCACATTTACACTTCATGCATTATTGCATGCAACTTTTCTTAAATTGTTTGAAATCATTACCCTCATTTCTCTTCTGAATACATTTTTTACATTTTTCCTTTTGAAAGCCCTTGCATGCATGAGATAATCTGGAAAATTTCAAGAGCTTTTGTTATTTCTTTGATTTATTAGAATTATTGCTAAAACCAAGGGCATAAATCATATAAAATACTTCCAGAGGTCAATAAATCCTAAATAAATTCATGGATGATCCTTATGGGGAATAATGACCCCTCACCAAATTTCAACAATTTTTGTTACTATTTCATATGATTTCTAATTTTCTTTTATTTAGGACATGATAAATTACAAAACCACTTTATAGGATCTGAAAATTGTATCTAACAATTTTCGCATACCTTACCTGTGATGGGTGACTCCAGAAAATAATTTCAAGATTTTCCATCATGTTTTACTATTTTTCCCAATTTTTGGTAATTATAATGGTCTAAAAATGGGAGAAATAGTTCTGATTATCCAAAATTCATGAAAATTTACCAGGATATAATATTATAGAGTAGGAGGTTACATAAATATTTTGAATATTTTTCTCTATTGTAAACTATTTTTCTCTTATTTTCTAGAGTTAATTGCACTAAAATACACTTAAATATACATAAATACCCAAAACCAGTTTATACATTATGAAAACCACTTTTGATATTTTTCCCAGGATATTTATACTGTAAATGATGTTACAAAAATTTATGGTGATTTATTTTAACTGTTTAATATTATTTCTTTAATTAATGACTATTTAAAGGAATAAAGCAAGGAAAAATAGAAATACCCACTGAAAAATATCTTTTATATTTTTCCCAGCCTATTTATGTATAATAACAATTAAATAAAAAGTTTGGGTAATTTTGGAAACTGTTTTCTATTTATTTCAATTTTTATTGAAATAAATGCTCAAAAATCATAAAATATAATTAAACAGCTTGGAAATCCATTTTTATAATTTTCCCAGCTTAGTATTGTGTAATAACAGTTAAATAAAAAGTTTGAGAATTTTTATCCCTCGAATGCTATTTTCGTGAATTTATGTTGTAATAAGAACTTAAAAATTTGGAAAGTTTATATTCCAAGGTTGTAATTAATCGCCCGATATATAGAATTTCATTACTTCAGAAAAAGTGTAACCAATTGATATAAAATCCAATACTAAAACATAAATTGACATTTCCCTATATGTAGAGTTTAGTATATTAGCATTAGATATCGACATGGAAACTCACTAGTGCGTGTGTTTGATGTCGTAGGATCCCAGTAGTAAGCCGTTGGTGCATCCCGAAGTACCGCTTCTGTCTACACAAAACATCGTGAGTATTCACGCACTCCCCTATTTTCGGTTTTTATGTTTTGGGGTGGAAAAGCATGTCCAGAAAAACTACTGTTTGCATGTTGTATTTAAATTGAATTGTATCAAACATGATTGCTATTGTATTGATATGTTTCTTTATGTATGTCTATGCAACACGGAACATGAGAACTTATCGTACTAAGGCCCTTCCCTTATCTCTAACCATTAACTCTTTGAGCCAATGGTCGTTATGGATAGCGCTATTAGGAATTGACAACTCCTCACTCGCCCGAATCGCTGGAGTGCATGATACCATATTCATCTATGGAACGATAAGCATAGATCTCGATAAGGCTTCAGTCATAGGTTTGGTTGAGACTCATTGTTTGCTCATACACATACAAACGCGTTTCCCGTTCTAGCAATAAACTTGTATACCTTAATAGCAATCAACTTTGTTTTATCATTAAAGCAATGTACTTGTACTTACGAAAAGCATTATTGTACCCTCGATTTATAAACTTGTGATACTCACCAACTATTTTCATAGTTGACGCTCGTTTTACATGCTTTTTCAGGAAGTAATTAGTAAGTGGATGTAAAGATTCATCATCATAGAGCATGCTGCATCGTGTTGAAGCTATTATGAAGCTATATTTTGAACAATGTTATTTTGAAAAACTTGTATTTTGTTTCTTTTGAAGCTATGGGTTGTAAACTTTTAAATACTGCTATGGTGATGTATCTTTATCTTTTGCATTGAAACCGTTATCGCTGTCATACCTTGCGTTTCCGCTTTAGCAGGGTGTGACAGTAACTCTTGTTTAGAAGCGATAATCAAAATGGGAATATGGAAATGTTTCCATAAGTGGAAGTTATTCTTTAAATCTATGTAAGATTAGAAAAATTAATGCAAGAAGGATGTTCAAAGGAATGTATTTTGAATGTGAGACTTTGTTTACATGGAATTACTCTCCATTGGAATACTTTGTAATGTCTGTTGCCAAGTCTCTATGACTTTTGTGCATAGTCATTACAAGAGGATCATTGCATATAAGTTTAAAATCTAACAGATTACAGTAAATGTCAACAATTTGGTATTCTTACATTTACGGTAAGGATTCGGAATTGTGAAATGAGTTTCATTGAAGATGTATCGAATTGATCTATTTAACAAAAAAAGGACCATAGGCAAAAATAGTGTGTATGCTTGGAGCATGGGATAACTATTGCTTTATTTCAAGTATTAAGTTGATTAATCAAAACATTATACAATGCATAATGTGTAATCAATATGGTGATTAAATAAAAGGTGTTTTATTTATATTCATAAGTTCTGAGACCATATTGGATTTAGTTATCCTTGTGTTTCATTTTGCATGTTTTGACTTCCTGAATAAGAAGATTATTCAAACTATCCACAGTCGATCATACTTTGGAAGTAGGTATTAAGGCAAGATTGTCATGAATGGGTCTGTAAGATTTTCTAAGGTGTTAGACATAGCACAAGTTTGCTACAATATTTATGAGTACTCCTATAATAAGATTTGAATATTGGATTCAACCCATGCTAATTTGAATAACTTCATGGATTTTATCACAAGTGATTGTGAGACGATAATATCTTATATTCTTGAAACCAAGACATGTGAGTTGTAATTTACAAGTCGGTCGCACATTGATATACGTAAACGCACTAGTAACTTGGTGTTATAAAACATATTGTTGTGTGTGATTTGATGAGTATGTACAAGCAAGTGTATGAGTTGAAGTGTATCTGTTCCTTTTACCCTTAGAGGGATAAAAGTGATATATGTGGTCCCCTTGATGATTTAGTGATGACAAGCCTAAGTGCTTGGCCAAGCCTGGAGTGATTTGATTTTTTCAATTAGCCGGTCGTCATAAATCGGAAATCAGGAAAGAACAGATAGAAAGAGAGAATGGTTATAATCCATTTCTCATGTCCATATGATATCTAGAATGGAGGAATATATGATCCCTTATCTAATGGACGTGTCATTTGTTGGAATATTGTCTAAGGCTGCAACTATATTAGGCAAGTATTTGACCCGATTGTGCATGGTCCTTTTGGGTTGCCTTCACCATAGCAACTTGATAGGATGATTTATTATGAGAAAATAGATATTATTAATATATTATGAGAATAATATAAGGAATAATAATATTGTTATTTGATTAATATAAGTCATAGATTAATTAGTATTAATTTGGAGACTTAAAGAGATTAATTAAATAAGAGGGTATAAACTGTCAATTGTTTGATAGTTACACTTTGGGCTATGAATCCTTAAGAGATAGGATATGAACGATTTCTAGGGCTAGGATAAGCTTCAAATCGTCCAAGGATTATCTAAGGAAAGGATTAGGATTGCTTAGAGTCTAAGTTATCGAACTAGGGTTTAAGGGTGAAACCCTAGGAGCCTTACAAGTATAAATAGACCCAAGCATTAGGGTTTGTATGTGCACATATGAATGTTCATATGTCCAAAACCCAACAGTGGTATCAGAGCCTAGATTGGTTTCTATTAAATTGTTGCTTGATTGTTTGAATCTTACCTGCAAAATTTGAATTTTGTGATTCTGAGTCATGGACTCGGCGAGTCCCATAGTGGACTCGGCGAGTCCAGAGTGGGTACTCGTCGAGTCCGAGCGTCAGGAAGAGCCAAAATCGGAATTTTTTCATATTTATCTTAAAGTTATGTTTTTCATGGAAACTTACCTTTATCGTATTAGATCAACCCAAATCCGATTTCATGATATATATGACTATATTTTTGATCTAATTGAATATATTTATCAATTAATAAAATATTTAATTTCCTTATATGATAATTATTAATTATTTTGATTAAATTGGTAAATTGTTTTTTCAAGAAATCATAAATAAATCAAATATGGATAATTATGTGATTAATTGTTAATTTGAATAATTTGTTGTTTGATCCTTTATGTTTTAAATGCTTAAAAACTTGCCCTTAAGTTTGAAATTTATGTTTTGTGATTAAAAGTTTAATTTAGACAATTTAAATTTCAAACCCTAGAATTTTACAAGTTTAAAATCCAACCCTATACTAATATAATATTACAAGATTAATACCTATATATGTATAACTTAAACGCTAGTCTTATCGTTAGTAGGCCTCATTCACGAAGTCGGTCGATAAGGTGGTTACAAGGTTGCAGCCTATAAAATGGCGCTTAATGGCTGTACACTCACACCCACCGCTTGCTTGATCGGTGGAGGGTCGTTAGCCGAACGGGTAGGATAGGGCAACCTCATCCTCTCATTAAAAGTATAATATGAAATACAAAGTAACTACATGTTTTCTTAAAATTTCCCAATCTTAGTTACTTTAGGAAAAGTGAATTGATGCAATCCCATGAAATTACACTTTGCACCTTGCTAAGAAGTTAGTGGAGTGTGTGTGGTTTACCAGCACACTAATTAGTTCTAAGCGAAGGTGGCAAATGGTGATTCATTGTTTATCATAGTTCGATGGAGCGTGTGTGGTTTACCGGCACATCGAATAGGTGATCGTTACAATGAAGGCACCATGTGAATTTGCATGGTAATTCACACCCGCTTTATGATCCTCGGTATCCCAGTCACAAACAAAAGGGCATATCGAGATTTAAACATGCCATTGAAAAGTTTCAATGAATCTCATCTAAACCTAGGTATTCTCAATACATTTAGGACTTAAAGTTATGTTTTTCATGGTGGAGAATTAGTGAATTGTCATTCACTTACCTTCAAATTGTTTGCATATTAGATTACAACATCCCTTTTCTAATGTGTAAATATTGTTGTTGGATCCTAGCCCTAATTTTTCTTATTGGGTGATAATTAGAGATTCATATTCTAATCTATCTCTGTCCTTTCTATTTGTAGATGTCGAACGCTAACAACGCTGCTACGAGTTCATTCACTTTGATGAGCCTTTGTCAAAAGGTCACCTTCGATGGAACGAACTTTAGCGAATGGATAAGATATATTCGCACGATTGCTCGCTATGAGGATAAGGAGTATGTCCTCGATGAGAAGCTTGAGAAAATCAACCCTGAAATCACTACTCCGACTGAAATGACCGCTTTTGAAACTCACGAGCGTGATGCAACGAAGGTACATTGCATCATGATAGCCACTATGAACTCCGAATTCCAAAAGTCCTACGAGGACATGTATCCGTACGAAATGCACCAAGACTTGTTGGAGAGATACCATCAAAACGCGAGACAAGAGCGTTATGAGATTTTCACTAACATGATTTCCGCTAAGATGGGTCATGGAGAGTCTCTTACTGTGCACCTGCAAAAGATGCAAAGGTATATCGACCGTCTTTTCAAGTTGAATGTTGACTTTTGGGAAGACTTGGCGATCGACATGGTGCTTCACTCTTTGCCTCCAAGTTACAATCAATTTAGGATGACTTATCACATAAACAAAGAAGAGGTCACCCTAAGCAAACTCCAAGGTCTCTTGAGGGTCGCTGAGAGAAACTTCAAGGACAAGTCTGTTGCACCAACTCCCAATCCGCCTGCTGCTCCTGTCTTGGCAATTGGACAAGGAAAGGGAAAGAAGAGGAAGGCTTCGTCTAAGAACTATCGCAAGGTTAAAGCCCGAGATGGTGCCTCTTCTAGTGGGACCAAAGTTGATCCCACTAAGCCCTGCCCTAACCCAAAGGAGGCAGAGTGCCACCACTACCACAAGATAGGACATTGGAAAAGAAGTTGCCCAGAGTACCTGCAAGCCATCAAGGAAGGAAATATCAAGCCTTCTTTCGCAGGTATACACACAATTAAATCTAACGATTCATCTCATGATATTTCTTGGGTTCTTGATACCGGTTGTGGTTACCACATTTGTTCTAATGTGCAGGGACTAAGAAGAAATAGAGACGTGGAGCATGGAAGAATAAATCTAATCATGGGGAACAGAAGATCGTCGCCTGTGACCAAGATTGGAGTGTATTCTTTAGTGCTTAGGAATGGTTTATCTTTAGATTTAAACAATTGTTTCTATTCGCCAGAAATGGCTAGAAACATCATTTCATTTCATGGTTTGTTTAGACAAGGTTTTAGATTTTCTTTTAACAATGAGGATGGTTCTATTTTGGCTTATCTAAATGGTGTCTTTTACTTTGAAGCTATACCATGTATTGGAATTTATGAAACTGTTATGATTATTGATAACTTAGGAAATGATGTTTTATGCATGGATTCTTCCAATAGTATGGATAAGGCATCCTTGTGGCATTGTCGTCTTGGACATGTCAACAAGAAACGCATAGCCCAACTCCAAAAGGATGGAGTGTTGGAATCATTCGACCTTAGGGAAGATGACACATGCGAGTCTTGTTTACTTGGAAAGATGACTAAGTCACCCTTCGCTGGTACGTGTGAAAAGGGTGAGGGTCTATTGGACCTCATACATACCGATGTGTGTGGACCATTTAGATCTACCACGAAGGATGGAAATCGCTTCTACGTGACTTTTACCGATGACTATAGTAGATAGGGGTATATTTACTTAATCAAGCAAAAGTCAGAAACTTTTGAAAAATTCAAAGAGTTCAAGAATGAAGTGGAGAAGCAATTGGGCAGGAAAATCAAGATGCTTCGATCCGATCGAGGAGGAGAGTACCTAAGTCTTCACTTCCACGATTATCTCAAGGAGTGTGGAATAGTTTCACAATTGACACCACCTAGGACACCGTAATTGAATGGTGTGGCAGAAAGGTGTAATCGAACCTTGTTGGACATGGTTCGCTCTATGATGAGTCGTGCTTCACTATCTATCTCTTTTTGGGGGTATGCCTTAGAGAATGCCGCCCATATCCTTAACCGAGTCCCTACTAAGAAGGTTGCCAAAACACCTCACGAGATGTGGACGAGGAAAGCTCCTTCGTTAGCACATATCAAGGTTTGGGGTTGCGAGGATTTCGTAAGACGAGATACTCACGACAAGCTCGAACCTCGTAGTGAGCGATGTATTTTCATCGGCTACCCGCATAAATCCTTTGGATATCTCTTCTATAGACCGAAGGACAATGTTGTCTTTGTTGCGAGGAAAGGAGTTTTCCGAGAGCGAGAACTCATAGGCCAAGGAGACAGTGGGAGGAAAATCGAGCTTGAAGAGATTGAAGAGTCGATAGATGAAGGAACCTCTACCACTGGCACTCAACCCGAGGAGGAAACTCCGGTTGAACCGATTGACGTATCGTTTCCTCTTAGACGTTCTGAAAGAATTAGAGTTCAACCCCAGTTATATGGTTTTCATATTACTACCAAAGGGGACACGTATATTAGTAATAGTACACTAATAAACCTTGATGAACCTAATAGCTATAAGGAAGCCATGGCAGGCCCAGAGTCTGAAAAATGGAAAGAGGCAATGGATAGCGAGATCCAATCCATGCATGATAACCAAGTTTGGAATTTGGTTGATAATGTGCCCGGACGTAAGACCGTTGGGTGCAAATGGATCTTCAAGAAGAAGACCGACATGGATGGAAAAGTACACACGTATAAGGCGCGATTGGTTGCGAAGGGCTTTACTCAAACTCCCGGATTTAACTATGATGAGACCTTCTCACTAGTTGCGAAGATAAAGTCTATTAGAGTGATGCTAGCTATTGCCGCATTTCATGATTATGAGATTTGGTAAATGGATGTCAAGACCACTTTCCTTAACGGGAAGTTGGCTGAGGGTGCTTACATGGCTCAGCTAGAGGGGTTTGTGGATCCGAAGCATCCGAATAGAGTGTGTAAGCTAGAGAAGTCCATTTATGGACTAAAGCAAGCGTCTCGCAGATGGAATCTTTGCTTCGATGAGAAAGTCAAAGAGTTTGGATTTGTACGAAGCGAAGATGAATCGTGTGTATATGTCAAAGCCAGTAGGAGTGTAGTAAGCTTCCTCATTCTATATGTTGATGACATATTACTAATAGGAAACAACATCCCGACTCTAGAGGAGGTTAAGTCCTGGCTCGGGAAGTCCTTCGCTATGAAGGACTTCGGAGAGGCTTCCTATATTTTAGGAATAAGGATAGTAAGAGAAAGAAGTAAGATACTAATAGGACTTAGTCAGAACACTTATTTAGAGAAAGGTACTAAAACGTTTTAGTATGGAAGACTCGAAGAAGGGAGAATTACCGATACAAAGTAATGCCAAGTTGAGTAAGACTCAAAGTCTGAGTACCGAAACTGAGATAGCTGAAATGAGCCGAGTTCCATACGTTTCCGCAGTTGGCTCCATCATGTATGCTATGACTTTGTACTCGCCCTGATGTAGCCTTTACTTTGAGCATGGTTAGTAGATATCAAGGGAACCCTGGCAGAGCCCATTGGATTGCGGTGAAGAATATCCTTAAGTACCTTCGGAGGACGAAGGAATGGTTCTTAGTCCTCGGAGGGAGTGATGACTTGAAGGTGCGAGGGTATAGTGATGCCATCTTTCAAACTGACAGGGACAACTACCGTTCGCAGTCAGGCTGGGTCTTTACCCTGAATGGAGGAGCAGTAACTTGCAAAAGTTCCAAGCAGGAAACCGTAGCTGATTCAACGTGTGAATCAGAGTACATTGCAGCGAGCGAAGCGTCGAAGGAGGCAATATGGCTGAAGAACTTCATTGGTGATCTTGGAGTTGTACCTGCCATAAAGGAGCCCATGGAGATTTTCTGTGATAATGAAGGAGCGGTTGCCTTGACCAAGGAACCGAGAGATCATGGTAGATCACAACATATGGACAAAAAATATCACTATATTAGACATCGTGTAGAAGAAGGACAACTCGTAGTGAAGAGGATATCATCAGACGATAACCCAGCAGATCCGCTTACGAAGGGACTGAGTAGGGTTAAGCACTTGCAGCATGCTAGGAGTATTGGGCTGAAGGATGATATTAGCATAGATTAGATAGTATTAGAAACGTATAATAGATACATTTAATCAACATTTGATGATTAAATAAAGGAGTTTCATTTATAAGTAATGTTACTGTCTTATGTTAATTATTTAACTATTGTTTCACTTTGCATGTTTTGACTTCCAGAATAATTGAGTTTATTAAGAATAATCGAATTATTCAAATTGTCCACAATCGTTCATATGTCGGAAGTAGATATGAATGAAGATTGTCATGAATAGGTGTGTAGATTGTCTAAATGGTTTTAGACATAGCAAAAGATTGTTTCATCGGTCATGAGTGCTTATGAACTAGATTTGAGCATTGGAACAAACCCGCGCTTGCTGGAATCACGTTATGGAATGTGATAGAAAAGGGTGATCGCAAGACGATAATATCTTATAGTCTTAAAACCTAGATATATGGTTTGTTATTTGTTAATTGATTGTACATTGATAATGCGAAAACGCATTGGTAACTCGAGGTTATAAAACACATTGTTATGTATAGTTGATTAATGAATAAGTAAATTCATATAAGTCGAAGTTTATCTGTAACTTTTATCCTATAAAGGAAAAAGCGATATCTCGGCCGCTCGATGATTTGATTTGACTTATGTGTCGGGCCCGGTCAGAACTGAATTGATGTGTTCGATTAAGTTCTATGTCAAATAAATCGGAGATTGAGAAACCAAATGCTAGACTAATCATTCCATAGAATTGTCAGCATGATATCTAACAGAGGACTATACGATCCCTTATCTAAAGGACAAGATTGATTAGATCAAAGTTTGACAGCGTCTTTGGGAGCTACGATTGCAAATCGGATTGTACCTGTGCATATAGTTACTAGACTTATCCAAGTGGGAGACTGTTGTAATATTGTCTAAGGCTGCAACTATATTAGGCAAGTATTTGACCCGATTGTGCATGGTCCTTTTGGGCTGCCTTCACCATAGCAACTTGATAGGATGATTTATTATGAGAAAATAGATATTATTAATATATTATGAGAATAATATAAGGAATAATAATATTGTTATTTGATTGATATAAGTCATAGATTAATTAGTATTAATTTGGTGACTTAAAGATATTAATTAAATAAGAGGGTATAAACTGTCAGTTGTTTGATAGTTACACTTTGGGCTATGAATCCTTAAGAGATAGGATATGAACGATTATAAGCCTCAAATCGTCCAAGGATTATCTAAGGAAAGGATTAGGATTGCTTCGAGTCTAAGTTATCCAATTAGGGTTTAAGGGTGAAACCCTAGGAGCCTTACAAGTATAAATAGACCCCTTGGGATAGGGAAATCAGCATCTCTTCTACAACAAGGAAACCCTGGCTGATTTCCTCCTCTCTCCTTTCTCTCAAATCATTCTCTTTTCTAGTTGGTGTTTGTAACCCATTAGAGGACTGACAATTGTGACTCTAAAGCTCCAAGAACAAGAAGATCAAATAAGTGTTTCAAGGTAAGCTTCTAACTCTGGTTTTGTATTGTTCTTATACCTAATTAGCCATTAGAAGTATTGGATTCAATGCATGTTTAATTAGAGAAACCTAGATCCAAGCATTAGGGTTTGTATGTGCACATAGGAATGTTCATATGTCCAAAACCCAACATCATTGACCAGGTCAGAGTTCGACATCGGCTTTTAAGAGCTAGGATTGCTAGTCAGGATTTTGGAGTTGTACTTGCAATAATAGTTATTACCCTTATCTAAGTGGGAGATTGTTGGATTAGGTGTCTAAGCCCATAACTATAATTTTGTATGTACTTGACCCGAGAGTAGCATGGTCCATTTCGGGTTGCATATCACCCAGACAATTTGATAGGATGGATACTTGAGTAAGAGGTTACATATGATTTATTAATATATTATAAGTTCTAATATATTAATATGAAATCATGTTATTTAATTAGTATTGATGAAGAATTAATTTGTAATTAATTTTGTGATCAAAAGAGACTAATTAAATATATGGGGATTGATTTGGTAAATCAATGATTCTTATAGTGTGGGCCAATTGTTATTTATGATAGGCTAAACCAATATGGTAGTCCATGGATAGTTCATGGAGGTTTATCCCATGGAGCTTAAGTAATATGAAAATGTCACACCCCCAAACCAAGGATGGTAGAAACGGCCGGGGGTGGAGGACTTCATGTATAGTATCATAACCACAATTTCAATAGAAATTTAAGCAAACACAACCAACATATATATATATATATATATATATATATATATATATATATATATATATAATTGAAAAAGTTACATCACTTGTATGAATTACATGTTTCAAAATCAATTACAATATGTTGACAAAATATGAAAAGTTTGACGCTTTAACGTCCCATCCTCAAAAGCACTTGATTACCTGTTTAGTGATTTCCTGAGAATACAAGTTGTTTGAAAAGTGTCAACACAAAGGTTGGTGAGTTCATATGTTTTTTCTATAAAACTTAATAGAAGTCTTTCTCATGTAAATGTCGCATTTGTTTCAGAAAAATCCGATATTTTTCTTAAAATCCGTATAATGTAGTCTTATGACCAAAGACCAAAATGTATAAGAAATCATTCTTACTTAGTAGAAATGTCATGAGTTTGAATTGATATAAAAAGTGAATTTAAATCAACCTAAAACCTACTTAGGTTTTATGAAATCCCGTAAACTTTATGAATTGTTATCTCCCTATGTGAGTCGCTATAATCATACTATGACTATGTGAACCTACCACGACGTTTCTCAGGTGTCGCGAAAATGAAATGACAGTTGTCACCCGTAGACCTGCAGGTCCTACTGTAGCTAGCAGCAAGGTGTGGGGTGTCAAACCTAATATAGATCTATATACAAGTATCACGTTCTCCCTCTAGGAGACTCTGATTATAACTACCAGGAATTATATTTCGCACTCGGACGTACGAAAAGAGATAATGTCTCACAATTTAGGGTAACAAGTTTACGTATAATGTGTGTGAGTGTAAACCTTTTCTGTATGAATGTACTCTTTTAGTACGAGTGTGTTATGCAAAATATCATAAACTATACCTATTATATTTTATCTAAAACGTTTGTAATATGTAAGAACTCTTTTATGGAAATGTATTAGTGTTATGAATTTATTAAAATTTACTTTTTATAGTTTAATATACGTGTTCTAAAATGAATGAATAATATTTATTATGAATGACTTAGTTTCAGTTCATGATGATAAACTAACAAAGAAACACATTCAATAATTAGAACTTATGATTATACACTTTGCTCAACATAATACAAAGTGTTATGATATTTACATGCTGTTGGCTAACTTTAGCCATTCTGCACTGTTTTGGAAAAATCATAGAAAAATCATACGAAGTTGAAAACTAGATCCGTAAATTCTGAGAGTTCAAAAAATGTGTTTAGTTTACTCATAATTTTTTATCACGATTTTTAATGACCTCCAACTTGGGTGAAAAAAGTCCATAATCACAGACTGGTCCAGATTGTTGTTTAAAATGATAGGTAGTTTTGTAAAAATCACCATAAATTGTAGAAAAATCGTATGGAGATGTGCAAATAGTCACTTTAAAGCTAAGAACTTGAACTATTTGCAACTTGTATAGTTTTGAAAACAAAAATGTTTAAGATGCCCAAAACAGTCCGTGAATAGAGTTGAACGTTTTTGATGAAGGCTGTTAGAAAAATCTAGTTATGTTCTTGGTGTTGTAACTTGTATTCCCCCCCTTAAAAACTTGAGAAAACATGAAAATGTAGGGGTATGAACTCACCTTAAGTGGTTTCAGTAGATGATTGTTGAAGAATGGAAGTGTTTAACTCAAGAACACTTGGAGATGCCTTGAAGATTTTTGAGAATCTAACATTATAGTTATGGAGTTTGTGTAAGCAATCAATGATTTGAGTAGAATGAGGTGAAATAATCATAAGAAGGATGAATTATACTTACTAAGAGTGGAAGAAAACTTGAAAATCAGCCTTGAATCTCGAAATTGGTGTGGAAAAAGTTTGAGAGAAAAGTGGTGTTTGATACTTAGTGAAATGAGAGCAAATGAGAGAAATGAGGAGAGAGAATGTTTGTTCCAGCTCTAAAAATGTGGGAATGAGTGTAAATTGAGTGTAAGGGACATTGAAGTGACCTAGGTAAGGTGGGGAGGTATGGTTGGTCATAGAGTGGGTGTGGGGTGGTTGCTTGTGACATAAGTTAGGGCAAGGTCAACACTCCACCTTAAATAAATCTCCCATTAGATCTTTATTATTTAGATAATGATTTTCATCAAAATATGTTTAAATTATGAATATTTAGGGTTTATTATGTTAAAATATAATTTCTGGAGAAAATCCCGCTTTAAAATCACGAAAAACGGGCTTAAAATGTTAAAAATATCAAAAAGGGGCTAAAAGTGACAATATTCCAAATTCTGGCCGAGGTTCGGCCTTCTGATGCTGAAGCCGAGAGGAGAGAGGGCAGAAACCGAGAGTGGAGAAGAGAGAGAGCAGGAACCGAGAGGGGAGAAGAGAGACCGAGAGAAGAGAAGAGACAGAGATGAGAGAAAGAGACAGAGACCGAGAGAAGAGAAGAGAGAGCAGAGAGGCGGGAGGCGAACAGAAGCAGAGAAGCGACAAAGAGCGAGAAGCGACAGAGACCGAGACTTGGTCTCAGCTACAGGGGTTCGGTCCTCCGGGTTCAACCAACAGAGGCTCGGTTCGGTTCCTAGGTCTCGGCCTTAAGGAGCTTCGGCTCCTTGAGAAGGGTTTCGGTTCCTAAGGTCCATTTTTCTCGTTTTTACCCCGTTTTAAGCCGTTTTTGACCCGGTTAAGGGTCGGAATGACCCGAATGATTCTAAAAAGTTATGGGAAACTTTTGAAAGAGATTTGGGAGAGATTTCACATACTTGGAGAGATTTGGGAGAGATTTGACATTCTTGGAAAGATTTCTCATACAAGGAGATATTTGAGAGAGGTTTCACATACTTGGAGAGATTTGGGAGAGATTTGACATTCTTGGAGAGATTTCTCATACAAAGAGATATTTGAGAGAGATTTATCATACTTGGAGAGATTTGGGAGAGATTTGACATTCTTGGAGAGATTTCTCATACAAAGAGATATTTGAGAGAGATTTCACATACTTGGAGAGATTTGGGAGAGATTTGTCATAGAGAGAGATAGAGTGAAAACGATTGAGGGAGGTTACATGTGTGACAATTGTGAGTGTTTGGCTCCGGAATGCAAGGTTCTTGAGTCCCGTTAAGTCATGATTAAGGATCCTACACACTCCCGATGAGTATGCAACATGATTTTTATCAGTTTAGTTCATTGATTAGCACTAAGGCTCGGGAATTTTTAACACAAGACTTTTCCCAAGTGATGTTTTCCCATTAATATAGCAAGTTATACAGTATGAACATAACACAAACCCTAATACACAAGGTTTAATCGAGTTCACCGGTTTGGCTTGATGACTTGACTTGAGTCAAGACTGATGATTGTCACAGAAAAGTCATGGGCATTAGGATTTGCATGGATGTAACCCTAGACTTTGCCACAGTAGAAAAGGACTCCCTTAGCACCCAAAATCAGCCACTAGAGTTCTTGGAGTTCATTAGAGCCGATTTTGGAGCTAGAAACATCTCTCTCAAGTTCTCCTTTGTCCTAGGTGTGTTGTGAACCGTTTGAGGCATCACAATTGGGGTGCTAAGTTCTTAAAGGCCAAATACAACAAGTTCTACAAGCTACATAAAAAGGTAAGCTCTTAACTAGTATTTTATGTTGTTTATGTCAGTTGTATGCTAGTTGTAGGCTTAATAATTTGGAAACAATATTGCATGTATAATTAGAGAAAACATAGAGCCAAAGCATTTAGGGTTGTATGTGCACCATAGGATGTTGTAGTATACTAAAACCCTATAGGTTGACGACGGTGGGTGACGACTGAGCCACCCGGCCGGAGTATAGTATGGCGCCTGTTCCATACGGGAAAGTATGGGTGGAGGTAGAGCCAATGGGTGAAGTCTCCCTCCATGGAGGAGGCACTATTCTATGTATAGTGGAGAATTAGGTCAAGGGGAATTAGGTTAGGCCGTGGGCCAGTCCAATTTAGGCCCAACTAGCAAGGAGCTGAAAAAGTCCGCCCGGAGGCACCGAGCAGAGCTGGTGGGTGTGCCAGAGGTAAGGTTGGTGGTCACACACCAAGAAAGCCCACCAAGGGAGTAGTAGGCAAGGGAGCCCCAGGCCGAGCCGATAAGAAAGTCCCCAACAAGGCTGACAAGGGAGCGTCAGACAATGCTGGTGTGCCAGAGTTGTCTAGGCTATGCTAATGAACATATATTTTCAAGTCCCCCAACCCAATGTTATAAGTATGCAGCCAATGACTTTGGACTGGACTTAGTCATATAAACTGTGTGTCGTCATGTCCACCTTATTCCGATCAAATCTAACTAGACAAAACACCAATGCATCAAAAAGTAAAAGGAACGACCAAACCTTACCCACGAGGGTCGTGATGTTGTGCGACGAGCCAAGAATTGCTTATCCAGCCTGAGCTGACTCGATACTCCTTCATTGAGAGGAGTGTGATCCGTTCGGTGTGATGCATCATAAGAGTTACTGGTAATGTTATGTGGAGCGGAGGATGCTACTAATGTTATTGTAGAGCAGGGTTACTATATGAAAGTAAGACATGGATGTCATGGCGTTTTTATCGTCTGGGGGAATGTCATCGATAATTATCTTCATAATCTGTTTTTTCTTATCGTTGATAACCATGCTGAAGGTGTTTCTTGCTCGATCTATACCTAGCTAGATTACGCCCAGTCTGATATAGGTAACATAGGTAGTTGTGTTAGATTACATGGCAAGATTGCTATAAGAATATGCAACAAGGTTGTTTCCATAATAATAGACAACCAGACTATTTCCAAGAGCCATTCAACAAAGATTTTGATGGATTATAAGTAATTATGTTGTTGCAGATAACGTTCTTCTTAAAGATTAACCTTGCTATAGCAAGATGTTGTTGGGTTTTGAGCATTCTAACACTCCTAAGTGTACATGCAACCCTAAATACCTTGGATCTATGTTTTCTCTATTATACATGCAAATAAGAACATCCAAGGTATTATCCTAATCTAGCATACAAAACAATGAGTGTAACAAGATAGAATACATACCTCTTTGATGTAGAAAGTCTTCATGAAGCTTGAGTGCCTAGCCCCAATAGTGTGGAAGCCTCAAATGGAATCACAATCATCAAAACACTTAGAATAACTTGAGAGAGTTCTACACTTCATGAAATCGGCTAGCCCCTTTCTTCACATTCTAATTTGATTCTAGTGGCCGATTTTTTGTCAAGAATAAGATCTTTATATAGTGTTACAATTAGGGTAAATCCTTAATTGTCATGGCTTTCCATTTCCTTGGATCCATGGGTTCAAATACACCATGGAGCATCCATGGACCATCCTATGGGTTTTAGCCCAACTTGATTATCCATGGAGCATTAGCCCACTATATAAGTATGGATGATTTACACAATCAACCCATATATTTAATTAGTCTTCTTTTGATCACTTAATTAATCCTAGATTAATTCTTGATCAATACTAATTAAATAATCTTATTATTCTTATTATTAATATACTAGAACTTACAATATATTAATAACCATAAGTATCTTATTTCTCTCATTATAGTCTATCCAAGTGCATGATGGTATGCAACCCAAATGGACCATGCCGGGTCGGGTCAAGTTTTACCAATTATAGTTATGGACTTAGACATTAATCCAACAGTCTCCCACTTGGATAAGTCTAAAACTATTATTGCGTATGACTTCCGGAACCAACTGGCAATCGTAGCTCTCAAAAGCTTTTGTCGAACTCTGACCTTGTAGATGAACTCTGACCTTGTAAATGACTTGTCCATTAGATAAGGGATCATATAATCCTTTGTTCTCATGATATCAGCTGGACAAATACATGGAACAACGTCGTACTTATTGTCCAGCAGTTTGTTTCCCTATTTTCGATTTGTTTGACAAAGAACTTAATCGAACACATCAATTCAGTTCTGACCGGCCGGTACATAGGTCACAACAAAATCATCGAGGGGCCCAGATATCGCTTCTATTTCTAGAAGGAATAGATAAACTTCGAATCATATACTTGTTCTACTACTTGTTGAATTGTACATAAAGGCACATTTTATAACATCAAGTTACTGATGCGTTTACGTGCAATCAATGCACAACCAACTCATAGGTAACAACTCATATCTCTAGGTTTGAAGATTTATATGATATTACCATCTCACGATCACTCGAGATAAAGTCCATGAAGTGATACAAGTGAGTGTGGGTTTATTCCAATACTCATAACTTATGAGCACTCATGAATGTTGTAGCAACCATTGCTATGACTAAACCTATTTAGCCATCTACAAATCCGATTCATGACAGTCTTGATTCATACCTACTTCCAACATATGAACGACTGTGGAGTGTTTAAATAACTTAGTCATTCGAAAAGAACAACCTAGCTATTTTGGAAGTCAAAACATGCAAAGTGAAACACAATAATAATTGAATCCAATATGGTCTCAGAACCCTTTCGAATATAAATAAAACCACTTTTTATTTATCACCATATTGATTACACATTATTCAATGTTTCAAATAATCAACTTAAGACTTGAATAAAAACAACAGTCGTCCCATGCTCCTAGCATGTACACTTTGTTTTTCTAAACAATAGTTATGCCATACTCCAAGTATGCACACTATGTTTGTCTATGATCCTTACATTGTGATGTAGATCAATTGAACATGATTCCAATGATACTCATTTCACAATCCCAAATCCTTATTGTAAATGTGAGAATTTCTAATTTCTACCATTTACCAAAAATCTATTATACTTTAAACTTATATGCATTGTTCCTCTTGTAATGATTATTCACAAAGTCACCAAAACCTTGTCACTAGTCATTACAGAGTATTCCAAAGAAGCTCAACTTCTATGGAACGGAAGTCTCATATTCAAAGTACATTGCTTTGAACATCCAAAACCTTGCATTAAGGTATTCTAATCTTACATAGATTGAATAACTTCCACCTATGGAGACATTTCCATAGTCCCATTTTGACTATCACTTCTGAACAAGAGTTAATTTTTTTTAGAATATGTCAATACGGTCCTACCAAAATTAACACTATACTTCCAAATGTCCCTGAGCAACCAATCTTTGGCAAACCTCAGATTGTCCTCAACAATTGCTTAATCACTTTAGTCATATCCAATTCTAGACTTTTCCCTTCTAAATGCCTTAAGCATTTGGAAAATTTAGAAAGGATGAATATTATAGCACATGAAATTGATCCTATATCTGAAGCATATGGGACACGATTCATGATGTCTCACATAAAGACATGATACTAGACCAGTCTTTTGCTATAATATTTTTTATTTATCATGTTTTCAAAATTTAACTATGAAGAGGGATGCCGTAATCATAATCGAATTTTGAAAATGCAATATATATAGAATTTCTTCAAGTTGAACCATTCCAACACAAAATCATATATATTCTTGACTAAAGATGATTAAAATCTCAATCTAAGCTTTAGAATTGACATAAAGTATAATTTCCTCTCCCTTAATTATAGCAAAACAACTTTTCAACCCCTGCAACTTCACGAATTGAAACTTTGTTTTCTATAATTAACATTGCTAGCTTGCAATACTAATCATAATGATCATGCTCCCATTAACATGATGATTATCAGCATAACACTTATGCTCCCACTAGCTCTGACATATTTCCAGAAATCTGCTGGACTTCTGAAATTTAGATTCATACATCCTTTCTTAGATAGCTCACATGTGTGTCTAAACAATTTTCATAACTATGAAAAGGGATGCCGTAATCATAGTCTCAATTGCTTAGGCATTTTCCATTTCTCACAAGTCCATGTTAGCGTGTCGGTTAACCACACGCGCTCCACTAACGACTTTTGAAAATGCAAATAACACAATTGCTATCTACGTAAAATCTACTTAGTGAAAGTGTTTCCTCACCATCATTTTCATGAATCAGAGAGAAACCTTATGACACTTAGATTTTATAGTGTATGAGTTCCTATCCATGCGAATTTGTCAAAACCATAATCACAAGATAAGGTTAGTGACAAATTCAGCCTTACATGGATTAAACTTATTCAATCTTACTTTCTTGTCACCTTGGTAGCACAAGGCCCACCAGTGCTTCCAAGTTGAACTCTGATAACTCACATGCAAATCCAACTTATTTGAAGTAGGTACAGAAATGAGAATTATGTCAACGCGATAGGTTGCAAACCTTAAGTCGTGTGCTAGTGATAAATTACAGGTTTCACTCTTGATTAAATCTTGAAACTCTTTCATGATCTTTAAGGCTCCCACTGTCCCCTTGACATATAAGTTTCCCCAGTCAAGAATCATTCCTTGACAAAACAAATATTCAAGGGATAGTGCGGATTCTTATCAAGACTAACACTTCACACAATTGGTCTTAGTTGGTCTTTGTCTCATCCAAGACATCACAACTTACCAATCTCAAATGTACAAGAGTAGAAACCATTTTACTCTTACATTTGACTAGTGTTAATAAATCTTCCTTTATGTCCCTCAAGGTTACAATCTTGGAGTGTGACTCTAAGAATTGTTTTGGAACGAAGTATGACTCATCTTCTTGATTTTAACCAATCCAACAATTCATGACCTCTCTTCTTAGCCATAACAATGCACTAAGACGTCCTTAGAGTATGAATTTGTGATATGGTTTCATAATCATTAAGATGATCATAAAACTGATACGAAAGTACTCTCCCATCTTTTCAGATTTGACAAACTTTTATCCTTCTGCCTAATTTGATTCTTCTTATTCGCTCTGCCATACATTGGAACCTTTTCAATGTTACAGAATTATACTTAACCTTATAAGTGTAATTATATTTACTAATCTTTAGTAAATCATGACAAATCAATCTTTGTGGTGGACCTTGACCAGTGCACACCCAGTGTACCTAATTCCTTAGTCCTTCAATTGACCCACATATACATGTGATCAAAGAATTTGTCTTAATTTTTCAAAGATCAAAATTCTCATTCATCATACAATACAACTTGTATGATTCCAAGTTTCTGTCCAATTGAAACTTGGGTGATGAAAAACTTTCTTCATTTGGTAAATTCAGACACTACCACAAATGAAAGAATCAAATCCACTTTCCAATATTGCTATTACTGGAAACATATAAGCAACAATTTTCCACAGATGCCATTGTAAGGATATTTTTAAAATAAACAAAATTAAAACCCCTTTTTTTTCTTTTTTTTTTTAAAACTTTGCGGAAAAACTTATCCTTACAATCCACATGAAAACCTTGTTGTTATCTATTCACAAGCAATATATTATAACTCTTAAGCAACAACTCAAAATTCTGATTACCGAACCATGCGATCGAAACCCATCTTCGCAATCAAAATCAGCATATACTTCTTTACGCTTACTATCTTTTCTTTGATTCTTAAAAGACATCAGCATGTGACCCATTCACATTATGTAATAAGAATCTCCAAATAGGAACTTAACAGAGTTAGATAGTGGACTTTACCTGAAGTAGAGTCAAACATATTGACTTTAACATCCTTAGGTAAATTATGGCAGCTTTGCAACCAATGCCCCTTTCTTTTGCAATATAAACATATGGACCCTTTGATAATGGTACACGGGACTATCACAGACTTAGTTTTTCTCTTTACCATTTGGCCAACCGAGTTGACTATGGCCGGTCCCTTTCCATTGGGAAGAGAATGCTTTTCTGGATTTCGTGTGTCACTATTGTCAATGTCCATCAAGTTTTGAGGAAGTTGATCTTAACAAATAGATAAAATCATTAAGGGTCTTGTCATAGTCTTTTTCATAGGTGTTCCAAAAGAACTCACTATGTGACTTAGAAAGTGACTGAACCACCAACTTTCTCAAGACTTTGACACCCAACTCTCCCGGCTTGTCAATATGTGACTACATCTCCAAGATGTGACCACACCAAGATCTTTACTTGCCAATAGGGCTCGAGTGACCTTAAACTTTCCAAGAACTTGTGGGGTAGGGAGAATAATTGGAGGAGATAGAGGAAGTGAAGCATGATGTTGAGGAACATCATCTTCAAGAGATTTGGGAAGATCATAAATGTCTAAACCAGACATGTTTTTGGGAGTTATTCAAGATAGTTGATTTAAAGTCCTTAATATGACACCCAATATGAAATATTAAGGCTAGGACCTAACACAATATTTTATAATTTGGAAGAGGGATGCCATAATCCAAGCTATAAAATATTTGAAGGTAGGCGAATGACGATTCACCAATTTCCACCATGAAAAACGAAATAATTTATTAGGTTTTAATTGGATTTGAAATTCCTAGATCTTTTGAGATTCATTGAACTTTTCAATGGCATGTTTCAATCTCGAGTGTGCCCTCTCAAATTTTGTGACTGGGATGCCGAGGATCACAAAACAAGGTGTGAATAACCATACCAATTCACTTGGTACCCTTAATATTATCACCTAATCAATGTGCCGGTTAACCACACACGCTCCATTGATCTATGACAAACATTAAGTCACCCTTCGTGGTCCTTACTAGTCCAAGTTAGTGTGCCGGTTAACCACACACGCTCCATTGACCTATGACAAACATTAAGTCACCCTTCGTGGTCCTTACTAGTCCAAGTTAGTGTGCCGGTTAACCACACACGCTCCACCAACGACTTGGTAAGGTACAAAGTGTGAATTTCATGGGCTAGCACCAAATTGACATTTTTCCTAAAGTAACTAAGATTGGGAATTATTAAGATTTTAGTTACTTAGTATTTATCATTAATACTTTTAATGAAGGGAGAATTTAAAGTCATTGTCCTACCCGTTCGGCTAACGACCCTCCACCGATCAAGCAAGCGGTGGGTGAGAGTAGACACCCATTAAGTCGCCATTTTATAGGCAACAACCTTATACCCACCTTATAGACCGGTTTCGTGAATGAGGCCTACTAACGGTAAAACGACTTGTTCTTATACACATATATATAATTAACCATTAATGTTAGAAATAGTATAAGTGTTGAATTTTAAGTCTTTAGAATTCTAAGGTCTAACTTGGAATTAAAGTATTCATAAGTGAAAACTTTTCAAATTCCAAAACTTGAGGGCAAGTTTTGAAACTATTCAAAACTAATTAATTCCATAACTTATGTGTTTAAAGTAGCTTTAATCCAAAAAACTCTTCAAGTTCCATAACTTATGGAAGAGTTTAAACTAATAAAAGAATTAACCTTGTCTTTATTTTTATAACTTATGGAATTAATTAAGGTTACACTTTATTTATTTATTTATTTATTAATGAAGTGACTCTTGAATTTCCATAACTTGAGGACAAGTTATGGAGTCATAAAAAAATTCAATGACACAAGACTCTTCATTTTGTAACCATTACCAACTTTTATGAGTTTTATGAGTCTTTAATGTGACTCTTCATGTAACTTGAGGACAAGTTACACAAACACATTTTATATTCAACTCTTAGATTAAAATGGATTGAAAGCAACTATTTCAATTAACTTTTCTATTAATCTAAGCAACTCATAAGAACAAGATAATTCAAATCAAACTTTTTCATGTAATTAGTCTAAACCTTAAACTAACACAAAACATGAATCTATTGACAATTATCTTTGAAAATTGATTAGCATGAACATTACCACATTAAAAAACAAGTTTATGAGTTCAAAAACAACTTAGGGTAATGTTCCTAGTCCATTTCTAGCCAAAAACCTCGAAAATATGCTGTCTGGGGTCCAACTCGTCGAGTGCATGAACCAACTCAGCGAGTTGGATCGAATTGATCAATTTTTAGGCATGGACTCGCCGAGTCTGATGATCAAACAACAACAAATTCGTTTTTTTCAGCTTCTATTGCAGGTATAACAAGAAAACAAGCCTAGGCTCTGATACCACTGTTAGGTTTTGAGCATTCTAACACTCCTAAGTGTACATGCAACCCTAAATACCTTGGATCTATGTTTTCTCTATTATACATGCAAATAAGAACATCCAAGGTATTATCCTAATCTAGCATACAAAACAATGAGTGTAACAAGATAGAATACATACCTCTTTGATGTAGAAAGTCTTCATGAAGCTTGAGTGCCTAGCCCCAATAGTGTGGAAACCTCAAATGGAATCACAATCATCAAAACACTTAGAATAACTTGAGAGAGTTCTACACTTCATGAAATCGGCTAGCCCTCTTCTTCACTTTCTAATGTGATTCTAGTGGCCGATTTTTGTCAAGAATAAGATCTTTATATAGTGTTACAATTAGGGTAAATCCTTAATTGTCATGGCTTTCCATTTCCTTGGATCCATGGGTTCAAATACACCATGGAGCATCCATGGACCATCCTATGGGTTTTAGCCCAACTTGATTATCCATGGAGCATTAGCCCACTATATAAGTATGGATGATTTACACAATCAACCCATATATTTAATTAGTCTTCTTTTGATCACTTAATTAATCCTAGATTAATTCTTGATCAATACTAATTAAATAATCTTATTATTCTTATTATTAATATACTAGAACTTACAATATATTAATAACCATAAGTGTCTTATTTCTCTCATTATAGTCTATCCAAGTGCATGATGGTATGCAACCCAAATGGACCATGCCGGGTCGGGTTAAGTTTTACCAATCATAGTTATGGACTTAGACATTAATCCAACAGATGTAATGTATGAAATGCCTTATTGATCGTCCGAGCATAGGAAAACCATGTTGATTATAAGAGATGATACACTAAATGTGGTCTTATGCATGACAAGAACTTATGATGAACGACAATATGCGACTTATGTTGTGTGGCTTAGGAGAATGGTTCAGGATTAGCAACCAGTGATCATGGAGATGTCATGCGAGGGAGCATTACGTGGAACAAATCTAGCTTAGCTGCCAACAATCGTAGATACATCACATGGGAGATCATCGCATGGACTGGATCGAGCTCGGTTGCTAGTGATCGTAGATTTATCACACGGGAAAGCATCGTGTTGAATGGATCGGGCTTGGCTACCAGCGATCATTAATACATCACGTGGGAGATCATCGTGTGGAATGGATCAGGCTCAACTACCAGTGATCGTAGATATATCACGCATGAAAGCATCACGTTGAATGGATCAAGCTTGGCTGCCAGTGATCGTAAATACATTGCGCTGGAAAGCATCGCATGGAATGGATCAGGCTTGGCTGCTAGAGTTCGTAGATATTGTTGGGTTTTGAGCATTCTAACACTCCTATGGTGTACATGCAACCCTATAAACCTTGGATCTATGTTTTCTCTATAATACATGCAAATAAGAACTTTCCAAGGCTTTAATCCTAACTAGCATATTATGAAGCACTTGTACTACAAAGTACTAGTTAGATGACATACCTTTTGATGTAGCTTGATGTCTTCAAGCTTTAAGAGCTTAGCCCCAATAGTGTGGAAGCCTCAAGTGGAATCACAAATCACCAAAACACCTTGGAAGAATTTAGAGAATATGGATACTTGGTTCTCTCTAGTGAAATCGGCTAGCCCTTCACAGTGTACCACACTAGTGCCAATTTCACCAACCAAGGACATCTTTATATAGTATGGAAACTAGGGTTAAACCCATGACCTTTCATTTCATATGATCCATGGGTTAAACACTCCATGGACTATCCATGAAAGCTTAGCCCAACCTAAATGAACTTGGCCCATTCCATATATACAAGAGTCCATATTTAATTAGTTCATTTTGATCACTTAATTAATTCTAAATTAATTCTTGATCAATACTAATTAAATAATATGACTCCATATTAATATATTAGAACTTATAATATATTAATATTAATCATAAACATACTATTCTCAAAAGATTATCCATATAAATTGTGTCGGTGAAGTGCAACCCAAATGTACATGCCGGGTTGGGTCAAGTACATACCAAATATAGTTATGGACTTAGACATTAATCCAACAGATACATCACGCAGGAGAGCATGACATGGAATGGATCAGGCTTGGTTGCTAGCGATCGTAGATACATCAGGAGAGAGAGTATCATGTGTAATGGACCGGGCTTGGCTGCCAACAATCGTAAATACAACACACGGGAAAGCATCGCGTGGAATGTAACGCCCGTAGATCCGGGCTAGTCAATTTAGAGGCAACAGGGGTCGAAAACGACTTTTTGACAAAATATTATTAAGAATAAATAATCTCAACCAAGTTTTAGTATACGTTACAAGGTTTCCGTACATATAAAGAGCGTCGAAATCCGAATTATAACGAAGAAGTTATGGTCCGTCGAAGTTTTACGGCAAAACCGGCACGGCACCGGGAGACGTAAATAGTGAATTTATGATAGAGCTTCTTTTAGCCTTAGTAATCTAAATGAAAGTCGTAGAATATGTTAACCTGAGAGCGTCCATAAAAAAAAAGCCCAAATCTGACTTCTTATGAGGAAATTATGATTTTTCGAAGTTTCGGCTTAGCGGTGTACAACTCGAAGTTCGAGTATTAGATCGAGAGGTTTTTAGCCGACACAACCTAAACGAGAATCGAAGATCTCGTTATTAGTAGCGTAACGATAAAAAGACAGACGAAAATGGACATCGGATAAAGAAGTTATGAGATTTTAACGGACCAATCCTGTCCCGACCTGTTAAAAATATAACTTTAAAAAGTCAAAATTAGCCAACGGAGTCTAAACAAAAGTTGTAGAGTACGTCTCCACCTACGTGTGGAAATAAATAACGTCAAAAACGGAGTTCGTATAAGCGAGTTACAAACTATAGTAATATATTTACGTATTAAAATAAAGTATAAATCATATATACGTATACATATATATACATATGTATATATCATTAGAAAGGTATCGACGATGCGGTCATTATAAGACTAATGTTGAGTTCTTTGGACATTAGTTTAGTGCAAATATCGTTAAATCTATTTAAAATAGTATTATAAAGGGGTGTTTAGTTGTTTATATAACTATAAGGTCATTAAGTAATTATGGAGGGTAGTTTTTGTAAATTCAATTACTATAAATAAGAGGCTTGGGCTCTCATATTTCTTGCACCATTCTCTTGATTCAAGAGTCTTTCTTTCCTTATCCCCCGAGCATTTCGGTCCCTCGTGATTCGAATTCTCTTTCTGTAGTTTTAGTATAGTAAGGTAAGCACTGAAGCGCTGCACGAATCTTTCTTAGAAAGATTCAGCGACGAAGTTCTGCCCCTGCAGAGCCCGACTCCTAGCTAAAATCCCCTTGAAAGTAAGTTATGCTTACCTTATTTTAAATATAGTTTATATTTAAAATTAGTATTGTTATTATAAATTTATAATAAATATTTGAGCTATTATTATGACTTATATAAGTGTCGTTATAATATCTTTTAACTACTCGCGGTACGGGGAATCTGGTTTAAAGGGCCGCATAGGGTTGTTGGATTTCAGAAGTGCTCTACGCCAAAATGGTCCTACCCTCCGGTGTTTTATGTCTGGCCCCTGTCTGTACATAGTAGTTGGAAAGTATTGTTTAAACGCTTATATAATAATAATAATAATAATAATAATAATAATAATAATAATAATAATAATAATAATAATAATAATAATAATAATAATAATAAGTCACGGTAATATTAGACTAAAATCTAGTGGTGATAATACTAGGTTTCGTCAAAGGAAATTATTTTAAAGTAAACGAAGCGCTGTCCGAGTACCGAGTTACCACCTTCTCAGGTGAGTGCATAGTCCCTTTCATCTTACACATAGATATGAAGTATTTTAATATAAATTACGTGCTATGTGTGCATATTATCTGAATACTTGCTGTCTATGCTGAGTGAAAGATTTTATACATGTTTTAAATGATTTAAACTATATATGTATTTTATATCTACGAAAATGTTGGGGTAAAACATGGGTAGATATAATAGATGAAATATGAGTTGGATGATGAGTTGAGAGGTGATATAGACTATAAGGTGTGGGTGAGAGGTGTACGATGTGAGAAGCCTTTTTCCCAAATGATGTCCCCGTCATTCAGCAGAGTATGGATGACGACCACAGACTATCCTAGATAGTCCAGTGGAACACTATCAGGCTCGCAACCTGTAGGTGTTGTGAACGATGTGTTCACCCGGTGTACTCTAAACCTTGGTGATTATGCAGACTTGATACCTAGACCCTGGCGATCATGCAGACTTCGTGCCAAAACCTTGGCGATTATGCAGACTTAGTGGCTATTGTATAAATTCTGGCGACTATGCAGACTTAGTGCCTAAACCCCGGTGACGATGGACTTCGTGCCGATTCCTTAGGATGATCCTTAGGAATGTATGAACGAGGAATAGTTGATTATTAGGGTAGATCCTTAAGAATAAAGCAGATAATAGGGATGGGTAATTGGGTTGATTGTTTGATTGTTTGAAAATAATAATTATATTATTGTGGGTTGAAAACCCTATGTACTCACCAGGTTTCCCAACCTGAACCACTCAGTTTATTTATATCACAGGTGTTGATATGAAGTCACATTACACTGAGAGATTTAAAGAGATGTAGATCACTAGTGTAAATAAATGTAAGTTCTGTTTATGCTTATGTTTCTGTATTAACGATGACATCCCAAATGTTTTAAAATGAACAAAATACGTTTCTTCGAAAAAATTTTAAAAACGTATTTATCATGTTTTTCTGGGAACAAATTCCGCAACATTTTTATTAAAAGAAGTACTCTGATTTTTATAAAGCATAAACAAAAATCGGTCTTTTCTGGCCGTGAAAATAGGGATGTCACAGTTGGTATCAGAGCATTAGTTTAAGCGATCTAGGAATATGGATTTATTTCTAGACTTAAACTTAGAATGCTAAGTGATGACTGTGAGGAGTGTGTCAAATAGATTTAGGTAATGCACCTGAATAGACACAAGCACTAGCTTATTTTAGGAATGATGCCTAAATTCCTTTTACGTGCTAAATAATGCTATAGTTTGATCGGATCTATGGTCTGTTGCCGACTGGATCTGGAAACCTTATGTGTTTAGGATTCTAAACGTACAAATACGATATTAGAACTAGCATATAAACGTTTCGGAGTGATAAGGATGATTTAAACGTCAATCTTAAGTAAAGGTCTAGATTCACCTTATTCGGTGTATAGATCAAGATGGCAAGGACCCGTAGCGGAAACATGAATACAAATGGGAACCGGAACCAACCCCCGGTGATTGAGCAAATACCGGTTGTGGTAACCGCTGCTGAGCCAATAACAATGGTCGGAGTGCAAGCAATGATCCAGGCGATGTTGGATCGTGAAATGGAGGAAACCAGACGTTTGCTCCAGCAAAATCGAGAAGAAGCAACCATACAGATCGAACAGCCCGAGTTGAACGAAGGGCAGACTGAGGAGGGAAACTACAGTGGGACTGTTGGTCAAGCCAACCCACCGATAGTTAGGCAAAACCACCAGGATGGAGGAAATGATGGACATGGATGCAAATACAAGGATTTCATGGCGTCCAAACCTCCGAGTCTATCTGGAAGCCCGACACCGGTGGAAGTCATGAACTGGATCTCCGAGATGGAGACGATGTTTGAGAGTTGTGAGTGTAGCAACAGGCAAAAGACCGCTCTCGCGGTTCCTTTGTTGAAATCTGGAGTACTAAGCTGGTGGAAGCTACTAGCCGATTCGATGCCCAAAGGAGAAGCGAGCAAGATGTCATGGGAGGATTTTCTAGTGCAGTTAAAAATGTAGTACTGCTCTGAGCAGGATCTTCTGGAGATCAACAACGAGTTTCAGAATCTAAAGAAGGGAAAGATGAGTGTCATCGAGTATGCTGCAAGTTTTACAGAGAAAATGAAGATTGTTCCTTATCTAGTTCCAACTGAGCTCTCCAAGGTCAATAAGTTTGCCCATGGATTACCAGCAGACTTTGGACAAATGGTCAAGCAAGCAACCACTTTGAAAGGAGCCATCTGGGCAGCCAGGAATGTTAAGACCCAGATTAGGGAAAAAGGTCTGGAGAGAGCTGAAGTTGGCGAGAAAAGGAAACATGAAGGATCATCAAAATCTAACAAGGAAAAGAAATTCTCAAAGATTGAAGAAGGAGGAGGAGGTGAAACCAAGTGGTGCGAGAAGTGTAAAAAGAAGCACTTCGTGAAATGTAGCGAGGAGGTGACTTGCTACAAATGTGGGAAGACAGGGCATTACGCCAACAAGTGTGCGTCCAACAAGAAGGTGTGTTATGGATGTAACAAGGAAGGGCATATTTCCAGGGACTGCCCGGGGAAAAATAAGGCAGTAAGACCAGAAACGCCACCGAGGCCAAGGGCATTCCACATGATCCTCGATGAAGCAGAAAACCGTGCAAGGAATCAATGATGAGGACTTCATATCCGAAGATCAAGTTATACAGTAGCCATAGTGTCGTATGATGTAGCCTATTAGAGGCATAGTCTAGGGTGAACTTGGACACCTATGTAATAGTTTCAAGAAATAATAAAACCTTCGTTTTGTTATCTGATGTGTTAAAATGTTATGTGATTTTCTTGTATGGTGACTTGGGAAACTGCGGGACAATACTTGGGACGAGTATGAGTAGGTGTGAATGGTAGTAGAGGCCTATACTACCGGAAGCACAGGACTCACACTTGGATCAGAGAAAGTCACAAGTTTACCAAGAAGCTAGTAACTGATTCTGTTTTTTTCAAGTATGTCATTACCATCGTTTCGATAATGACTAAAAAGATTGTTAATTTCCGACCCTAGTGGTCGTACCGAATTGAGTCCGACTACGATGAGTATGTTGCGTGGTTCAGGGAACCAAGTTCGATGTAGCGTCCGACTTAAACCAAACGATTGAAATCAAAGCGATCAATAGAAGTATCACGCTCGTTGTTAAAGAAGCTTGTAGCTAGAAATGCTACATGTTAAAATGTGATTATATCACATTAGACGATGAAGGAAGGCATATTCCATTCCGGAATTTGACTCTAAGATACCTGAGTCTAAGCATTGCTACATACGATGATAGGTCATTAGAATATGACACATCGGTCAATTGTAGTAATCAAATTAACTTATCCTAAGTTTGTTAAGAAGAAAAAGGAGTCTCTGATAAAGAATGAGGTTGTGACACGAAGGTCATGAATGAAAGTCCAACGAGCAGGTGCAAGACCGAGCACCGCCTGCAGTCAAGGAGTCCAAGAGTTAGATACTCGTTCGAAGCGACATAGAAGTTACAGTTATTACCTAGGATGAAGAGATAATGTATGGAGTGATTATAAAATCCTGTTTTGTTGATGATTCCGGAACGTAATCATCCTAAGGGGGAGATAATTGTAACGCCTGTAGATTCGGGCTAATCAATTTAGAGGCAACAGGGGTCAAAAACAACTTTTTGACAAAATTTTAATAAGAATAAATAATCTCAACCAAGTTTTAGTATACGTTACAAGGTTTCCGTACATATAAAGAGCGTCAAAATCCGAATTATAACGAAGAAGTTATGGTCCGTCGAAGTTTTACGGCAAAACCAGCACGACACCGGGAGACGTAAATAGTGAATTTATGATAGAGCTTCTTTTAGCCTTAGTAATCTAAATGAAAGTCGTAGAATATGTTAACCTGAGAGCGTCCATAAAAAGAACGCCCAAATCTGACTTCTTATGAGGAAGTTATGATTTTTCGACGTTTCGGCTTAGCGGTGTACAACCCGAAGTTCGAGTATTAGATCGAGAGGTTTTTAGCCGACACAACCTAAATGAGAATCGAAGATCTCGTTATTAGTAGCGTAACGATAAAAAGACGGACGAAAATGGACATCGGATAAAGAAGTTATGAGATTTTAACGGACCAATCCTGTCCCGGCCTGTTAAAAATATAACTTTAAAAATAAAGTCAAAATTAGCCAACGGAGTCTAAACAAAAGTTGTAGAGTACGTCTCCACCTACGTGTGGAAATAAATAACGTCAAAAACGGATTTCGTATGAGCGAGTTACAAACTATAGTAGTATATTTACGTATTAAAATAAAGTATAAATCATATATACGTATACATATATATACATATGTATATATCATTAGAAAGGTATCGACGATGCGGTCATTATAAGACTAATGTTGAGTTCTTTCAACATTAGTTTAGTGCAAATATCATTAAATCTATTTAAAATAGTATTATAAAGGGGTGTTTAGTTGTTTATATAACTATAAGGTCATTAAGTAATTATGGAGGGTAGTTTTTGTAAATTCAATTACTATAAATAAGAGGCTTGGGCTCTCATATTTCTTGCACCATTCTCTTGATTCAAGAGTATTTCTCTCCTTATCCCCCGAGCATTTCGGTCCCTCGTGATTCGACTTCTCTTTCTGTAGTTTTAGTATAGTAAGGTGAGCGCTGAAGCGCTGCACGGATCTTTCTTAGAAAGATTCAGCGACGAAGTTCTGCCCCTGCAGAGCCCGACTCCTAGCTAAAATCCCCTTGAAAGTAAGTTATGCTTACCCTATTTTAAATATAGTTTATATTTAAAATTAGTATTGTTATTATAAATTTATAATAAATATTTGAGCTATTATTATGACTTATATAAGTGTCGTTATAATATCTTTTAACTACTCGCGGTACGGGGAATCTGGTTTAAAGGGCCGCATAGGGTTGTTGGATTTCAGAAGTGCTATACGCCAAAATGGTCCTGCCCTCCGGTGTTTTATGTCTGGCCCCTGTCTGTACATAGTAGTTGGAAAGTATTGTTTAAACGCTTATATAATAATAATAATAATAATAATAATAATAAGACTAATAATTAGTCACGGTAATATTAGACTAAAATCTACTGGTGATAATACTAGGTTTCGTCAAAGGAAATTATTTTAAAGTAAACGAAGCGCTGTCCGAGTACCGAGTTACCCCCTTCTCAGGTGAGTGCATAGTCCCTTTCATCTTACACATAGATATGAAGTATTTTAATATAAATTACGTGCCATGTGTGCATATTGTCTGAATACTTGCTGTCTATGTTGAGTGAAAGATTTTATACATGTTTTAAATGATTTAAACTATATATGTATTTTATATCTACGAAAATGTTAGGGTAAAACATGGGTAGATATAATAGATGAAATATGAGTTGGATGATGAGTTGAGAGGTGATATAGACTATAAGGTGTGGGTGAGAGGTGTACGATGTGAGAAGCCTTTTTCCCAAATGATGTCCCCGTCATTCAGCAGAGTATGGATGACGACCACAGACTATCCTAGATAGTCCAGTGGAACACTATCAGGCTCGCAACCTGTAGGTGTTGTGAACGATGTGTTCACCCGGTGTACTCTAAACCTTGGTGATTATGCAGACTTGATACCTAGACCCTGGCGATCATGCAGACTTCGTGCCAAAACCTTGGCGACTATGCAGACTTAGTGGCTATTGTATAAATTCTGGCGACTATGCAGACTTAGTGCCTAAACCCCGGTGACGATGGACTTCATGCCGATTCCTTAGGATGATCCTTAGGAATGTATGAACGAGGAATAGTTGATTATTAGGGTAGATCCTTAAGAATAAAGCAGATAATAGGGATGGGTAATTGGGTTGATTGTTTGATTGTTTGAAAATAATAATTATATTATTGTGGGTTGAAAACCCTATGTACTCACTAGGTTTCCCAACCTGACCCACTCAGTTTATTTATATCACAGGTGTTGATATGAAGTCACATTACACTGAGAGATTTAAAGAGATGTAGATTACTAGTGTAAATAAGTGTAAGTTCTGTTTATGCTTATGTTTCTGGATTAACGATGACATCCCAAATGTTTTAAAATGAACAAAATACGTTTCTTCGAAAAAAATTTAAAAACGTATTTATCATGTTTTTCTGGGAACAAATTCCGCAACATTTTTATTAAAAGAAGTACTCTGATTTTTATAAAGCATAAACAAAAATTGGTCTTTTCTGGCCGTGAAAATGGGGATGTCACATAGAATGGATCGAGCTTCATTTTCAGCAATCACAGATACATCTCGCGGAAGAGCATCATGTAGAATGGATCGGGCTTGGATGCCAGCGATTGTAGATACAACAAGCAGGAGAGCATCACTTGGAATCATGTAGGCAAAGGTTGGAAGCCTTTGAGCCTTGTTGGTTGGAGCATGCTGCTGTAGTGGAGCTGAGCTGGGGAGCCAGGCGAGTCAAGGCAAAGGTATTGGACTTTGCACGTGGAGCTTACCGCTAGAATGGAGTCAGGCTGAGAAGCCAGACGTCTCAAGGCAAAGGTACTGAACTTTGCCAGCGGAGCTTGCCGCTATAATAAAGTAGGGCTAACAATCAAGACAACTTAAGGAAAAGGTAATAAACTTTGCCGACGGAGGTTGCCGCTAGGATGGAGTTGGTTTAAGAAGCCAGGTGACTCAAGGCGAGGCTACTGAACTTTGCTGGCGGAGCTTGCCACTAGGATGGAGTCGGGCTAAGAATCCAGACGAATCAAGGCAAAGGTACTGAATTTTGCCGATGGAGCTTGCCGCTATAATTGAGTCGGGCTAATAAGCCAGGCGAGTCAAGGCAAGGATGTTGAACCTTGCATGATTGGGTGCAATGGCCGACAATCTATGTGTCCAGCCCAGATTATTAGGAGTAGTTGAAGAGTAATGACACCTGGGGATCTACCGTATCATTACCTGTAGCAATGATTTATCCCTCGTCTTCTAATGAGTTTATCAAGACTTATGCAACGAGGCTATTGAGAGCAGGACAGTGGAGCTGTTGTCAGAATTTGAGCAACATGGTCGTCGAGGGTTGGGCAACGAGCTGCTAGCGATAGATGAGCAACACAACTTCTGGGAGCGAGACTACTTGGAGTTAGGCTATGAGGCTGCTCTTTTAATATAGTATCATGTCGGGAATGCACTGTTATGTATAATATCGACTATTTGCGTACTTTAACTCTGCCTCTTCAGATCTAACACATCATTTTTGCATAGTGACCTGCTAACCCTTCTACTCCCCCTTTTTAGAAAGGGCGGAGAGTGAGAACGGATGGATATGTGATATTGGCATGCTATTTTCACATTATAGCCTCATTTGTTTGTATATGTTTTAAAGTCTTCTGTGAATGCTTTATATGTCGAGCTTTGCTCCGTGAGTTTGTTGTTGGTGCATTCTGAGTGTCGCATCGTTGGAGCGATTATCTGAAAAGACAACAGGTTCAAATTTGCGAGGTAGTATATCTTCTTGAAATAATAAATTGATTCACATTTCCTATCGTAATCATTTTTCGGAACACTTCATACGGTAGCAGTAGTGTACTACTCTTCTCCCTCCCTTTTTTAAAAATGTCGAGTGATCCGGGCAGCAACGCGTATTCTGGATGCGTATTTTGTTGAGGGCTTGCAGCATGCGTACATTAATTTTTTTATTATCGTCTTGCAAAATCGGTCCATTTCTTGTTGTGGCCGTCAATAAAAACGTAAGGGAAGCCCGATGTAATATCATAGCCCACTTTCTAACTTAAATGTCCCAAGATGAGATTGTTTAGGCTCATTTTTATTTATCAAACCAAACTCTATTTTTTGAAACGTCATCAACCCACAATGTATATTCTGAAAATGTTTTTGTTAAGCGGGATTGTAGCATATGAGTAGTGAGTAGCTGTTTTTTTATTTTGTTAAATTGGATCATTTTTATGTTGGTGGGATAGCGAAAGAACATAAATGAATTGTGGCAGCCCAATGACAAGAGACCAAATGAGAAAAAACAGCCCAACCAATGTTAGCCGATTTATAGGTTATTAGCCTAGTTCCAAGGGTTTTTTTTTTTTTTTTTTTTTTTTTTTTTTTTTTTTTTTTTTTTGTTTTTGTTTTTTTTTATTGTCTGCTTATACGTGTAACACCCTGACTTCCAGATATGAACTTTACATCTTTATTTTCATATTTGAAAGGTCTACTCGACGAGTTGGATGCCCTGACTCATCGAGTGGGAACGATATTTGGCCGCGTGTTTAAGTGAGCAACTCAACGAGTCTGAGGACACGACTCGACGAGTTGAAATTGGGGGATCAAACCCTAATTTCCAGGGTTTTACACCCTATTTAAAGGATCATTTACCCCATTAGCCTCCCCTTACAACCCCTTTTGAGTCCAGAAAACCCTAAATTGCCGTTTTCTCTCTTTTTGTGTGATATTAAGCCTTAAGGTGGATTGTGGAAGGAAGATCTTGAAGTACTCAAGTTTGGAACAAGAAAAGACTGTGGATCCAAGTCCTTCTTCATCTTAACATCGTTTTTGAGGTAACAAGTCATTACCTTGACCTTCTTTTAAGTAGATCTATTCATGTTTGAGATTTAGGGCCATTTTAGCAATGTTGATGATTCATTTCGGGTATTGGGTATGATCTGAAGTTGCAACTTCAGATCTAGACTTATCTTGGCTCTCAAAATCATAAACCTTCAGTCTTTAATAAGTTAATGCCTTTCCCATAACTTTAGCTTGTTTTGGGCCATTATCACCTTGCATGTATGTAAAGTTTGCAACTTTACATCGGAAACATGCCTTAGGAACTTAGATCTACAATATGGAATGTTAGGGAGGCTTAAAATCATCTGAATGGAAAAAGGACTGAAGGGACTCGATGAGTTTCTTGGTCAACTCGGCGAGTGTAATGAAGATTTACCTTAAGGACCTTTGCATGGACTCGGCGAGTCAGCAAGACGTCTCGACAAGTCAGCTAGGGTTTTCTTGACTTTTGGACACACAGAGACTCGATGAGTTGTTTGGAAACTCGATGAGTCAATGGGGGATTTCACAACTTCTCGAGTGCTAGAGGACTCAACGAGTCAATGTGCTGCACTTGACGAATAGGATCAACGTGGGCTATTGACCTTGACCGTTGACTTTGACTTTGACCAAGGGTTGACCAGTTTGTATTCTGGGGTATTTGGTAAATTGGAAATTTATTGAAATGGTCTTATGGCAATTATAGGTGGTGGAGTTCATGGATGAGATTTAAGGGTTTGAGCTTACCACTTCAGTATGACACTTGCGAGGTGAGTTGTCCTCACTATACTAACAGGGTCGAAGGCACCAATGCCGAACCTTTTTGGATTTGTATCTGGGTTCATTACACGTTATACTTTATGATATGTATCCTGGTTGTAGGATGGTTGCTATTTTAGAGATCAGTTAGATCAGTATCCTGGTTACAGGATGGTTGCTATGTTAGAGATCGCTTAGATCAACATCCTGGTTAGAGGGTGGTTGCCATGATTAGTGATCAGTTAGATCTGCATGTTTACTTGCTTATATGTATTTGCACATGGTTATGGGGTTAAGGAAAGGGTTGAGGCAGGTCTTGCTGTGTACAGTAGAACAACATCCTGGTCAGTGGGTGGTTGCCATTATTTGATTTATGTGATATGTAGAACAACATGCTAGTACTACGCTAGGGATCTTTATGAATTGCATGATAAAATTGTCTGATTACATGATGCCTGATAGCCTAAGGATTTTCCTTATATGAAATTGACATGATTAGTGTAAGTTGCTTAGTGTATGAATTACAACTGTACATAATTAAGATCTTATAGCCTGAGAATGTTTGGTTTGGACTTATTTCCTGTTCTTGTTTGATGAAGGGCTTAGGGTAGGATCGGGTATTCAAAAGTCTATAGGGTCCATCATTATGTGTGGTTAGCCTACATGAGTGTTGCAAGGTTGGTGGAAGATTCATGGATGGGTTATTTGGGATGAGTCCGCCATTAGGGGATATTTATCCTTTCCTCTAGGAGTGAGGGTTGGGTGCATGAAATGCTTACTTATAGTTTTAGGGCATTATGATGATACTTGAGACATATATGGGTATGTGTGGAAGGTAGTATAGGTCCGTACTACTGAAAGCACATGACCCATATGCATACCAAGGAAGTCACAACCCTAGGGTTTTGTTGGTGGTTGCTTCCCAGATTCTTATATTGAATGTCTGATATCTTCCTAGTATGTTTTTCAGCAAGTTGGTTACTCGATGATTTGTGACTGGATCCGGGTCGGGATCAAGAGACGACGGACAGGAGGCACCCTCAGTACCCGAGATTATTGATCAAATGGGGCCAGACGAGATTCATGCCAGGATCCGAGAGATCCTGCATGACGAGGTGGCTGTGTTGTTCCGAGCTCATTTACCAGAGATGTTCAGGTCTATCAAGACCTCCATGGTGGAGTATTTCGCTGATAGCTATGCACCCCTCACTAAGGTGGCTACCGCAACAGCTACAACGGATGTAACGTTGTTAGGGGTAGGAGCCAGTCGAGCATTCCAGTATTGGGACTTTGACAACACGAAGCCTCTAACATTTGATGGGACTCAGGACCCCATCAAAGCCATGAAGTGGCTGTCTGACGTGGAGGGATGCTTCTTCATGTGTTCATGTCCTATTGACCAGACGGTCAGATGTGACCTTACCTTGCTGAGTTCTTGGAAAAAGAACTAGTGAAGATTTACCAGAGATGTTCAGGTCTATCAAGACCTCCATGGTGGAGTATTTCGGTGATCGCTATGCACCCCTCACTAAGGTGGCTACCGCAACAGCTACAACAGATGTAATGTTGGTAGGGGTAGGAGCCAGTCGAGCATTACAGTATTGGGACTTTGACAACACGAAGCCTCTAACTTTTGATGGGACTCAGGACCCCATCAAAGCCATGAGGTGGGTGTCTGACGTGGACGGATGTTTCTTCATGTGTTCATGTCCTGTTGACCAGAAGGTCAGATGTGACCTTACCTTGCTGAGTTCTTGGAAAAAGAACTGGTGAAGATTGATGACTAGAGCTTATTCGGATGATCAGAGAGCCGCAATTACTTGGGAGAAGTTCTAGGATATGTTTCGCGCTCGCTACATTCCACGAGTCGAGCGGGAGTGACTACCTTAGGCGTTTCTGGAGTTGGGACAGGATGGTAAGACGGTGACGAAGATCACCTGCATGTTCATGGATAGGGAGATGTTCTGCCCAGAGTTTGCCTCTGAGCAGGCTCAGATAACACGTTATTTGAGATTGCTCAAGACTAACATCCGTCAGTTTTTTGCTACTCAGCGGTGTGATACCCTGCTGGAGCTACAGGAGGATGCCAGATGGTGTGAGTTGGAGATTGAGCTGCAATTGAGGGAGCAACGTTGGGCCCATCACATTCACAGTTGGCACTGAAGCGGTCTAGGACTGCTGATTCCAGAGCAGGGGGACAGCAGGGCCGCACTAGTGGCAAGTGTGGGAAAGGTCATTTGGGGGTTTATAGATCTCGTAGTGGTTGCCGCAAATGAAGAGAGGAGGGGAATTTTGCGAGGGATTGTCGCCAGACAGCCCTGGTTCAGGATATGAGGATCTACTACCACTGTCATCAGGTTGGTCACACGAAGACCAACTATCCATAACTCGCAACCAGGCCAGTGTAGGCTCTAGCATAAGCTACACTGAGGATTACTAACGGGAGTCAGGGATAAGCAGTGCCCCCGAGGGCCAACAGACTTGCTTTTCATCTCACAGCCGAGGAGGCCAGGGCAACACCAAACATGGTTGCCGGTATGTTTCTATCCCTTATCTTATAGATTATATCTGTTTTATGCTTATATGGTTGTGCCTATAATTAGGTACGTTTTTAGTGAACTCCTTACCTGCTTTGGTATTATTTGACTCGGGGGCGAGTTGGTCGTTTGTTTCTAAGTCATTCAGTAAGGAGTTCGGGTTGCCAGTGGGAGAGATAGAGTGTTCGTTGTGAGTCTCTATCGCAAAGGAGCATGGAGTCTTCGCTTCTTTAGTCTATCAGGGATGCATGTTAGAGATCTTCGGGGTATCCTTTTCGATCGACTTGATTCTGATTCCCATGCAGGATGTGGGTGTGATCCTGGGTATGGATTGGCTTAGTCACTTCAGTGCCATGATCGATTGCGAGGGTCAGCGGGTGGTGGTTCGAACCATAAGTGGGGGAGAACTAATTGTTTAGGGAGAGGGTACCAGATTGGGATCCGATTTCTGTTCAGCTGCCACGGCTTGACAATACATTCAACACGGGTATACTGGTTATCTAGCGTATGTGGTGGATACACGGGTTAAGGATCATGGTTTAGTATCAGAGGTCGCAGTGGTCAGGGAGTTTGCTGACGTATTTCCAGAGGAGTTTCTCGGAGTGCCTCTGGAGAGGCAGATCGAGTTTAGGATTGACATAGTGCCAGGTGTGGCCCGTATCACCAAGGCGCTGCACCGGTTGGGACCACCAGAGATGCAAGAGCTGTCATCAAATCTATAGGAACTACTAGGCAAGGAGTTCATTTTTCCAAGCAGATCCCCCTGGGTATCACTGATTCTCTTCATCAAGAAGAATGATGGTTTATACAGGATGTGCATTGATTATTGGGAGTTGAGCAAGTTGACGGTCAAGAACCGTTATCCACTGCTAAGGATAGATGATCTCTTGATCAGTTGTAGGGACCATTTTGGTTATTGAAAATAGACATGAGGTATGGGTACCATCAGGTCAGGGTTAGGGAGGAGGACATGGAGAAGACCGCATTCCGGACTCGTTACAGGTATTACGAGTTCGTGGTGATGTTGTTTGGGCTCACCAGCGATATTTACAGACCTGATGAATCGGGTCTACAGACCGATGATCGATCACTCGGTCATCATATTTATAGACAATATCTAGGTGTACTCCAAGACCCGAGAACAACATGAGGAGCACCTTCGGGAACTCTTGGGAGTTTTGAGGCAGGAACGACTTTATGCTAGGTTCTCGAAACACGAGTTTTTGTTACGAGAGGTTAGTTCCTTGGACACCTCATTAACCAGGAGGATATTTTTGTCGACCCGGCCAAAATCGAGGTGGTTATGCAGTGGGAGGTTCCAAAGTCTCCTTTGGATATAAGGAGTTTTATGGGATTGGCAGGGTACCACCGAAGATTCATACAAGATTTCTACAAGATTTCTCTACCCCCTCACTCGTCTAATGAGGAAGGGGTGGATTTTCGGTGGGGACCTGAGCAGCGGAGGGCATTTGAGACCTTCCGACAACATTTATGGGATGCTCTGGTATTGACTCTTCCGGAGGGAGTCGAGGATTTTGTGGTGTTCTTTGAAGTATCCATCATAGGACTAGGAGCGGTCCTCATGTAGAGAGGACGGGTCATAGCCTACGCATCTTGGCAGCTGAAGCCGCATGATATGAGATACCCTACCCATGATTTGAAGTTGGGAGCAGTGGTATTCCCTCTCAAGATTTGGAGACATTATCTCTACGGGGTCCGTTTTACCATATACACGGATCACAAGAGCCTGAGACACATCATGGATCACCTAAACGTGAACATGAGACAGCGCATGTTGATAGATGTAGTCAAGGACTACGATTGTGAGATCCTTTACCATCCAGGTAAAGCGAACGTGGTTGCGGATGCCCTGAGCTGCAAGTCAGCTGGATCTTCCACTCCAATGATATGTATGAGGATATCAGTGGATTCTACACTTTTGAGTTTGATCAGTGAAGCTCAGGCTGAAGCTATACGTCAGGAAAACTGGAAGCTTGAGAAAATTAGGGGTGAGAACACCCATTTTGTGCAGGATAGCCGGGGGCTATTGAATCGCTATGGTCGGGTCTAGGATCCGATTTCTGGTGAGCTCAGACAGACTGTGTTGGAGGAGGCTCATAAGTCTCACTTTTCTATTCATCCAGGGCGACTAAGATGTACCAGGATTTGCGATATTGTTATTGGTGACCAGGTATGAAGAGGGAGATTGCATGGTATGTTGAGAGGTGCTTGACCTGCCGGATGGTCAAGGCCGATCATCAGAGACCGCATGGTCATTTGCAGCCCATGGAGATTCCCATATGGAAGTGGGAACAAATCATTATGGATTTCATCACCATGATTCTGAGGATGATAAGGGGTTTTGATGCTATTTGAGTAATCGTGGATCGATTGACCGATTGCGCCCACTTTTTGGCGATACGGGAGAGTTTGTCGTTCAAAAATCTGGCCGACATGTATATCCGCGAGATCGTTGCTCGCCACGAGGTACCGATCTTTATTTTTTCAAATCGTGATGTTCGATTCCCTTTCATTTCTGGCAGAAGTTCCACGAGGAACTGGGCACACGTTTGCATTTCAGCCAGCCTATGATGCACAGATAGACGGCTAGAGCGAGCGGACCATACTGACTCTTGAGGATATGTTGAGAGCATGCGTTATTGATTTTGGTGGGAGCTGGGACTCCTACCTACCTTTGGTAGAGTTCTCATACCACAACAACTTTCACTCTAGCATTGATGCCCCGCCTTGTGAGCTGTTGTTTGGATGAAGATGTCGCACCCCAGTCTGTTGGGGTGAGGTTGGTCACAGAGTGATGGGACGGACATAGGTAGTCTTGCAAACTACCGAGAAGATTCACCATATTAGAAAATGATTGCAGACCGCTCAGAGTCGGCAGAAGAGTTATACCGACAGATGCCAATCTAAGTTGGAGTTTCAGGTTGGTGGTAGGGTACTCCTGAAGGTCTCAGCCTCAAATGGTGTGATCCGCTTCTAGAAGAGGGGGGAAATTGGGTCCCCGATACATCGGGCCATTCAAGATTATTGCCAGGGTTGGCATGGTGGCATATAGACAAGATCTGCCAGAGGAGCTTAGTGAGATCCACAGCATGTTCCACGTGTCACAGTTGTGGAAGTGCATATTAGATGAGGAGGCGGTGGTGTCCTTAGAGGAAATACTGGTCGACGAATGCCGGAATTAGATGGAGAGACCGATAGCCCTTCTAGAAAGGAAGGTAAAGGTTTTGCAGTACAAGGAAGTACCTCTGGTAAAGGTATAGTGGGATCACATGAGAGGATCCGAGTGGAAATGGGAGACCAAGGTTGAGATGCGAGAGCATTATCTAGAGATGTTCACCACAACGGACTTCGAGGATGAAGTATAGTTCAAGTGGGGGAGAATTGTAACACCCCAACTTCCTGGTATGAACTTTAAATCTTTATTTTCATCTTTGAAAGGTCTACTCGATGAGTTGGATGCCCTTACTCGTCGAGTAGGAATGATTTTTGGCCGCGTGTTTAAGTGACCAACTCGACAAGTTGGAGCTGGGGGATGAAACCCTAATTTTCGGGGTTTTGCACCATATTTAAAGGATCATTTAACCCCTTAGTCTCCCCTCACAACCCCTTTGAGTCCAGATCTTGAAGTACTGAAGTTTGAAACAAGTTTGGATATTAAGCTTTGAGGTGGATTGTGGAAGGAAGATCTTGAAGTTCTGAAGTTTGGAACAAGAAAAGACTGTGGATCCAAGTCCTACTTCATCTTAGCATAGTTTTTGAGGTAACAAGTCGTTAACTTGACCTTATTTTAAGTAGATCTATTCATGTTTGAGATTTAGGGACATTTTAGCAATGTTGATGATTCATTTCGGGTATTGGGTATGATCTAAAGTTGCAACTTCAGATCTAGAATTATATTGGCTCTCAAAGTTATAACGCTTCAGTATTTAATAAGTTAATGCCTTTCCATGCCTTGAACCTATTCTTTAGCTTGTTTTGGGCCATTATCACCTTGCATGTACGTAAAGTTTGCAACTTTACATAGTAAACATGCCTTAGGAGCTTAGATCTGCAATATTGAACTTTAGGGAGGCTTCAAAATCATCTGAATGGAAAAAGGACTGATGGGACTCAACGAGTTTCTTTGTCAACTCGGGGAGTCCAATGAAGATTTACCTTGAGGACCTCTGTATTGACTCGGGGAGCCAGCAAGATGACTCAACAAGTCGGCTAGGGTTTTCTCGACTTTTGGACATGCAGAGTCTCGACAAGCTGTCTGGAAACTTGACGAGTGAATGGGGAATTTCACGACTTCGCAAGTGCTGGAGGGACTCATCGAGTCAGTGAGCTGGACTCGATGAGTAGGGACATTATGGGCTGTTGACCTTGACTGTTGACTTTGCCTTTGACCAAGGGTTGACCATTTTGACTTCTGTGGTATTTGGTAAATTGGAAATTTATGGAAATGGTCTTATGGTAATTATAGGTAGCGGAGTCCGTAGCTGAGATTCGAGGGTTTGAGCTTATCACTACGGTACGACACTTACGAGGTGAGTTGTCCTTACTATACTAACAGGGTCGAAGGCATCAATGTCGGCCCTTTTCGGATTTGTATCTGGGTTCATTGCACGTTATACTTTATGATATGTATTCTGGTTATAAGATGGTTGCTATTTTAGAGATCATTTAGATCAGTATCCTGCTTATAGGATGGTTGCTATGTTAGAGATCGCTTAGATCAACATCCTGGTTAGAGGGTGGTTTCCATGATTAGTGATCTGTTAGATCTGCATGTTTACTTGCTTATATATGTGAACATGGTTATGGGGTTAAGGAAAGGGTTGAGAAAGGTCTTGCTGTGTGCAGTAGGCTAAGACACCCTGGGCGGACGGAGTAGGTTGTAGGCCTGGGCCGGGTAAATCTAGTCAGGCCGATGGCCCAGTGAGCAGTACGAATAGGCTGAAGGCCTAAGGGGAGGTTCAGATGTGCTGAAGGCCCGGAGAGCGGTCTAGATAGACTGAAGGCCTGGGGAGGCGGTCCAATCAGATTGACGGCTCATTATGCATGCTATTTGCGTATTTGTTTATATGATATGGTTATATCTATATCTCGTTGGTATTTTGGGGGAACTCAATAAGCTTCGGGCTTACAGTTGTTAGTTGTGTTTCAGGTACCTCTGATTATCGCGGGAAGGCGAAGGCGTGATCGTACAGCTCCTCGTGTTTCATGTTTTTAGGATTTGATTCTGGGATACTCTGACATTATACTATTTTGGAAACATGTTTTGTAATAATCCTGGTTTTGAAAAGGTTTTAAAAAGTTTAAATTTGGCATGCTTTTTATTTATGTTACAATACGAATCGGGATTAGGGCACAAAAGTACATGTGGGTCCGTCTTTTTGGTATCGGTTTTGGAGAAAAGAAATCTTCAATCTGTGCCCTTTTATCCTTTCTCGTTACTAGGGCGCCTAAGAAAATTGAAATTGACGACTGGAATTGGTGGTTCTTTCATCGTAGACCGTTGGGTGCAGAGGAGGATCGGAGAAATGGGTTTTCCAGTTGTGCTGCTCTGTTGGTATTAATAATTTGTTAAGTGACGGTTGTTGTTGTTTGAACTCAGCAGGCGGATTGGTGACGCGAAGATCATCGAATGGTGGTGCTGAGCTTATGTTTGTTGGAATCAGAAGCATTTTGTGATTGAAGGAAGGAGATTGAAGGAGTTCATTGCAAGGGGTGGTCTGATGATGTTGTGATTCTGATGCGACGAATGACTGAGAAAACAAACGACCGATGATAGGATCTGTTTTTATTGGGTGCGCTGGTCGGAGGAGACGAAGACCGCCAATGCTTTGCTTTGATTCCTGGCAGCGAACAAGAGATGTAGGGTGGATAGCAGCTATAGGTGGCGATGATGGGGGCTACATTTGGAGCTATTTGCCTCGGAAAACACCCTTCGTCACCTATGCTGAAGGTGGGTACAGACTGGACTTCCATTTGGTGGTGCTTCTGTACTACTCCGTCATAAATTATTGACTGTAGTTGGAGATTAGAGCAACAATTTCTCTATAGATACTGCTTCACCGAGGTTTGTAGGTGAACTGAGATGGTCAGGGTATTGTGGTGATGTGGTCACTGGTGTTGCAATTAAACCTGTGACATGGGTTCAAGAAGATAGAGGCTGCAATTCACTTTTGGTGCTGTTGTCAGCTAGCTAAAGATGACCGACAGTGGTGATCAGGTGGGGCCTACGTTTTGACTTCAGCATTTGACCGTGGGGGTCCACAGATGCTCTTTGTGCTTAGTTCATCTTTGAGATGTGGGGCAGCATGTGCTTTCTCTTTTCCTGCTAGTGTTCTAAAAACTACCATAATTTTGATATTTTAGCTATATGCACTGTATGGATGTGATATTTGACTAGTCTTTTTCTGTCATGTTTTTTTTATGAATTGTGGTGTACACTAAACACACTATGCCCCCCCCCCCCCCCTTTTTTTTTCCTTTTTTAGAGGGTGATAGCAAACATGATTTTTGTAATATTTTGTATGAATGTGAACTATAAAAATTTTATCTGTTCACATTCACTTGACTTTTGTATGCATTTTTTTTAAAACCATTAACTAAAATGGTAAAACCATGGGGTATAAGTAACTTTTTCTAGTGTTTTGAAATGTACAATAATTACAAACAACTTGTAACACCCCAATCTTCAAATAATTTTAAATTCATCCCTTGGGTTGTAGTTATGTCATCTTTAGCCCTTTGATTGGGAATGAGTGGTTACGGGAAGCCCTAGTGGCAAAACGATTGTTTAGAGCAGGAATTGTATGTTGTGCATACATTAGAGGGTCTAGTACGTTGGGCGTATGCATATGTATGCAGGGCGTACTAGTGTCAAGGTGAAACCCTAACTTTTAGGGTTTATGAAAAATTTAAGCATCATTATGGACTCCGCCCATCTTTTCAACTTCGAAGTTCTAGGATCATTTTCAGGAAACCCTAACTCCTTTAGTGTGTGTGTATGACTTAAGAGTGTGTTTATTGTATTTTTGAAGGAGAAGTTAGTGCATTAAAGGAGTCAAGGTGGGAAGCAAGCTTGTAGATATGGGATTATCATCTTCTTTGGGAGCTTCTAGAGGTATAAGGCTTCTACCTTTATGCTTGGATTGTTTAGATCTTGTTTTGGTAGCTTTCGAAGTTCTTCTTGTCCCAAAAGTCCCATTTTTATGCATGCTTTGTATTGGACGTTTTGAGGTATCCTTTTTGACCCTTGGAAGGGTTCTAAGTTATAAAAGTAAAGTCCTTTTGGCTTGTTTGGCTTCATGTTGCTAATAGGAGGTCTTAATGGATTAAGACCATGTATTAAGCCCTTTTTGGACGTGTAAAGTGCTAACGTTTGAGAATTTATAAATTTGGAATATTTTTGAGTCATGGATTTGGAGTTTGAGCTAAGGTTATTAATCCATTAAGCACTTATAAGGACTCTAAGGCATGCGAGGGTACGCCCCACGTAAGTTGATGTATACCCCACGTACTGAGTCAAGCTCTCCGATGGTGGTCAATGCAAGGCGAGGTACGCCCCGCGTATGCCTCTGTTTGGGTTTTGGACTTTGGGCTTTGGGTTTGGGCCATTTGTTTGGTCTTTGATTCTTGGGACCTAATGGGCTATCTGAGTAGTGTGTTCTGGTCTAATTGAAGGATTGGACCTTAAGATAAGACCCAATAAGGAGTTGGACCTAATTTGGAAAATTGGTCCAAGTGTGGTCCTTGAAGTAAATTGAGCCTTTTTGGGTCAAGATTTAGGTTGGTTTGCATTGGGTTGTGTTGGGCTGTCTAGGATTTTATGGTATAGGCTTTGGACCAATTTTGAGGAAGGGTAAAATGGTCTTTTACCCTGAATTGGACTCTTAGTATAAGTCAATGATTAGATGTTGAAGGATTATCATTTTGTTAACAATTAGCGAGTGTGCAATAGCGAATCTGCAGTTAGAGGTGACTCATGGAATCAACTATTGATGGGGTGCTGTCTTGATGTGGCGGTTCGGAATGTTGTAGCCAACAAGTAGGGATCGTCTATCTGATCGGCTGTACGCGGTGAGTCTTCATCACTATACTTTCACGTCAAAGGCACCAAGTCCAACCCATTGGTTTGGTAAATTGATATTTCTGATATGCTGAGTATGATATAGTTATGCATGCTAGTCTTGTTAAGCTAGTCTGGTAGATCTATAGGACTACTTATGAATTGCATGTTTATCTGTTTACGATATTATTTGTTATATATTGACATATTGTGTGGATGGGATGAGGTAGTATTGATTCGTGTTGTAGCCAACAAACTCCGGAGCATTCCAAATATGAGCTGAGAAGTAGGTAGGGAATGCCAGACTCATACTGAGGGCTCAATAGCATTCCAGATACGAGCTGAGGATCCGGTTGGTATGCCAGACTTGTACTGAGGGCTTGAGGGAATTGGAGCAATCCAAATGTGAGGTGAGGTCTAGGAAGGGCATACCAGAATCATATCGAGGGCTCATGGGTATTCCAGATACGAGCTAAGGGACAGGTAGGGCATGCCACACTCGTATTGAGGGATAGGGAGCAAGCCAAACATAAGCTGTGAGCCTAGGGGGCAAGCCAGACTTATGTTGTGGGATCAGGGGTAATCCAGTCTTTTAGCTGTGGACCCATTGCATGTTGTTATTTTGTATATGTGCCATTTTTTGTGTGTTGGTATTTTAGGGGAACTCACTAAGCTGCATGCTTACAGTTTTGGTTGATGGTTTCAGGTACTTCAAGGGATCGTGGAAAGGTGAAGGCGTAACCGTACACATCCTTGTGTTTATAGAACTTATGATTTATGGGATAATCTAATAACTTTATTGTTTGAAAAGTATGTGTAAATGATTCCGGTTTTTAATAACGGTTTTGTAAACACCTCTTTAATAAATGGGTTGTTTTGAAAAGTTTAAATTTATTGGAATTTTATGGATGTTACAAGTTGGTATCAGAGCCTTGGTTTGAGTGAATTGGAGGAACACTCGTGTGAGTCCAGTCTCAAACTAAGGAAAATGATTTTCAAAATGATTTTCAAATGGTTTTCAAAATACATAAGGAGGATGCGATGTGTACGATCAGTTCGAGCCAATAAGTAGACCCAAAATACCATACTGTTATTTGATATTGTGATTTGTTAGAACAACTTGCTAGTGATAGTTTAGTTATCTCTATGAATTACATGATAGAATTGCCTGATTATATGATGCCTTATAGCTTAGGGTTCTTTGGTATATGAAATTGACATCATTACTGTAGTTTCTTAGTGTATGCATCATAGTTTTACATAACTAAGTTTCTATAGCCTGCGAATATTTGGTTTGGCTTTATTTCATGTTCTTTGTCTAGTTGTGGGCTTAGAGTAGGACCGATTATTTGATTGTCTATAGGATCCGGTGTTATGTATGGCTAGCATGCACGAGTGTTGCAGGGTTGGTGGAAGTTTCATGAGTGGGGGCAGTGGTTAGCCAGCCAGTCGTGTTATGGGATGAGGCAGTGGTGGTTTCCTTATTTTGAGCGCGGTTCATAGCTTGTCGATGCGAAGAATTATTAGCCAGTTGAGCAGAGTGAGAGTAGGTCGAAGGTGCATATGTGGTGTTGGGAGTTTGAGATTGAGGATTCCATAGGAGAAACTGTCAGATTTTATTGCATTTAATGTCAGTCGGCTCCTCTGCATGAATGCTGCTTGCTTTGTGCTTTTTGGAAATCATGAGGGGTGTGAGTTAGCCAATAAGTGAATATGTCAATTCACACGTGGAAAAGGTTGGATAATATCAGAGTGACAAATTTGACCCTGCTGCACAACTCTTTCCGAGTCCAACCTTCGTAGGGATGAGTCTATTACTCGAAGGATTATTTGAGCTTTGTCATATGTGATTGTATTCATGGAATGGCTAATTGACATTGTGAGGAGTTCTTTAATAGCTGATGGCAAAGAAGTATGGAACCTTAGGATAGCATAGGGAGTATTTTCAGTGCAGTTGTTCGCTGTTGAGCAAGTTTCAGAAGTATTTTATAACTAAGGTTTAGAGGACCCGAGATGATTATTGAGGAAAGTATGGATAGGTGTGGAAGGTAGTCTTGGGCCCATACTACTGAAATCACATGATCCATACTCGATTCAGGGATGATTTCGAGGATTCTAAGGACTGGTCAGGGAAGATATGATGGTTGGATACCATGGTTTGAGGCAATGGTTCCATATCTGTCGATCTTTTGGCTTGAGGCTGCTCAGGCGAGGATGGGTTTTGTATCTGTTCAGGCCCCTGTGGCGATATTTATGGGGATTGAGTGGTTTAGACGCATATTAATATTTTGGTTAGAAGTCACAAATGCTTTTTTTGGAGGTCAAGCCTCAGGTCTCGTGACATAGGGAGGAGGTGGTTGATACAATCAACTTGGAAATCACATATGGGATTTAAGTGGCGCACTGTTAGATTAGATTGTCGTTATCCGTGGCAAGGATCTTATCCTTCAATTTTCTGAGTTAAAAGGAGTGGGTATGCTTGTGACCTCTTAAGTTAGGTTGGATTCTCATATTAGGGTATGTTGGTCTAAGTGGTTGGCGATAGTATGTCGGCGCCAGTCTGTGCAGATGGATTGATGTGGCATTAGCGATGCAAGCAAGGGAACGTATTCTTGGGAGATGGGAAGGCTAGGTGTCAGATCATTATTGGGGTTTCAATCAAGGAATGTATGTTTGGGTCGTATATTGGTAGTTATCTACACTTGTAAGTGGTTACAAGTGGGAAATTTCGGGGTCTTCATCTGAAATTAATATTTCTCTTGGGATTCAGTTGATCAATATAGGTAGGATCATTTTGTGTATGTTATTCATTCCATGGTTGTACATGATTGGGTCGGTTAAGTTGTGTTTTGGTTTCACCACAATTGGGTGGTGGTTAGTGTTCTAAATAGGAGGGAATTAGGAATTCTAAGGTTGAACGTCAGTCATTGAAGGTTTTGTCAGTTGCCGTTTGGATTGCTACTCTCAGATTTGTTGGAAAGATATTGATCGATGAACCTTTCCGGAAGCGGGTATGTTCAGCTCTAGATGGGTTTGTGGTTATCTAGTTTAGGTGTGAAGGTGTCATAGACCATTGGTCATTGAGTTCGTCTTTCAGCGGGAATTCTCCAAAGGATTTAAGTGGTTGCAGTTATAATTCAAGGAATGTGTCAACGCCTCCAGTGCAGTGTGTTTATGTTTCCCTTGGTCCTTGGGTATGTTCGCACTCAGTGGTGGAGTGGAATTTCTGATTCATAGCAGATTCAGGTTTGGCAACCTTCAAGATCGCGTTGGAAGTCTTCTCAAGCTAGTTTCGTGTTGGTAGGACCTGTTTAGTCTCAATTAAATATGGGGTGTTGTTTTGATCGATGAAGTGGATGTCTTTTGTTATTGATGGAGGTTGTGTGTTGATTTTTTTTCGTGAAATTCTTTCCTTTTGGATGAGGTTTGGGTTTCCTAAAATGTTCATGCTTCTATTGGCTTATAGCCTTCAAATTAGGTGAAGAGTTCCACAGTTATCCTATTCTCAGGTCATGTCTGACCATGGTCTTTTCTTGGGTAGTAGCTTGCTTTGTAGAGGGAATCGGGAGTGGTAGGTTTGCATCATTGTTGTACACGATTGGTGATTGTGAGGGACATTGTTTGGGCCCCTTCAATTCAATGGAATGAGGTGAGTATCTTTCGGCCTGGAGTGTTGGGCGAATGTTGTAATACCGACAAGGTCGGTGTGAGATCGGGAGCATTCCAGACATGTGTTGAGGGCCGAGGAGTGCATTCTAGACTCATGTTGTGAGCTTGGAGGCAATCTAGACCCATGCTGAGGACCTGGTGGGTTATTCGAGTCATGGGCTGTGGGCCTAATGGTCATGATTTTTCATTTCATCTATTTGTGATACTCTCAGTGTTGACGCATTGATGGGGATTGGAAGACCCATGAATCGGTTGGTTTAAATAGTGTAACACCATAGATTTTCAAACAAAATTTTCATTTTAAAATCACATTAATCTCATTAACACAATCACAAAATCCCTAAAAATATCGAATTATCAAAAACACATGTTAATAAACATATCTCCGACTCGTGTGTACAATTAAGCCTATTCCTTCCCGTAACCTTGAGAAGTACCTGAAACACATAACAAATAACACTATATGCATGAAGCTTAGTGAGTTCTCCAATATAACACACATATCTTATTAGCCTCTCATGGCTATGCTCGAATAAGACCCCTTCCAGTCAATGTGTCTCAGTGGGACCCTCCAGTCCCACAACTCGGGTGGACCCTCTAGTCCTAACTCAACAAGCTGAATATAATACACAACCTAAATCACAAAGACATAATGCAGGATATCATAGTACTCAATATAAGCACATAAGACCCTTTGGTCACACAAAGATTACCAATCAATGTAATTATAGTGAGAAGACTCACCTTATAAGCAAGCAAGAAAATAAACCTCGTACACGAATCTCCGAACTAGCCTCCGCCTATCACATAGGATAATTATCTCTAATTAACACTTAAATCACGACTCTAATTAAACTAAGTTATTTTCTCTCTCAAACTCTTGGGATGGGTAGGAGACCATTTTACCCCTCTGTAGTCCCCATAATCCCTGTCTTGACCACCCTATAGTCTACAAAAGTGAACACTCGAGTCAACAGTTCATGTTGACCCAACTCGCTGAGTGCATCTATATGACTTACTGTGTCCCCTCGTTTCCTCAGAAATGCCACAAAAATCCAATTGAACTTCTCGAGTTGTCTCGTCAAATCGTCGAGTTACCCATGTCCAGACTCGTCGGGGGAATACCCTAGCGGATTCAACGAGTCAGCTCGTCGACTCATCAAGTCCTTTAAGACACTTTTCTGATTCAGATGTTTTAAGACAGATCTACAACCCCCAAAGTCTAGATTTATACTCCCAAGGCTGAGATAGCACGTAAAGCCACAATGTGTACGTCCATGCATGGAACTTAGGGCTTGAAATGCCAAAACAAATCCTATTTAGGGTTTTATGCATAAAGGCTCTTCTATAGCCGAATAAAGCTAGTTCCTTTGGACTCTAGGGACCTCACAATGTAACAACCTGATTTTTGAAACGGAATTTTTTTATTTTTGATTAACCAAACACATTTCAATAAATTACAAAATCCCATATATAACTGCTTTCAAACTCATATCAATTACAACTTTGATTTAAAATATTAGAGTATCCATAAAATGTCTGTGTGAGAGTGCACGTCGCGCCATCATGCCTTGCCCTTTCCCTTGGGATCCGATGTACCTAAAATAAATCCACTACCTATAAGCTAATGCTTAGTGAGTTTCCCAGAGCATACCCCATACAAAATCCACGTAACATATATCATATTAGCTATAAAAGCTACATATACCACATAAGCCATGCATACATAAACCTGTAAGGATGCCGTGGGCTTCCCCCAGGCTCTTACACCTTCGTGCCATGGGCTACCCTACATGGTCTTATATCCAACTGTCACGGGATACCCCGGGGGTCTTTCATGTAATAACATACATAATTAACCTGGCATATCATATCACAGAACTGTCTAAAATAGTACATACACATTCATAAACCTGTATGGATGTCGTGGGCTCCCCACGGGTTTTATACCATCGTGCCACGGGCTACCCCACATGGTCTTATATCCAACTGCCATGGGCTCCCCCGGGGTCTTCCATGCAATAACATACAAGCGCAAAGATAATTATCATACTACATATCTATACAAACGCTAGTGTACCACATAACCTAAATGTGCCGGCCTTAGTGCCTTAGACCCATTGGTATGGTGAGAAGACTCACCTCTCTCGAATGCTGAAATGGACAATGCTAGAACCAGATATATCCCATGTGTTGCTTTGAATAAACTGTCTATAAGCATCATAAGATATACTTATCAAAATCCCAAAATTACCCTCAAGGTCAACCCTGGTCAATGTTGGTGAAAGTCAAAGTCAACAGTCCATGTTGACCTCAACTTGTCGAGTGCAACTAGTGACTCGTCGAGTTCCTACCGAGTCCAAACAATCTGATCAAACCCTAGCCAACTCACCGAGTTGTTTCATCAACTGGACGAGTTCAGTTAATATTCATAAGGCAGGGAAACCTGATCCGACTCGTCAAGTTCCTAGAGAAACTCATCGAGCCCCCTTCCTTTTTTTCTTGTTGTTATGATTCACAGAATCCGTGGACTCCAAGGCTTTGATATAAAGCCCTAAGGTGTCTAGAAGGATAAAGTTTCCTACTTTAACTTCTAGAATCGTTCCAAATGCTCCAAGGCCCTTAACAAAGGTTGGAAAGATCCAAAGCTTTTCCATATGATCCAAAATTCTAGGGATTTGAAATGCCTCCTTTTGCGACAGGATTCTAGTCCTCAAAACGTTCTAAAGATGGAGGCTTTATGGACATGCATATCCAATGCATGTCCCTATGTGAAAATGGCCAAAAAGAGGGAAATATGCTCTAAAACCCTTGCATGGTGTCCTTGCTCAACCAAAGGACAGATCTAGCCCACCTTGGGATCATTTTGCTCTGGAGATTCATAAAGTTGCAAACTTTATGAACCCCATGCATGCAATCAACAAGAAGGGTAGGAAATGAAGAGTAAACTCAAGATGTAGCCATATTCTATGATAAAAATCGAGTCTTGAAGACTTACAACAATCCACAAGATGATTAAGCTCAAGGATGGGTGCTTGGTTTGCTGGATCTCCTCATTATCTCCTTCTGCTTAAGCATCAAAGGTCACTATATCTCACAATATGGAAGACAATGGGGATTAGGGTTAGCACGGATGTTCTTAGGGTTTCGAGGTTGATGGGAGGTCAACCTCAAGGGTCTTAAGGAGATTATAGAGGGTGCAAACTCTAAAATTAGGGTTTTACCATTACAGCGCCTACTCATCGAGTCGGCCTTCCAACTCATGTTACAAGTCTTAAGGAGATTATATAGGGTGCAAAACCTAAAATTAGGTCAGCCTCGAGGATCTTTGAAGTGCCCACTATTCGACGAGTTGGACTCCCAACTCACCGAGTCCACATACAAAAACCCTAAATCTTAAATAAATTAAATAATACCTGGAACAGGTGTTACAAGTCTCCCCCACTTGAACTAGACTTCGTCCTCAAAGCCTACTGATCCAAACAATTTCGAGTAGTGATCCCGGATCTCATCCTCCGACTTCCAGGTCCACATGGAGCCCCTATGGTGCTGCCATTGCACCTTTACCAACTTTACTTCCTTGTTTCAAAGAAACATTGTCTTCCTATCTAAGATGGCAACATGCCTATCGATGTACTTCATGCTCTCATACACCTTAATATCGTCCAGCAAAACGACTGCAGTCTCATCAGTGATACACATAAGAAGTTGTGACACATGGAAGGTGAAAGATCCCAACTTTCGTTATTTATGGAAGACCCAAACTTTCATACTATTTCAAAAGATTTCTTAAGTTACTTCATCAAAACATGCTACATGCATATTTATAAAACAATATTTTATATTGATAAAGTAATTACAAAGGATTGGATACAAACCGACTAAGTTTTATTACAATTTCATGTCTACCCAGGAATCTACTATTCATATACATACATGAACATTAAAAATACAGTGAAATACTATTAACTATTCTAAATATTTCAGCAGTATAAAGCTATATTGGAATATTCATCACCTGCAATTGTTAAATATTCAGAGGAATAAGCGATAACGCTTAGTGAATTCAATAATTAGATACAATATAATCTTATGCCTTACATATACCAATATGACAGAAGCAGAAGGGAACAAGAAGACATATGTGAAATCATGTGACTTTATTCAAAGATATACTTTTCAATGAGACATAATGATTTCAATACTTGATATGCATCAATAAAGCTTTGGTCCAATTGGCATAGAAGACATATAATTTCTTATTAACATTTTGGTAGATTTCAGGCTTATAGTCCTGTCTAACCATTTGCCAATACCATAGAATAGAGTTCATTCTCTTACGGAGTCATGCTCTACATGGTTAGAGGCTACATATCATTCCTATCAAACCTTATGCCAATGCCATATAATAGAAGTCATTCTCTTACGGAGACATGCTCTACATGGCCAGAGGCTACGTACCAATACCAATGTGAATCTAAGTCCTTTCATTGATCACATGGTCAAAGGTATTATAAATGCTATAAACATAGCGAATAAAATAACATGGGAGAATAACTTAGAATAATAACACTGAGAAGCACATAGCACATATAACAGATAACATACAGTTGTTCCTATATATTGAACTCACCTTAAGTTAACCGGGGGTTAAAATAGTAATTTGGACAGCATTTCGTCTTTCTATGTTGAAAACCGGGAGCTTAATTGAAAACCAGGCTTTGCAAAGGTAGGGCTTCAAAACCGAAAAGATAAAATTTCCGGGCTTCTCGGGAGCTTCGGGACGTATTCCGGGCTTTAAAAATGATATCGGGACTTCGGGAAAAGTTAAAATAGTAAAATGGATTTAGGGGTGGAAAATGGCAAAATTCTCATTTTAGCCGGGAGGGTTCGTAGGTCCTCTATTTATAGGGTGAGAGGCTCGGATCCCAGGGTTGAGAAGCGAGCACGTGGCTGCTGGAGCGAAGGCCACGAAGTTCGGACGTAGGGGGTGACGAAGCTGCTTGATGGTTCGGACGTAGATTCTTCGTGCGAGGGCCATATGCGAGGCGTCTTACAAGGTGCCTTAGACGTCTCCTAGTACGCCGAAAGGTGCATCGGAACCCCATTGGGTCACGCATCGGACAACACACCGGTGACTAAGCAGCTCCGGTACGCGAGGCGTGGTGACGTGGATGCTTCTCATCCATGCGAATTCTTTGGAAATTGAGCCCTGAACTTCAAAAATCCATAACTTTCGCATACGAGCTCCGTTTTTGACGTTCTTTATATTCACGCGTAGCTAAAATTACTCTATACAACTTTCGTTTAGACTTCGTCGGCTAATTTTGACATTATTTTTAATATTATTATTTTTAACAGACCGGGACAGGAAAATCCGTTAAAAATTCATAACCTCTTCATCCGACATCCGTTTTCGTCAGACTTTTTACTGTTGTACTATAAATGAAGAGACCTTCAATTCTCGTTTAGGTTGTGTCGGTAAAATATCGCTCGATCTAAAATTCGAGTTTTTAGCTGTCTACTACTAAGTTGAAACTTCGAAAAATCAGAACTTACTCATACGAAGTCAGATTTTGGCGTTCTTTTTATCTAATTTCTCGGTTTAACGAATACTACAACTTTCATTTAGATTTATAATGCTAAAAAGTGGTTTATCAAAAACTCACTTTTTATGTCATTCGGCGTCGTGCCGGTGTTGTCGCGGATCTTTGGTTGGTCATAACTTCTTCGTTATAACTCGGATTTCGACGAGGTTTTCGCCTACAAGTTTCTAACGAGATTCTCTACAACATCAAATACTAAAATTTTACTTATTTAAAATTTTAAATTTTTGCTAAATTTCATTATTTGGCTTTTAATTGGAATCTCATAAGACTTCGAATATTTTATGAGTGATTCTAAAGATAGTTTTACTTCATTTCTAGTAAAAACTATCCGTTAGAACTCAACACTCAATTTCACATAATATTATTCTATTTTATAATTTACAATACATGATTTCAAAACGTGTATGTTACAGAAGGTGTTGTGAATCTGTTTAAGCTCATCTGGTAGGTCCAGTCGATATGCTACCTTGACCACCCGGGCCGAAATCCTAAATGGGCCGACATATCGGGTTCGTAGCTGGCCCCTCTTCCGAAACCTGATAACCCCCTTCCAGGGCGACACTTTCAGTAACACAAAGTCCCCCACTTGGAACTTAAGATTCGATCTCTATTGGTCGCACACCTGCTGAATCAACCCGATAGTCTTGAGCACTACCTCAGTGCTACCCATGACCCGATGCGAAACCTTGTTCCAACAAACCGAGGTCCTGCACCTTCGACCATACATCATACTGAATGGTAGCCGGTTGATACTGGCATGGTAACTGTTGTTGTATAAAAATTCTGCCAACAGCAGTTATGTGTCCTAACTCCCTTCAAAATCCAAAACACATGCTCTAGTCATGTCCTCGAGTGTTTGGATCGTCCTCTTGCTTTGGCCATCGGTCTGGGGTGGTATGCCATGCTAAAATGTAGCTGAGTCCCTAGTTCCTCGTGGAACTTCTTCCAAAACCTAGATGTAAACCAAACATCCTCGTGTCTAGCCACCACCTCTCGCACATACATATCCGCCAACTTCTCCGTTGATATACTCTCAGAAATCGGAATGAAGTGGGCACTCTTCGTCATTCTGTCCACGATCACCCATATGACGTCCACACCCCTTGCCGTTCTCGGTAACTTCGTGATGATGTCGATAGGGATCTCTTCCCATTTCCACATGGGAATGGGTAGCGGCTGTACCATGCCATGAGACCACTAATGCTCGGACTTGACCTTCATGTAGGTCAAGCACCGCTCCACAAACCAAACAATCTCCCGCTTCATACAGGGCCACCAATAACTCAGTCTCAAGTCTCTATACATTTTTGTAGCCCCTGGATGTATGGAGAACTTGGAATTGTGTGCCTCCTCTAATATCCTGTATTTCACCCCTCCGGTCGCCGATACCCACACTTGGCCACAATGTTTCAAAAGACCACGACTATCCTTAAGAAACAAATGATATTTTCCCTTAATCTGCTCTATCCTCCAATTCTCTTTCTTCACTCCCTTGAACCGGTCCTCCTTGATCATGTCTAACAACGAAGATATCACCTTCATCCTCATTCAAATGTTCCCAATCGGGGACCCGCCATCTTGCGGCTTAAAGCATCGGCCACTACGTTGGCCTTCCCGGGATGGTATAGGATCTTACAATCATAATCCTTCAACACAACCAACCACCTCCTCTATCGCATGTTGAGGTTTTGCTGATCCATCAAATACTTCAAAATCTTGTGATCAGTATAGATGGTGCACCGCACTCCATAAGCATGAAATCCCGTACATCCCAGCTGCAGAAATGTCATAGCTCTCACAGTCGAATAGAGATTTGGCCCCTGCGAGGCTCTCTCACCATGTATAACCAGTTCTCCCCCACTTGGGATTTGAACCCTAACCAACTGGTGCTCACAATCAATCATGGCCCCATTGGCCGCCAACCAATCCATCTCAACAATCACCTTCACCTCTCGAAATAGTATTGGGACTAGATCCACATGAAACCTCTCGCCCAACACATCAGGACGCAATCCTGATACACCTTTGCAGCACTCACAGTTCAGTCATCTACAATATCTACCTCGAGTGGGGAATACAAAGTTCCCGGTGCATCCCGAAACTTCTTGCTAAGCGCAAGGGACACGAACTATTAGGTATCACCCGAATCAAACAAGACATGAGCAGACATACCATTGACCAAAAAGGTACCTATACAAGTATAAAGTACACATATGTCATAAAAAATAATAAGAATAGAGAATAATAGACACGTACCATCCATAACGTCTAGAGCTGCCTAAGCCTCCTCGATAGTCAGGTGAAATGTGCGACAATTCACTGTCGGGGCATCTACCTTAGCAGGGCGACCATCAGTGATCCTCAATGTGGCGGGTGTAGGTACCACTACTACTCCTCCCCCTCCGTGTAACCTCAGATAATCAACCTTTTTATGGCCATTCTGGTTGAAGTGGAAACATATCAAGCCCTTCTTGGGGGACTCCTTGCTCAAATGGCCCTGCTGACCACATGAGTAACATCCCAACATCCTTGCTGTCCGTCAACCCCACTGTGCGATTTACCACACCTGGCACACCAGTCTTGACCCTGCTAGCCTTGCTAGAAGTGTCTGAGGTCTCAGGCTTCTTAGCCTGACCCACTGTTGCTTGTGCCTGCTCTGACTTCTGCTTGGTGCGGAACTCTAACTCCATCTCCCGTTCCCGGGCCTTCTCCACCATCTCGTTCAAGGTTTGGCACCCTATAAATCTCACAAACTCTCGGATATCATCCCTCAACATGGATTGATATGTCGTCCTCCTCATATCCTCATCGGTAGCATACTGTGGAATCAACAATGCTCACTCACGAAACTTGGCGATGATCTCCGCCACAGTCTCGGTTGTCTGCTGGAGTTCCTGGAACTCCCTTACCATCTTCTGCACCTCAATGGATGGTGAAAACTCCAAATCAAATTGCTGGAAAAACTTGGCCCATTTCATCGCAGCCACGCCGGCTACTCCCACCTGGCTAGTAACCTTGCTCCACCAATCTTGGGCCTTGTCTCTCAGCATGCAAGAACCAAATCCCACCTTTTCATGGGCAAGAAATCATGCGCTAGGCGTTCTCGATATCTGCCACCCAACATCGGCTAGGAATGGAGTCCCTGACCCCGAAAAACTCCAGCGCCCCGCATGCCTTGAACTCCCGGAATGAGGGAGTTTGGGCCCGAACCTATCCTGCAACAATCTCGGCTCTGAATGTATTGAGCCTCTCATCCATAATCTCCATCATACTCTTCTTGACCGTCCCAAAGATGACCGGGGAAGGGTTAAGGATGTCCCTCGTAACTTCTGCAGTAATAAGCTCGCACAACCTCTCATTGATGACATCGATAGTGTCTCCTGATCTATCCCTGGATCCAGATCCCGATCCTGACCCACTACTCCAAATCGTGTCACCACTATGTTGAACTAAAATTTCATAAATCATGACAATCAGGATACTTATAAAGGGGATCTACCCACACTGGTACTCCTTGGAGTCATATCTAATATTGGTTCAGGTACAAGTCCTGTCTTTTCAGTAGTATGAGCCCACTACTACCTTCAACACCTACCTGTGCCTTTCCCAATGCTCTACCTAACAACATCAATTCGTCCCAAAATAAATCACATTCCACAGACTACCACACCTATCAAATCTTAGGTTATCCTAATATTTACTCTAGCCATACCAATCCTAACCGGTTGCCTTTATGCATGCAAATTATACTTATAAATGGATAAAATAGACTTTCGAATAAAAAGATTCTACCCTAGGACCATAACCAGACAAGTAACAAGATATAATCCTAAATCAATCATTCTGAGGCTATAAGCTCCTAACCATATACAATTTTAAAAGCATACACATAACAAGTTTCATATGATTATTAAAGCTCAAACATCAGTATAACATGGCTAACACATTGGGGAAGTACTTGCTTGGTTCAGCTGATCACGCGCATTGCACTCTCATCTTTTCCATTCTTTAAAATCTTTTTCATTTTATTTTTCATTTTTTACCATATCCTTAGTTTAAGTCCTGACACACCGCAGAGTGAGCACGAATCCCTCAAACCAAGGTTCTGATATCAAATTGTAACGACCCGATATTTCAAAGGAATATTTTCATTTTTGATTAGCCAAACACATTTCCATAAATTACAAAATCCCATATATAATTGTTTTCAAACTCATATCAATTACAACCTTTATATAAAATATCATAGTATCCATAAAACGCTTGTGTGAGCATGCATGCCACGCCATCACGCCTTGCTGTTGCCCTTGGGATCCGATGTACCTGAAACTAATACACAACCTGTAAGCTAATGCTTAATGAGTTTCCCGGACCATACCCCATACACAATCCATGTAACACATATCATATTAGCTATAAAAGCTACATATACCACACAATCCATGCCTATATAAACCTTTAAGGATATCGTGGGCTCCTCCCAGGGTCTTACACCTTCGTGCCATGGGCTACTCCACATGGTGTTTACCTGGGAATGCCATGGGCCACCCCACATGGTCTTATATCCAACTTACATGGGTTCCCCCTGGGGTCTTTCATGTAATAACATACATTATCAATCTATCATATCATATCACATAAGTGTCTAATTGATAGGAATCCATTTTTATACGAACGGTGGATGCGGAAGAAAATATCAAGAAATTATCGTTTATGAAATATAAAAATATGAAGAACATTTGTTGAGTATTCATATATAGATAAGAAAGGAAGAAAAGAAAGAGAATGCATAAAGAACGTGGGTGAGAGAGAAGAGTCTCCCTTGGTGGGGAGAGATCCCACAAATTCTCTCTCTAGGATTACAATTTAGAAAATATACGTTACATGAGAAGAGACCACCTCTCTCATTATATATGAGGGAGAGTAAAATACACCAACAATATAATAAGGAAAAATACAACCTAACTATCACTCATTATTTGTAGAGCATTTTCATGCTCCAACAATCTCTCCCTAAATGCTTACAAATGATGAGAGATACAATAAGTGATACAAGGCTATAATACAGTAATCCGACTAGCAAGTGTGGTAATAAAATGAAACATAATGAGAACCAAATGCTGAAATGTCTTTGAAACTCTGAAGTGTCTGTGAAGTTTGAAACTGGCCATGAATCTCTAAACAATAATGGTCTTCAGCTTCAAAGCACCATTAATGAAGCAGAAAAATAAGATTGAAATCTTGAAACTAGTCATAAGCGCCATGAGCAAGAAGAAGATCACCATGATCAAGTAGAAGATCCAATAAAAGAAGCACTTCGGCTTCAAAAAGCCTGAAAGACATCTCATGTTCTTGAATCATAATACACCAAAACTCTTCAAAGAGTAATCTACTAAAATTGTGAAGCATCCAAAAAATGAAGTCCGGATAATAATTAATGTGAGTCCAAAGACATGGTCCATCAATGCCAAAAAATTGATCAAAAGATCAAAAATAAGTACCACGTTACATCGCCAAAATAATCTTCCTCTTCAAAATATCACAAATCCAAACTCGAAAAATCATAAGATCTAAACCGGATGCGAACACAAAATCATCCTGTGATAGAGTCTGAATAATAAATAATCTGGAATCATGAATCATCTAGTAATGACAAAAATTTGATCCGTGAAGACCAAAAATAAGTGCCACATCGCATCACTAAATAAATCATCGTCTTCAGAAATCTTCAAAAATTCAAATTCAAACAATCATAATAACCAAATTTAGATGATATTCTCTCCCTATTATTGATAACGAATGACCGAATTATTAATAATCAACAAATCATCGGATGGAGAGTGTCGGATACCAAGAGCTAAGAGAGCTCTCCCAAGATGTATGAAGGGTCTCGATAAGACACGAGAAATAGAGTAAAAGGGATACTCTGTGGTCATGAGAAGCTGGGTGATTCAGTTGTTGGACGTTGCTCGAACAAAATATCATAGAAAGAAGAATCACTCTACATGAGAAAAAATTGCTGTTGTGCGGAAAATATGCCAAAATACCCAAACTGCGGTGCTGGAACTCTTGTAGTGGTCTTCAAAAGAAAGTAAAGTCCATATGCTCAAGATACATATGAAGTTCGACTGCGGTATGGAGTAATCTTCCAAAATAATTGGCATGATGTAAACCAATGTGAAAATCCAAGGTTCGGTTGTGGCAAAAATTGGTGTTAAAAAAAATATTTGGTGTAAAAAAAATTAGTTTTAATAAAAAAAATTGGCTAAATAAAAAAAAATTGATGTTAAAAAAAATAATTAGTTGAATAAAAAATGTTGTTTAAAAATAAATAAATGAATAAATAACCAAACAGAAAAAATGAATAAAAAAATAAGCGGGTTTAAAAAAATGGTGCTGAGAAGAGAGAAGGAAAGAAAGAAGGAGGGAATAAGGAGTAAGAAGTGAAAGGAAGGAGGGGAGGAGGAGGAAAGAATAAGGAGGGAAGAAGAGATGGGAGGAAAGAGGGGGGTTGGCCGAAGCTGAGAGGAGGATTGAAGTTAAAGAGGATTTGCGGCGGGGAGGGTTGGGTGCGGACACAGGGGGACATAGGTAGAGTGATGCGAGTGGAGGTGTTTGGTTGCGGTCGAGAAGATGGTGCGGAATGTAGGTGCAGACGAGGGGTTGCTTGCGGATGGGGAGAAGTTGGGGTGAGGTTGCTGAAGGAGTGGGAACCAAAGTGGGAACCGAAGTTAGGTAGGAATTGCCAGGAAGGGTAAAGTGATTGCGGTTCAGATGGAGGAAGGGGTTGTGGCTCGTGGTCTGCAGTCCGAGACAGAGAAAGAGGTGTTGCAGTCCAAACCGGGGAAGGAAGGCTGTGGTCTGACTTCAGTAGCTAAGCAAGAGGGTTGCGGTCCAAGGAGATGCCGAGGCTGCGGGTCCTCTGCAAGATCCAAGGCTCCTAAGCAGATACAAAGATATGGAGTCCGGACCTCGGTCCGCAGGCAAGAAAGAGGGTGAGGTTTGGTTGCTTGACATCCGAGGCTGTGGTTCATCAACATACCTCAGCCTTTTTTTTTTTTTTTTTTTTTTGATAATAATAAAAATAGGAAAAGGGGCTTTGGTCAAAGAAAAAGGAGTGTGCACATGAGTTTTTTGGGATAAAAGGTGATAGGATTGGACCATGTCACATGTTTTTTACTTGGGAAGGAAAATATGAGTGGAATACATTTTACCCAAAAGAGTAATAAGGACATTATGCTTTTTGCAAACAATACTTTACATCCAGATACACTATCTTGTGGATTCACAACAACGATTTAAAGATTAAAGGTATAAAAACCATACCTTACGTGAAGAACAAAAAGTTGCTGAAAAGAAAAAAATCTTCAAAATAAAGTGTTTTTCTCCACTTTCTTCAAGAATAATAAGCCCATGAATTTTGTGTCTTTACTTCCAAGAATAAAAACTCCCTGGAGAAAATTCTTCTACATTTAAGAGACCACAAAAATTAATTCCTTCACCTATTTATCTTCATTTCTTCATAGCAACAAAATAAGAACTTCAATAGCATATTTTCCAGCAGAAAAATTGAATGAGCATCAACACCAAAATTATTCTTCTAAGCTACAATCAAGCCAGAAAATAGAAAGAACTCATCAAAAACTTTACGGTTTGAACCTGAAATTTTTTACAAAAACATGAAAAATCTCAAGATAATCACCAAATGGGAGTCGTTCCCTTGAATTAGTCGATTAACTCTTCAAGGTACGACTCTGATACCAATTGATAGGAACCCATTTTTCTACGAACGGTGGATGCAGAAGAAAATATCAAGAAATTATCATGTATGAAATATAAAAAAATGAAGAACATTTGATGAGTATTCATAGATAGATAAGAAAGGAAGAAAAGAAAGAGAATGCATAAAGAACGTGGGTGGGAGAGATCCCACCAATTCTCTCTCTAAGATTACATTTTAGAATAGATGCATTACATGAGAAGAGACCACCTCTCCCTTTATATATGAGGGAGAGTAAAATACACCAACAATACAATATGGAAAAATACAACCTAGTTATCACTCATTATTGTAGAGCATTTTCATGCTCCAACCCTAACATACTACATACACATACATAAACCTGTATGGATGTCGTGGGCTCCCCCCAGGGTCTTATAACATCGTGACATGGGCTACCCCACATGGTTTTTATCTGGGAATGCCATGGGCTACCCCACATGGTCTTATATCCAACTGCCACGGCCTCCTCCAGGGTCTTCCATGTAATAACATACAATCACTAGCATACTACTTTGAATAAAGCTAACTATCATACCACATATCTATACAAATGATAGTGTACCACATAACCTAAATGGCCTGCCTTGGTGCCTTAGACCCATTGGTATGGTGAGAAGACTCACATCTCTCGAATGCTGAAACTGACAATGCTAGAACCAGATATGTCCTACTTGTTGCTCCGACTCAATTTCTTGTAAGCATCATAAGATATACGTTTCAAAAATCCCTAAATTACCCTCATGGTCAACCTTGGTCAAAGTCAAAGTTAATAGTCAAAGTCAACAGTCCATGTTGACCTCAACTCGTTGAGTGCAGCTAGCGACTCGTCGAGTTCCTACCGAGTCTAGACAACCTGATGATCATACCCTAGCCAACTCGCCGAGTTGTTTCATCAACTCGACGAGTTCAGTTGATATTCAGAAGGCAGGGAAACTCGATCTGACTCATCGAGTTGCAAGAGAAACTCGTCGAGCCCCCTTTCTATTTGCTTGTTGTGATGATTCACCGAATCTAGGGACTCCAAGGCTTATATCTAAAGCCCTAAGGCGTCTAGAAAGATAAAGTTTCCAACTTTACCTTCTAGAAACGTTCCAAATGCTACAAGGACCTTAAAAAAGGTTGGAAAGCTCCAAAGCTTTGCCATAAGATCCAAAACTCTAGGGATCTGAAGTCCCTCCTTTCAAGAAAGGTTTCTAGTCGTCAAAACGTTCCAAAGATGGCAAATTTATGGACATGCATGTCTGATGTATGTCCCTAGGTGAAAATAGCCAAAACGAGGGAAATATGCCCTAAAACACTTGCATGGTGTCCTTGCTCAACCAAAAGCCTGATCTAGCCCACCTTGGGACCATTTTTCTATGGAGATTTGTAACATCCGTATTTTTAGGTCTATTATTGTGTATTTTAATCTTTAGATTTATGGAGAGACTCGACAAGTTGAGGGTCCAACTCACCGAGTTGAGTCAAGTTGCTCGCATGGATTTAATGAGTGGACTCGACAAGTCAGATAACCGACTCGCCGAGTAGGTGCTCGGCAGAGAAACCCTAATTTTCGGGGTTTGGCACCTATTTGAAGGCACTTATAGCCTCATTTGTGTCTACCTTTCCTTGAGAGCAAACCCTAAACGTGTATAGAGATCCATGAGAGTTTTAGAATTTAAAACTTGGAGTAGAATAGTGCATCTCTTAGGGAGATGAGGAGATCATCCAACAAGGGAGCTATAGGATTAGTTGATCTTGTGTAACTTCGTGCAAGGGCTTGAGTAAGAGATAAAGCTTGCACCTTGTTATTTTTCTTAGATCTTGTAAATATGGAATATTAGGGTTTCTTCCACCATTGTTGGAACTTTAAATGCAACGGTCTCTTTTGAGGCCTAGACTTCCGATCTGGACTTTGTAAGGTCCGGAAAATCCAAAGATTATAACTTTAGTCAGCCATATAAGAGTTACTGTGGTTGATCGTCTTTGTTAGAGTTATATTGCCTTTTCGAGCCTTATATGCCATCTTCCTAGTGTTTGGGGTGATGGATGTTCCTTAAATTGTTTGAATGAAGAATTTCATCGAAGGAACTCGCCGAGTCCATGACTCGACTCAAGGAGTTGGTGAGGGTTTGTCCCGATGGGTTGATTGAGTAATAACTCGGTGAGTTGAGCTATAATTTTGAGGCTTCAGAGGATACGAGGGGACTCGATGAGTTGCAAGAGTGAACTCAATGAGTCGGGTCAGTCATCGACTGTTGACTCGAGTTTGACTTTTGTTGACTTTAGGGTTTTGGTCAACATGAGTAATAGAGACCATGGAGGGGTAAAATGGTCTTTTATCCACTTCAAAGAGTTACAAAGAGAAAGAATAGTCTTCAGTTATTCGAGTTGTGAAAAGAGTATTAATTAGAGATATTTATCCCTTGTGTTAGGCAAAGGCTAGTTCGAGATTCGGGTGCGGGGTTATTTACTTGCTACTTTTTAGGAGAGTCTTCTCACTATACATTACCTAGAGTAGTATTTATGTGTAACTAGAGGGTTCTATGTGCTTACTTGTGTTATGTATTTTATCGTGTGATATTTATGCTATATTATGTGATACTTAGACCGGACAGAGGGTCCAACGAACTATGAGGCCGGAGGGTCCTCACTTAGATCGGACCAGAGGGTCCAACGAGCCATGCGATTGGAGGGTCCCACTGAGAAACTGATATGTGAATATTTAGCTATATATTTAGTTTATATTTTTATTATTTATTAGCTAATTATTTGCATGTTATGGACAAAAAGTACTTGATAGTGTTTAAATTGTATTTTCAGTCCAAGAGATATGGTCCGAAGCAAAAGGAAGCAGGAGATACGATCTAAAGCTCGGGAACTAAAGAGAGAAGAAAAGAGCAAAGTTTGAAGCTACTCGTCGAGTAGGAACGTCTACTCGATGTGTACCTACAATGATTCACGAAGCAATACGTAAAGTGCTTGCTGTACACAGACTCTAACAAGGGGAATCAGCGATTCGGTTATCTACTCGACTAGTAGCCCTTGTTTTGTGAAATCTATATATAGAAGTCACAATCCCGAATTAGGGCCCTCTATGGAAAACCTTGAAGGCTAAGATGTGATTGAGGTACTGCTGGAACCCTAGAAACTCGAAGATCAAGGGGATTCAAGTGTATTCTTACTTAAACCTTTGATTGAATCATGTTTAAACTTATGAATTTCATTTTTGAGTTTATTGACACTGCAATTATGAACTATAATGTTGGTCTTCTGTTTAGGGTAGATTATTTTGTGAATGTGGATTGATTTTATAGTTATGATTAATTTAATTTGGTGATTTTGTTTTGTTAAGATTGTTAAAGAACCTTATGTGTTAATTACAAGTATTTTTAGTTAATTGTCCAACATATTAATCTGCATGAACATTTCTTAATTTCTAAATCGTATGATTTATGTGAAAACATAGTTATATGCCTAGGAATAGCGAATGTGAAACTAGGATTAATTAGAAAATAGGTAAATTAATGTGTGATCTTGTGTGATAAACCATCAACAAGAGGTTAAGTCAATTATTAATTTAACTAACCATTACAAGTCTTACTTAACTTGAATTAATAAACTAGGAAGTTCATTAATTTAGACAACTGGCCATTGTTTGAATTAATCCATTTTCTAAGGATTGGTAATAGCGAACGTGAACCTAATCACCTTAATCGGTAGCTAATGAAAAGTTAATCCGATACATTTACCATAAAATCAACCATAGGATCAAATGATTCGAACCTAAAGAGAACTCATGTTTATCATTGAATTTAGTTGCATTTAAATAGGTTTTGTTGTTAGTTGATTAGTTAGTTTGAGTTAAGTTTTAGTTAAGTTTCTAGTCTTGCAAAACTAGAGAAAACCTTTTACTTTTATTACTTGCTTAGTTAATTTTAGTTATTAGTTTAATTTTTGTTCCCTGAGTTTGATAACCTGCTTGCTAATTTATACAACCAATTGACAGGTCCACTGCAATTTGTGTGTCAATTTCCTAATTATAAAGTAGGATAAAACTAGTTAGTTTTACACACATTAGGTTTTTGGCGTCGTTGTCGGGGAACGGTTCAAAAATTAATTCTAATTTCTAGTATTATCGATCCTTTGTGTGAGATCTATCTTGCACAAAGTTACTGCTTTAGTGGTTTAATTATTAGGTTAGGTTTTGAGTTTTTTTGTTTTTAGAATTTTTTGTTTATTTATTTTTCTATCTTAGCATTGAACTCAGCACTCGAAGCTACTCAGCGAGTCCATCGCTGAAATTCAGTTTCATTTTTATTTTATTTTTGTTCTTTTTACGCATGTTTCTTGTTTTGGTTTCAGGTTTTATTTGACCCAAGGATCTGACACACCCCTAGTTCCTCCATACGAAGATCCGAAATCCGCTCTTAGAAAAAACAAAGACAAAGCCGTTGAAAACACTCACTTGTTAAGGAAATCACCTTTCAAAGACCTTAAGTCAGTCTTTGGGTAGAAGATCTAGAAAACAGGCGAAACTAGCAGTCAAAAGAGCAAGGAAAACAAGTTTGAACATTTTGAAGGAAATGCAATCCCGGAAGTAAATGATTATGAATCCGAATCCGAAGAAGAAAGAGACTTTGAAGAAGAAGCCTCTAACACCATGGAAAAAATTGATGAAGTTCCCATGGGTGAATGGAAGAAAAGGATACGTGACGATACCGACCCGAGACTCATGCAACCAGTGATTCCCACGACTTCCACTTTCAAACTAAAAGGCCACATACTAGCTCAACTAAAGGAGATCCCCTTCTATGGGAAAGAGCATGAAGATGCATATAAACATTTAGACGAGGTCAACGATGTAGCGGACTACTTCAATGTTCCAAATGTACCTCACGAAACTGTTATGCTTCGTATGCTTCATGCTACATTCAAGGGAGCTGCGAAAGATTGGCTGAAATTACTCCCTCCAGGACCCATCACTACATGGGCTAAAATGAAAGAAGAATGTATAGACCAATTTTTCCCTCCTTCAAAGATAGCCAAGTTGAAGAAAGCCATAGCCAACTTTGAACAACAAGCTAGAGAGTCACTTTATGAGGTTTGGGAGAGATACAAGGGCCTACTAAGGAACTACCCACATCATGATCTAAACAGTCAACAAGAAGTCTCCATTTTCTATGATCGGGTCAATGTAACAACTCGGCAGCTCCTTGATTCATAAGGACCTCTCACAAAGAAGCCACCCTCGGTGATCAAAGAACTAATTGAAGAATTCTCTAGGCAATCTAGAGAATATCATAAACCAAAGAATGACTTAACTCGAGGGGCGGTGAACTCTATTACTGATGACATGGCAGCAATGATGAAAAGACGGGAAAGCATGGAACAAATAATGACTAAGATGGACCAATCCATCCATGCTATTAGAGTGTGCTGCGAAAACTGTAAAGGGCCTCACCTTACTAAAGACTGTGACTTGACAACAACGGGAACCGGAAAGTACAAGTGTGCTATTCAAGTGGAGATAGGTATGATGACAATTGGTGAAACCCAATAAAGAATGGCTACCATATGATGAGTACAAAAAGACAAGGGGGACAAATATAGGCAAAAAGATAGAGGCTTTTATCCAAAGGAGGAACCAATGCATGAAAAGAAATCAGATTTGGAAGACATGCTTACAAGATTCGTGGCCGCGTCCGAGAAAAGACATAATGATACCGATGGTACAATCAAAGATCAACAAAATATGTTGAGAGATCACCAAATTATGATGAAAGATCAACAAGCTCTGCTTAGGAATCCACAAGCATCCATTCTCAACATAGAAAAGCAGCTAGTCCAACATGCATAACAAGTAAACGAGAGACGACCGAGTGGAGTTTCTAGTAATACCAAAAGTAACCCAAAAGGTGCACATATAAATATCATGACAACCAAGAGTAGGAAGATTATAACTCCTCTGGGCCCTATTCGGCAAAAAGGTCCCAAGATCGTGCAAGAGGAAGAAGCAGAACATGGAGAATCACAAATCCCGTACCTGAATCGCCGAGTCGAGGAAATAGAATCGATGAGTCCCCCACCAGAATAGAAAAACAAGCCTCCAGTTAAGCCATATCAGCTACCACTTCCATTTCCTACTAGAGCTAGACAAGAAAAGAATGATGTTGACTACCAGAAGTTTCTTGAACACATAAAGGCTCTTCAAATCAATACGCCATTCATAGAGGCGGTTGCACAAATGCCTAAATATGCCAAAAGTTCTCAAGGAGCTTCTAACTAATAGAAGGAAGACGGAAGAGGTGAAGAAAGTGGTCCTAAAAGATAACTGTTTAACTGCCATGTTGAACAAACTACCTAAGTAAAAGGGTGATCTGGGAAGCTTAACATTGCCTTGTCAATTCAGAAACTTAGCTACCATTTATGCACTAGATGATTTAGCGGCAAGTGTAAATCTTATGCCATACTCATTCTTCAAGAAACTAGATCTTCCAGAGCCAAGGCCAATTCGAATGGCAATTCACCTAGCAAATAAAATGGTCACTTTCCTGAGAGTAATATGCGAAGATTTATTGGTGAAAGTTGATAAATTTGTGTTCCCCTCGGACTTCATAGTATTAGACATGGAAGCGGATCATGAAGTCCCGATCATACTTTGAAGGCCTTTTCTAAACACCGTGAGTGCTATAGTCGACATGCGAGATTTTAAACTTACTCTTCGAGTAGGAGACGAATCTGTTACTTTTGGGGCTGATCAAGCCATGAAGCATCCAAGGAATAGTGATGAGACAACATTTTTGGTTGATATGTTGGAAGAGTTAATGGAGGAATGGAATGAAGATGAGCCAAACAAGTCCACCGTTCCCTTGAAGAAGAGTTTGATGCTAAAAGAGAACTGAAGGAACTAGAGAGACTGCTCGAGGAAGCTAAATATAATGATCTAATCAGAAGTGCAGAACACTCAACTCACCGAGTATCCACGACCGAATTGACGAGTCCAATCGAAGAAACTCAATTTGTCGCGAATTTTACCTAGGACTCGACGAGTCCCATCATTGGACTTGACGTGTTCAAAATCCAGGACACGAAAACTGAACTTAAGGCACTATCGGATCACTTGGAGTATGCATTTCTTGAAGATCGCCAACAAAAACCAGTAATTATAGTTGCTGATTTCGCCAAACATGAAAAAGAATGTCTAGTGGGTGTACTAAGGAAGAGGCAAGGTGCTATAACATGGAAGATAACCGATATCAAGGGAATTAGTCCGACTTATTGTTCTCATAAGATTAACTTAGAAGAAGGAGGTAAACCTGTAGTTCAAGGTTAAAAAAGACTTAACCCAAACATGTAAGAAGTTTTGAAAAAGGAGGTGGTTAAACTATTAGATGTCAGAATCATTTACTCAATCTCTAATAGTCCATGGGTAAGTTCGGTGCAAGTAGTACCGAAAAAAGGAGGAATGACGGTAGTAAAAAATGAATATAATGAGTTAGTTCTGACATGAACAATAATCAAATGGCATGTTTACATTGACTATAGAAAACTCAATGGTGCCACATGTAAGGATCACTTTCCATTGATGTTTATCGATCAGATGCTTGAAAGACTCTCTAGTCATTTATATTATTATTTTCTTGATAGATTTTCAGGGTATTTTCAAATTCCAATCGACCCACAAGACCAAGAGAAGACCACTTTTACTTGCCTAAGTGGAACATTCGCATTTAGACACATGCCTTTTGGGTTATGCAATGCACTAATTACTTTCCAAAGGTGCATGATGGCCATTTTTCACAATATGATTGTGAAATTTATGGTGTTCTTTATGGATGATTTCTTGGTGTTTGGGTCATCTTTTGAAGATTGTTTATCTAATTTAGACTTGATGTTAGCTAGATGTGAGAAAACCAACCTTGTCGTTAATTGGGAAAAGTGTCACGTCATTGTAAAAGAAGGAATTGTATTGGGACACATGGTTTCAAGGAAGGGGATAGAAGTGGATAAAGCAAAATTGGACACGTAAGTTAAGTTACCCCCTCCAACAAATGTAAAAGGGGTAAGGAGTTTTATTAGACATGCGAGATTTTATCGTCGCTTAATTAAGGGCTTCTCGAAGATCACTAAGCCTTTACACAACTACTCTTGAAAGATGCTCCATTTGATTTCTCTAAAGAATTTCATGATACATTTCATTTATTAAAGAAAAGATTGACCACCACTCATATAATGATACCACCAAATTGGAATCTTCCTTTCGAGCTGATGTGTGATGTGAGTGATTATGCTGTGGGTGCTGTTATAGGGCAAAGGGTTGATAAACATTTTCAACTTATTTATTATGCAAGTAAAACTTTGAACATAACTCAAGAGAACTACACTGCTACCAAGAAGGAGCTGCTAACAGTGGTATACACTTTTGATATGTTCCACCCTTATTTGGTATTATCCAAGACCATATTTTTTACCGACCATTTTACCCCAAAGTATCTTTTTGCGAAACAAGATGCTAAGCCCCGATTGATACGTTGGGTATTACTTTTAAAAGAATTTAATATTAAAATAAAAGATAAGAAGGGAATGGAAAACGTAGTTGCCTACCATTTGTCATGATTGGAAAACCCGCATTTGGAGGAGTTAGAAGAAGACAAGATTGGAGATGATTTTCCCGATGAGTATCTTTTAGAAATATCAGGAGAGATGCCATGGTTTGCGGATATAGCTAACTACTTAGCAACTGAATACATTCCAAAAGGCTTAACTTCCCAACAAAAGAACAAATTCTTTTCAGAAATCAAGTACTACTTTTGGGATGAGCCATATCTTTTCTGAAGTTGCGCAGATGGAAGGATACGAAGATGTGTATTTGGGAAATCTTGGAACACTGCCATAGCAGGCCCACTGGGGACATCATGGATCACATTACACGACTAAGAACATTTTTGATATTGGGTTTTATTGGCCCACAATTTTCAAAAATGCTGCTCAATATGCCAAGGAATGTGATTCGTGCCAACGAGCGGGGAACATATCATCCTGAAATGAGATGCTCCAACATAATATCCAATTTTGTGAAATATTTGATGTTTGGGGAATTGATTTTATGGGACCTTTTCCAATGTCAAAAGGGAATAAATATATCTTGGTGGTGGTCGACTACGTATCTAAGTGGACGGAGGCACAAGCGTTACCCACAAATGGTGCTCCGGTGGTGGTGCGATTTCTAAAAAAGCCATTCTGAAGATTTGGAGTTCCTAAAGCTCTTATTAGTGACCGGGGCACTCATCTTGAAAATGATAAATTAGGAAAAGTATTGAAAAAGTATGGGGTACACCATAGATTCTCCACATCCTATCATCCACAAACTAATGGGAAAACTGAAGTGACGAATACGGCGTTAAAAAGGATTTTGGAGAGATTGGTTGGTGGCAATCGAAAGGAATGGTCAGATACACTAGATGATGCAATTTCAGCCTTTCGAGCAGCTTTTAAAACACCTATCGGTACTACACCATATAGGCTAGTCTATGGAAAAAGTTGTCACTTACCGGTTGAAATAGAGCACAAAGCTTATTGGGCTTAAAAAAGATGTGCAATTTTGATTTGGCTGGACTTCGAACCAACCGGTTGATGTAAATGAATGCCCTAGAAGAGCTTAGGAATGAGGCTTACACTAGTTCCTTTATATACAAAGAAAAGACAAGGAATTGGCATGATAAAAGACTGAAGGGTAATAAGGACTTTAAAGAAGGACAAAAGGTGTTACTCTTCAATTAAAGGTTAAAAATGTTTCCGGGAAAGTTAAAGACACAGTGGGATGGTCCTTTTGTGGTGAAACAAGTTTTCCACATGGAGCAATTGAACTTATATAAAAGGATGGGACTCCTTTCAAAGTTAATGGTTATAGAGTAAAGAAATATGAAGACAAAATTCCTAAACATGAAGGACTTGAAGAAGGGCTACACTTGGAAGAAATTACAGAAATGTAGGGCAGGAAGGAGTCCAACTAATGACTCCTTAAAAAGAAGCACTTTAGGGAGGCAACTTGAGTTTAAAGTTTACTTTCTTTTCCTTTTCTTTTTCATTTTACTTACGTCTTTTTTTAGAATCTGCTTTTATCAATCTTCTCCAATCCTTTAAATGATTGCTTAAGGGCAAGCAATGCTAAAGTGTGGGGTTGGTGGCATAAAATTAAAAAACCAATTTTTTTTATCAAACAAAAGGTAAAACTCGATGAGTCCATACATCTATTTGGCGAGTCCATTTTGGAAATAACAAAAAAACATGAATTCACATATCTATTCGGCGAGTAGGAACTCCTACTCGGTGAGTCCACGTATTTACCCAAAAAAAAAAATACTTTTCACATTCTATAAATAAGGTGTTTCAACCCTAATTGGTAAATCACAAGTTCATATGCAGCCACCAGCCGCTCGTTGAGCATTCTCTTCTCTCAAGCCTTCATCTTTAATTTCTTGCTAGTTCTTGAATCTTCAACCAAAAAGGTAACGTCTTTATACTAAATATTGTTAAAACTCATATCTTGGGCAGTTTTATGGCTGTAATCTAGGAAAAACCTGGTTTTGGGGTTTACTCCAAATCTAGGGTTTTGATTTTTCGGACAAATTAGGTTGTTTTAGATATAATTCCTTACACATTTATTCTTAATAGACATACGAAGACAAACCCTTGGATTAATTTTTTGGATTTGGCTGGTTGATTTCGCCCGAATGGGAAAGGACTCGTGCAGTTCATCTTGTTCGCCGAGTCGGTTCGTGGACTCGGCTAGTCCAGGTGGCATATGCCCATAATTTTCATGTTTTTAAATTCTCTGTGTTTTGTTTGGTTTTTTTTGCAGGAAATATGTCTAGGCAGGGAAAATTTTTGAGAGGAGGTGGCTATGGGGACCTCCCATGGTTAACTTTTCCATAAATAACCTCTAAATCTTCACTTGCTCGCGCAAAAAACAAGTTGGAAGCGTAAAGACGCAAACAAATATATGTCCCCAACGAAATCGAATGGCATTGGATGGGTCAAACCAGATTGGAGGAAGAGTTGACTCCTTATTTGGTCAAGTCTTTCAAAATGATGGGATGACAATAGTTTGTGACGGCTGGAGTCGATTGTTCAAGATTCAAGAGCCTGTTTATCATGAACTGTGTTAGGAGTTCTTTGCTACCATCTCCTTTCGAGGTGGTAATGATTATTATAATCCAAGAATTAGGGGAGTTGCGCCAATGTAGCATTGCGGAGCTCACATGGAGATTAGGAATTTATGATCAAAATGTGATCATGTCTGAAAACTTTGAAACATTGCTAGAACACTATCACAAGGACTTGCCCGAAGAGGTGGTTGCATCTACTTGGTGGAACACAATTGCCAACCGGGTCTACATTTCGTCGTCTGCTCAAGAGTGGATCATCCATTCCCCAATCTATTGCTTGATACATTGTCTTATCGCAAGCACTATTAATATGCGAAAGGATGATGATAAGGTCCCTACTCTTGATATTTTGTACATGTTGAGCATTATCACTCCCGATGTTTTCTACAATTTTCCATATTGCTTGGCAAATTATTTAGCAGAGAGGGCGTTCAAGGAGCGGATCACTTGCAAAATCAATGGGGGCATGTTTCTTACAAAGCTAGCTAGGACGTATGGAATCTTGGACCAAGGGGCAACAAGGGTATTAACGATGATTCCTTCTCCTCCGTTTAGAACCAGTTTATTCAGTAAGGCAAGGATCATTAAAGATTATGGTGTGGCACATTTTGGAATCCCGAATGTGGATGTGGTATTGGAGCCCGATGAGACAGGGAGAAGGGTAAGGCAAAGAAGGGAGCACGTCCGAGAAGACCCACCGGTCATTCCGGTGAAAAAGGAGTTACTCATGGACTAGTACAACATGGAAGAAAGAATGTACCAGTATGACCTTGGACACAACATGAATTAGAAGAACAAATCATTTGTTTATTTATTTGACCGAGTTGGGAGGAGAGAGTAAATCAAAGAAGGAACCAAGCTAGTAGAAGTGGAATTAGAGGAAAAGAATAGGAGGATGAAGATTGATGTTTTGTTTTATTTTTAATTTAGATGTTTGAAAACTATTTTTATTTATTTTGTGTGTTTTGATCTTTTAGGACGTTAAAGTAGGAGTTTGTTTATTATCACTTGTGTTTGTCTTATCTTTTCAGATTGAAGCTAGGATGGATGCAAGAGTCTCATGTGTCAAGGCTAAAGTAAGGGTCGGGTCTAGATGAGAATGTGCAAGTTTTGAGTTGAAGGTCGAGTCTGTTACTAAAGAGTGTCATTTATTGAAGAAAAATGAAGGAGCGATACTCAATTGCCATTACCAAACATCAGGAATTGATTCAAAGGCGAAGATTTATTTTCCAATCAACGTTGTACTCACCGAGTGCATATCTTGGACTCGACAAGTCCCTTGGCAAATTTGTGACTTTTCTTCTAGAAACACTTCTACTCGCCGAGTTTTCTTATGTACTCGACGAGTCATTTACTATTCCCTTCTCAAGGCTTACGTTTTGAGTACATTCGATACGGGCCTTACTCATACTCTTTGAAGATTATTTCCTAAAGATTTTCGACACAATTTTCCTGCATATTTGGAGCCGCACCATACAAGATTTGACACCCAATACATGGATGAGTTGTTCGCATGCCTAAAGTCAATTGAAGATGGAGCTCAAAATGAACAAGATCAACCTCGTCAATACTATCCCAGGGGAGTTTGTTCAAATTTCCTCTTTATTTTTCTTCATCATGCATAACATGCAATGTGGACATTGCATAAATTAAGTGTGGGGTAGGGGGTTGGTTACATTAGTTAAAATTTTAGTTAAATTTTGAAAATTTTGCATTAAAAAATTGCTAGGGAAAAATTAGAAAATTTGGTAAAGCAATTAGGATTCCCTGCTAGTGTTATTTTTCATGATTGCATGAAGACCCAAATGTTTAGTTGAGCCATTATAATGCATTTGTGGATTCCTTTATTCTAGTGTAATCATGGGAAAAAACACAACCTTGCTTAGTTTGAGAGATGCAATATGTTTAATATCGTATACCAGAAATGTACCCAGGAAAACTAATATCTTCAACCAATAAAGGTTGAATGTAACATCCATAAAATTTACACCAAATTTAAACTTTTTCAATCATAAATAAAAACCAAATAGCATTGTTTACAGATTGTTTTCAAATCATTTTCCATCAGTGTGTCCCAAAAATCATAACATAAGGATGAGGAGCGGTACGGTCACGCCTTCGCCTTGCCATGAGCTCCTGAAGTACTTGAAATAATAAACTGAATACTATAAGCCTGAGGGCTTAGTGAGCTACCCCCAATATACCAATACCACACTGATAATACGATATCAATAATAAACAATCAATCAACATGCCTACTAGGCCATCGGCCTGACTAGACCTCCCTACCGGGCCTTCAGTCTGTCTGAATCTATCCCGAGCCTTCGGCATGACTGGTCCGCCACATGGACCTACAGTCTCCCTAGACTGCTCATAGAGTATATTGGCCTTCAGCACAAAGCAGAACCGCCTCAACCCAACCAGAAGCAAATAACCATGTGCGCATACTATCATATACATGCATATACAAACATCAAACATATCTGTCATACTGATCATCAATCATAGAATTCTCCTGTAACTAGAGTACCAACCTACCAGGTCACTAACATAACAATCTCTACGGATCATAAAAGCATAACATACTGTCTACCCTGATTCCGATCTAACAGATTGTAACCACATGTAGCATACCATAACAATAACAATAAAAGGGCCAACCTTGGTGCCGTAAACCCTATCGATACAGTGAGGACAACTCACCTCGTAGATGTCAACACAAAAGGTATACTCCAACTCTTAGATCATTTGACATATGCTCCACCACCTATTATCATAGTACATCATACTCATAAGTCCTTAACCTTATATGGTACTCCATAACCCACTAGTCAACCCCTGGTCAAATTCAAAGTCCCCAGTCACAGTCAACAGTCCATTTTGACCTTAACTCGCCGAGTACCCTTGGCTACTCGCCGAGTTCCCTGAAGTACATTCCAACTCACCGAGTCATCGGAGTAACTCGTCGAGTTCCTTTGATTCTCGATGAAACTTTAAGGCCACCTATCGAGTTCCCTCCTTACAAATCGACGGATACACACTCATACATATCCAAGAGCAAACTTATCCGACTTACCGAGTTGTTCTTCAACTCGTCGAGTCTTATGACGATCTTCATCGGACTCACCGAGTTGTTCATCAACTCGTCGAGTTCACGACCATCTTCATGTGACTCGCCGAGTCCATTCAATCCTTTTTTCCATACAGACTTGTTTTGATCCATGCAACGACTCCAACTCATAGATCCAAGCTTCTAGGGCATGCTTATCATGTAAAGTTGCAAACTTTACATGCATGCATGCTATAAAGGCTCTAAATACCTATTTTAAGTTCTTAATGTAACTTCATGATCAAGAGGGACCTTAATTACAACCAAGACTGTGACTTTATGCTTCCAGAATCCAAGGAGGGTCCATATCTGAAGTTACAACTTCATATCTAGCCCATAGCTCATCATACAAACTTGAAAATCCATAAAAAGCCCTAGAAACTCAACAAAAGGGAAAAAGGAAAGTAAGGATGGCACTTTGATACCTCCAAAGGATGCTATCTGAGGTAAATCCTGCTTCCCACTCCTTCCTTGCTTCAATTTCCTTTGCACTCTTAGCTTCTTCCTCCAATATTCTCTTTTCCAAGCTTCAAACACAACACTAAGGCACATACACACGAATTAGGGTTTAAAGGGCTCTCAAAGACTGCAAGAAGGCCAAAGGAGGCTAAGGATCCTTTAAATAGAGGTGCAAACCCCGAGATTTAGGGTTTCATATGCCATCTCCTGCTCACCGAGTCCAAATATGGACGCATCGAGTAGGTCACTTAAAATGCGATCTTATCCAGCTGCTACTCGACGAGTAGGTCAACCAACTCGTCGAGTAAAGCTTAACCCAATAAATCTTATTTAAGAAATACCTAAGACTCGTGGCATTACATTGAAGTTGAGTGCTCCTGCTTAAGCATGTAGGGTTTGAGTAAAAAAAGAAAGTTACATGTAAAAAAAAGAGACGGAATTACAAGAAAATTTTTGAAGAATTTTGGGGCAATCAAGTGAATATCAAAAGATCAAAATTTTAAAGAAGTTCAAAAGTGGAAGATACCAAAAATTAAAAAAGTTGGTGAATTCAAGGAAATCAAGATCAAATTATCAAAAAAGTAAAGAATTCCAAAAATAGCTCCATGGTGGTATCGAAAAATTGTAATATTCTAGTTTATGTATGCTTGGGTTGCTCAACACAAAATACCTTGAGGTTAGGCAGTTTTTTGCGGATGGGTTCGGAGGGATGCATAAAATGAGCATTGTTAAAAAGAAGTGGGCAAGTGTTTATGAGGATTCTAAGTATTTAGAATCAAGGGAGGTCTTCAGGAAATATTTTAAACACAATTGCATGCGTTAGGGTCTTGGCGTAATGGCTTGGTTCAATTGGGATTATCTTATATGATATTTAGTGTGCTATAATTGAGGTTGGCTTTAGGGCAAGCAAAAATCAAGTGTGGAGTATTTTGATATGTGCATATTTAGCTATATATTTAGTATAAATTTTTATTAGTTATTAGCTAATTAGTTGCATATTATGGACAAAAGGTACTTAATAGTGTTTAAATTGTATTTTTAATCCAAAAGATATGCTCGGAAGCAAAAGGAAGTAGGAGATACGATCTAAAGCTCGGGAACTAAAGAGAGAAGAAAAGAGTCAAATTCTGAAGCTACTCGTCGAGTAGGAACGTCTACTCGATGTGTACCCACAAAGGTTCCCGAAGCAATACGTAAAGTCCTTGGCGTACACGGACTCTAACAAGGAGACTTGGTGAGTCGTTTATCCACTCAACAAGTAGCCCTTGTTTTGTGAAATCTATAAATAAAAGTCACAATCCCAAATTGGTCCCTCTCTGGAAACCCTTGAAGGCTAAGTTGTGATTGAGGTACTGCTGGAACCCTAGAAACTTGAAGATCAAGTCTAAGAATTAAATTTTTGCAAGATTAAAGGCAATTCAAGTATATTCTTACTTAGACCTTTGATTGAATCATGTTTAAACTTATGAATTTTTTTTTTTTGAGTTTCATTTCATTGTAATTATGAACTAAAATGTTTGTCTTCTGTTTAGGGTAGATGATTTTGTGAATATGGATTGATTTATGGTTAGGATTAATTAAATTTGGTGATTTTGTTTTGTTAAGCTTGTTAAAGAACCTTATGTGTTAATTACAACTATTTTCAATTAATTTTCCAACATATTAAGGTACATGAACATCTCTTAATTGCTAAATGATATGATTTATGTGAAAACATAGTTATATGCCTAGGAATAGCGAATGTGAAACTAGGATTAATTAGAAAATAGGTAAATTAATGTGTGAGCTTGTGTGATAAACCATCAACAAGAGGTTAAGTGAATTATTAATCTAACTAACCATTACAAGTCTTACGTAACCCGAATTAATAAACTAGGAAATTCATTAATCTAAACAACTAGCCATTGCTTGAATTTATCTGGTTTCTAAGGATTGGTAATAGCGGATGTTAACCTAATCACCTTAATCGGTCGCTAATGATAAGTTAATCCCATACATTTACCATAAAATCAACCATAGGATCAAATAATTCGAACCTAAACAGAAGTCCTCTTTATCATTGAATTTAGTTTCATTTTAATTGTTTAGCTGTTAATTTCTTACTTAGTCTTATTTAAGTTTCTAGTCTTGCAATAGAGAAAACCATCTACTTTTGTTACTTAGTTAATTTTCGTTATTAGTTTAATTTCCATTCCTTGAGTTTGATACCCTGCTTGCTAACTTATACCACCAATTGACAGGTCCACTAACTTTTGTGTGTCAAATTCATAATTAAAAAGTAGGATAAAACTAGTTAGTTTTACATACATTATACACATTGACCAAAGGGTCTTCCAGAGCTATAGCCTCGAGTGGCTAATTATTTGTGTGTGGTATTTTGGGGAACTCACTAAGCTTCTTGCTTACCGTGTTATGTGTTATGTGTTTCAGGTTGTTCTCAGGATCACGAGAAGGCTCCGACTTGATTGTACACACCAGTGAAAGAGTTACGTGTGAGAACCTAGGAAGAGCCTAGGGAGTGAACATGCTGGGGAACGAACACGCGTGACGGGATTGGTGATCGAGAAGGTTGAACAACTACTTAGGAACTTTGGGATTATCTGTGTAGAAAGTATGGGTAGATGTGGCATGTAGTATGAGCCCGTACTATTGAAACCAGAGGACCCATACTCGATGCAGGGAGCATTCAAGAGGTTTTAAGTAGTATATCGAGAGGTGATATCATGGTTTGAGTACCATGATTTGAAGCAGATCGAGAGGTGATGTCATGGTTCGAGTACCCTGATTTGAGACGAATTGAGGAGAGAGAACATGGTTCGAGTACCAAGATTCGTAGCATATTAAGAGGAGATAACATTATTTGGGTACCGTGATTCATAGTAGATCGAGACTTGGTCACATGGTTTGAGTAGGATGACTCATGATGGTTCGTGCTTCTGGTTTTACAAGTTTTCCATTGTGTTTGGTTAGACTGAGATTAGATGTGAAAGATTAAGGAGCCAGAGGGCCATGTTGAATGAGTTTTAAAGGATCATACCTTGAGATGGAAATCGACTTACTATCCGAGGGATTTTGCTGAGGTGCTAGTTGGAGTCTCAAGACTCAGGGATGAGTAGAAGATGGTGATCTATGGAGGAGTATGATATGAATTTAGCAATCGAACGATAGAGGAGATATCACCTTCTGTGACTTGAGTGGTGCTTTCTCCATTTCCTGTAGGAAACATGAGAGATATGGAGACTACCAGTTTCTAAGCTTAGGGGTAAATGTTGTGGGTAGCATTTGCTACAAGTTTTCACCGGAGTATCTGGGTAGTATGTCTACCACAAGATAGTATCATAGTATAGGAGGGTCATCAACGATGGTTGAGATGGTAGAGGACGAGGAAATACCCTATTTGATATAGTTGGGCATGTGTTAGTAGCAGTGTCTGGTAATCAAGAAGAACATTTTGGGGCAGTGGCTTTCGTTGTCTAAGTTGTGTATAGGCTATGAGAGTGAGGTCCCTTGCTTTTATGATTGTTCCCGCATCAGGAGGATAATCAGGGAATCAGTGGCGAGGTGTGTGATAGTGTATTATTTACATATTGAGAGTCAGGATTGTTTAAGAATAGTCGGGGTATCCGGTGGTGTGTCGGTCTGAGGCATTCAAGATGACTAGAGGCAGTCACGTTGGGAGGATTTCAAGATTTTTGGTCAGAGAAATGATATCTGGAGATTCCTTGGTTCCATTGGGAAGGTCCTTGGGTGATTGTGTAGTACATTTCAAGGGTCAAGTGTGACAAATTAGTAAAACAGTCTATGGAGTAGATTGTTACCATGCCAATTGGTGATGGTTCGAACCCTGAGTGGGGGAGATTTTGGTATTATTGACGGGATCAGCGATCTGTTCTAGTGTGGTTAGAGAAATGGTTATGGAGATCTACGGTTTGGTCACATGAGTCAAGGGTTAATGATGGCCGAGGCGATGTGCATAGCGAGGTAATGCATGACGTACGTGTTCAGGAAAGCGCGGGTGTCTCGATGATAGGTGGTCTTTGGTCAAAAACCATATGGTGGTTATAAATTCGTCAAGGATGGAATGGTAAATTCGAGGTGGTTGGCTCAAAAGGATAGTTTCGACGGAGGATAACTTCAGGCTTAATGTATGGGTTTTTAGCAATAGAGGAGAGAGTTTTGGATCCTCGTCAACGTGTTTTTATTCATTGATGATTCCTCCGTGTTCCAATTGAGAGTTAGGATACTCCGAAGTTGCGAGTTGTGTGAGGGGAGGATCAGTTGTGAGAATCTGAAAGGATGTGTGTATATATCTGAGTATGACGCTGTTAGTAAGAGGTCAGTGGTTGAGGAAAGACATCGTGAGGTTCCGTGATGGTGTACCGAGCTATCAGAGTATAATGTTCTAAACTTCGGATTATTTTGAGACTTGAGTTATGAGATGCTGAAGGGTGTATCAGGTGACTAAGGTTCCAGTGGGAGTCCTTTCATCTAATTGACATTGAGCGAGATTATTTGAGAATCTGAATTATAGTGAGAAAAGTGTTTTGTTTCAACAGTGGTCACCAAGAGTAGTGATTCTTAGCCGGCTGGGTGTGCATACCAAAATATGGTTGGCCACGAAGCGTGAGTTAGTGATCGCGGTGAAGTAATGACGTGATGATGATATTGTGGTGGTGATAAGAGAGGGTGTTGCGATGCTACGGGGAACCATACTACTCACTAGTCAGAGAAAGGGTGTTCTGATGCTACGGGGAGCTATAGTACTCCATAGTCAGTGAGAGAGTTTTGTGATGCTACGAGGTGCCATTGTACTCACAAGTCAGTGAGAAGGTGTACTGATGCTATAGGGAGTCGTAGTACTCAGTAGTCAGCGAGAGGGTGTTGTGATACTACGGGGAGTCGTAGTACCCACTAGTCAGTGAGAAAGTGTCGTGGTGCTGTGGGGAGCTGTGTTAGTCGTTAGTCAGAGCACGACACGGTAGAGTTCTTAGGCTTCAGTAGCCTTATTGGACTGTGTCTTCAGGATCCCGGTCGCCAGAATAGGAGAGAGTCAGAAGTCTCCATAAGGGTTGGGAATCATTATATTCTGAGTTAGGCTGTGGAGTCCCCAATCCGGAGGAATCGGGGAAGTGATGTACGTGCGGGTTGAGAGTCATGGGTCGTGAGTTGAGTGTTATATTGGGATAAGCGGTTCCAAAGTTGTGCCGGACCAGACTCTCTAGTTGAGTTTGATTCTAGTCATGTATTGAGTAGGTGGAATGAGATTTTGGATTCAAAGATAGATTTCATTTTGAGAGGGTATTGTTTTTCATATGGTGTCTAAGACATGTGTGGGTCAGTTCGTTGGTATGGGAAAACTGCGACACACATGAAACTAATGGGTAGTTGACGATAGAGGTCAAGGGTAAGACGATTTCTTTTGGGATTGTAGTAATCTCTTGGGGTAAAGCGGCCTTCATGACTTGTGTGTCACCATGGGCTGAGATAGTTATTGCGAGAAGGAAGTCGGTGAGTCGTTTTGGGGCATGTTAAGTAACCCTTGGAGGTTCAATTGATGGGTCGGGAGATGAACTGGCTCTTAGCGTTGAAGGGGATATCTGGGGGGGGGGGAGTTGGTTTTATGTTTGTTAGATGTCAGACGATACTGCTGAGCAAGCATGATCTTTATTTTCCGTGCGTCTGAGGACAGGGTGTTGAGAGTTCACAATTTAGATGGATTTTGTTTGCAGTTCAGTGGATAGGTACCTGGTGTGATAGGATCCCTTCATTTCTTTGAATATGATTTGGATTGTTAATATATCTAGTTTAAGTGATCGGCAACCGATTTGTGGGCATTGACTTGGTTATCTGTCATAACAAGCGAATCGGAGGGGTAGTGAGTTATCGAGGTCTGTTATTCAAGCAGCAAATAATATGGTGATATCTTGAGAGGTCAGTCTGGCGGTGAGACAGGCCACTAGAGTTCCAGAGTTTGGAGAGTCAGAAGGGGTGTCGTAGTTGTAGAAAGGTCCATCTTATTACGGGTTTGGAAGTTCCTGTTTGGAATCAGGTGTCCGTATGGAAATATATATGAGTGGTAGGAGATTCTTTTCAGTAGTGATTTTCGGTTCCATATATGTGTTGTTGAGCGGTGATTTCGAGGGAGAATTTAAATTCAAGTGGGGGAGAATTGTAACATCCCGATTTTTAGGTATATTGTCGTGTACTTTAATCTTGAGATTTATGGAGAGACTCGAAGAGTTGAGAGTCCAACTCGTAGAATCGAGTCGAGTTGCTCGCATGGATTTAATGAGTAGACTCGACGAGTCAGAGAATCGACTTGCCGAGTAGGTGCTGGGCAGAGAAACCCTAATTTGTGGGGTTTGGGACATATTTAAAGGCACTTATAGCCTCATTTGCGGCTACCTTTCCTTGAGAGCAAACCCTAAACGTGTATAGAGAGCCATGAGAGTTTTAGAAGCTAAAACTTGGAGTAGACTAATGCATCTCTTGGGGAGAAGAGGAGATCATCCAACAAGGGAGCTAGAGAATCAGTGAATCTGGTGTAACTTTGTGCAAGGGCTTGAGTAAGTGGTAAAAGCTTTCACCTTTCTTGTTATTTTGCTTAGATCTTGTAAATATGGAAGATTAGGGTTTCTTCCACCATTGTTGGGACTTTGAATGCGTAAGGACCCTTTTGAGGCTTTGACTTCCGATTTGCACTTTGTGAGGTCCTGAGAGTCCAAATATTATAGCTTTATTTAGCCATATAAGAGTTATTGTGGTTAATCATCCTAGTTAGAGTTATATTGGCATTTCGAGCCTTATATTCGATTTTTAAATGTAAATATTGCAGCTTTACGTGACAATCAACCCTTAGGATGGTAGATCTAGTGTTTGGGGTGATCGATCTGTCTTTAATCGTTTAAATGAAGAATCTGATCGAAGGAACTCACCGAGTCAATGGCCTGACTCGACGAGTCGGTGATGTTTTGTCCCGATAGGTTGATTGAGTGATAACTCGATGAGTTGGGGGTCAACTCAACGAGTTTAGCCGGACTTTTGAGACTTCTGAGGATACGAGGGGGCTTGACGAGTCGCAAGAGTGCACTCGACGAGTCGGGTCAGTCATGGACTGTTGACTCGAGTTTGACTTCTGTTAACTTTAGGGTTTTGGTTAGCATGAGTAATAGAGACCATGGAGGGGTAAAATGGTATTTTATCCACTTCAAAGAGTTACAAAGAGAAAGAATAGTCTCCGTTTATTCGAGTTGTGAAAAGAGTATTAATTAGAGATATTCATCCCTTGTGTTAGGCGGAGGCTAGTTCGAGATTCGGGTGCAGGGTTATTTACTTGCTACTTGTCAGGTGAGTCTTCTCACTATACATTACCTAGAGTGATATTTATGTGTGACCAGAGGGTCATATGTGATTACTTGAGTTATGCATCTTGTTGTGTGATATTTATGGTATATTATGCGATACTTAGACCGAACCGGAGGGTCCAACGAACTATGAGGCTAGAGGGTCCTCACTTAGACCAGACCAGAGGGTCCAATAAGCCGTGGGACAGGAAGGTTCCACTAAGACACATTGACCGGAGAGTCTTCCAGAGCTCTAGCCTCGAGTGGCTAATTATTTGTGCGTGATATTTTGAGGAACTCACTAAGCTTCGTGCTTACCGTGTTATGTGTTATGTGTTTTAGGTTGTTTTCAGGATTACGGGAAGGCACCGACTTGATTGTACACACCAGTGAAAGAGTTACGTTTTGAGGATCCTAGATTTGAACCGAGCAACTATGGAGTTTTGAATTGTAAACTTAATAAATGAGATTTTTTTGAGATGCATTATGAGAATTATGTGATATTATATCAAAAAATTGTTTTTGAAAATTTAAGGTGTTACAAGTTGGTATCAGAGCCTTGGTTTGAGGGATTCGGATGCACCTTCGGGTAAATCTGGAATCAAATTGAGGATTTGAGAAAAAATTTCAAGGAAATGATTTTTCTAAAAACAAGCAAGAGTTTCTAAGAGAAAAACTAGAAGGAGCAGTGTGTACAATCAGCTAGAGCCCGAACGGTGATTTCCCAAAATACCCTAATGTTGTGTTATGATATATTTTGTGATATTCTGCATGCTAGAGGATAGGCTTGATATTTCATTTTTTAAGTGGCCTGATTTGTGATGCCTTAGCGTGGGAGTTGCTGTTAGTTGCGATGTGCTTTCGAGTATGTGTTGAGTAAGAGTATCCAGTAGGAATATTTAAGAGATAGAGGAGTAATCTAGGAGAGATACCTAGATAAGCATCAGAGGAGCCTACTGAGAGAGTAATTGAATACCCACGAGGGGTAGAGGTGCTTGAGTTTGGTGATACCTTTTTAGTATGATTATAGGAAGGGGAGTTGTAACCTAGAGTGGTTATACGTGTTGGTAGAGATTATTCAATGCCCGAATGCTGCTTGCTTTGTGCTTTGTGGAACTCTTGATGATGGGAGTCAGCTACTAAGTGAATATGACAATATTTAGGAGGTAGATGGTTGACATAATAAGGAGTTCTTTAGCAGCTGATGGCGGATAAGTGTGAAAACCTAGGAAGAGCCTAGGGAGTGACCTTATTCAGATGAGTACGCTGATAGAGTAGAGCATTTCGATGGGGAACGAACACGCGTGACGGGATTAGTTATCAAGAAAGTTGAACAACTACTTAGGAACTCTGGGATGGTCCGTGTAGAAAGTATGAGTAGATGTGGCATGTAGTATGAGCCCGTACTATTGAAACCAGAGGACCCATACTCGATGCAGGGAGCATTCGAGAGGTTTTAAGTAGTATATCGAGAGGTGATATCATGGTTTAAGTACCATGATTTGAAGCAGATCAAGAGGTGATGTCATGGTTCGAGTACCCTGATTTGAGGTGGATTGTGGAGAGAGAACATGGGTTGAGTACCATGATTCGTAGTAGATTAAGAGGAGATAACATGGTTTGGGTATCATGATTTATAGCATATCGAGAGGTGGTCACATGTCTTGAGTACCATGACGTGTGACCGTTAATGCTTCTGGTTTTACCAGTTTTCCATTATGGTTGGTGAGACTGCGATTAGATGTGAAAGAGTTTAGATCTAGAGGGCCATGCTAAATGAGTTTTAAAGGATCATACCTTGAGATGGAAATCGACTTACTATCCGAGGGATTTTGCTGAGGTGCTAGTTGGAGTCTCAAGACTCAAGGATGAGTAGAAGATGGTGATCTATGGAGGAGTACGGCCTAAATTAAGCAATCGGCCAATAGAGGAGATGTCACCTTTTGTGACTTGAGTGGTGATGTCTCCATTTACTATGGGAAACACGAGAGATATGGAGACTACTCATTTCTAAGCTTGAGGTAAACCATGTGTGGTAGCATTGGCTACAATTTTTCACCGGAGTATCTACGCAGTATGTCTACCGCAAGATAGTATCATAGTATGGGAGGGTCATCAGGGCCTATTTGATATACTTGGGCATGTGTTAGCAACAGTGTCAGGTAATCAAGAAGAGCATTTTTGGGTGGTGGCTTTCGTTGTCTAATTTTTGTATCGACTATAAGAGTGAGGCCCCTTGCCTTTATGATTATTCCCACATCGGGAGGCTGATTAGGGAATTAGTGGCGAGGTGCGTGATAGTGCATTATTTTCAGATTGAGAGGCAGGACTGTTTCGGAACAGTGGGGATATCCGGTGGTGTGTTAGTCTAAGGAATTCACGATGACTAGAGGCAGTCAGTTTGGGAGGATTTGAAGATTTTTGGTCAGAGACATGATATCTGGAGATTGCTTGGTTCCATTGGGAAGGTCCTTGGGTGATTGTGTAGTAGTTTTCAAGAGTCAAGTGTGATATCCCTAGTAAAACAGTCTATGGAGTAGATTCTTGTTATGCCGATTGGTGATCATTTGAAACCTGAGTGGGGGAGAATTAGGTATTCTATTGAGGGGATCAACGATATGTTGAAGTGCGGTTAGAGAAATGGTTATGGACATCTACAGTGTGGACACATGAGGCCAGGGTTAACGATGGTCGAGGCGAAGTGCAGAGCGAGGTAGTGCATGATGTACGTGTTCAGGAAAGTTGGGGTATCTCCACGATAGGTGGTCATTGGTCAAAAACCATATGGTGGTTAGAAATTCTTCAAGGTTGGAATTGTAAATTCGAGGTGGTTGGCTCGAAAGCATAGTTTCAAGGCAGGATAACTTCAGGCTTAATGTATGGGTTTTTAGCAATAGAGGAGAGAGTTTTGGATGCTCATCAACATGTTTTGAGTCATTCACGATTCCTCTGTGTTCCAATTGAGAGTTGGGATACTCCAAAGCTGCGAGCTGTGTGAGGGGAGGATTAGTTGTGAGATTCTGAAAGGATGTGTGTTTATATTTGACTATGATGTTGTAAATAAGAGGTCAGTGGTTGAGGCAAGACACCGTGAGGTTCTGTGATGGTGTACCAAGGTATCAGAGTATAATGTTCTAAACTTCGGATTATTTTTAGATCTGAGTTATGTGATGGGAAGCATATATCAGGTGCCTACGGTTCTAGTGGGAGCCCTTTCAGCTAATTGACATTGAGCGAGATTATCTGAGAATGTGAATTGCAGTGAGAAAAAGTTTTGTGTTCTGACGGTGGTCACCAGGAGTATTGATGCTTAGTCGGGTGGTTGTGGGTACCTATTTATGTTTCGTCACGAAGCATGAGTTAGTGATCGCGGTAAAGTAATGACCTGAGGATGAGATTGTGGGGTGATAAGAGAGGGTGTTGAGATGCTACGGGGAGCCTTAGTACTCACTAGTCAGAGAAAGGGTGTTGTGATGCTACGGGGAGCCGTAGTACTCCCTAGTCAGTGAGAGAGTGATGTGATGCTTTGGGGAGCCGTAGTACTCACTTGTCAGCGAGAGGGTGTTGTGATGCTTCGGGGAGCCGTAGTACTCACTAGTCAGCGAGAGGGTGTTGTGATACTGCCGGGAGCCGTAGTACTCACTAGTCGATGAGAAAGTGTCATGGTGTTGTGGGTCTGAACTAGGGGCACCTTTGTATTCCTAAATTCCTTCACTTTCTGATCCATGATCGTTAGCAACCTCTCCATGTAATTCAGGCTCACATCTACCTAAATGTCCTCTAATGGTACCACCGCCATCTCATCGGCTACACACTTCCAGAGGTGAGACACGTGGAAGGTGTTATGAATCTTGCTCAACTTTGCATGTAGCTCCAACCGGTAAGCTACCTTACCACCTTTAGCGGTCAGTCTGAAAGGACCAATGTATATAGGGCCCGACTTGCCCCATTTCTTGAATAGGATTACCCCTTTCCATGGGGATACCTTCAAGAGGACAAAATCTCCGACTTGGAAATCTAGCTCGGATCGTCGCTTGTCTACGTAACTTTTCTGGCGACTCTGGGTTGTTAGTAACCTCTGTCTGACCTGTTGAATCTGCTCGGTAATATTTAGCGCTATCTCAGTGCCACCCATCACTCGCTGTCCTGCCTCTCCCCAACAGATGTGAGTCCAACACCTCATCACATATAAGAGATCGAAGGGAGGCATACCAATACTGGAATGGTGGTTGTTGTTGTAAGAAAATCCAGCCAAGGGCAAATAGGTGTCCCAACTTTCATTGAAATCCATAACACATGCACGCAGCATGTCCTTAAGCGTCTGTATTGATCATTCACTCTGCCCGTTTGTCTTTGGGTGGTATGCGGTACTGAAGTGCAATCAGGTACCCAAGTCCTCATGGAACTTCTTCCAAAACCTGGAAGTAATACTCACATCCCAATCGGACACTATCGATGTCGGCACTCCATGCCATGCCACCACCTCTCTCACATAATCTCAGCCAATTTCTCTATAGAAGATCTCTCACTAAAAGCAAAGAATTGAGCACTCTTTCTCAAACAGTCCACAATCACCCATATCGCATCGATACCCCAAGCGGTTCTCGTTAAGTTGTTGGAGAAATCCATGGAATTCTGTTCCCACTTCCACTGGGGAATCTCAAAAGGTTGTAACGAGCCATGTTGATACTGGTGCTCCGCCTTAACCCGACAACATGTCAAGCACCTCTCAACTACCCTTGCCGCATCCCTTTTCATATAGGGCCACTGGTAATCTCTCTTCAGATCCAAATACATCTTAGTGGCCCTTGGATGGGTCGAGAATCTCGATCTATGTGCCTCCTCCATCAGTATGTGCCGAGCTCCACCCATATAAGGAACCCAAATCGGCCCAAAAAAATTCATAAGCCACTGACTATCTGTCTCAAACTTGGAAACCTGTCAGATCACCTGCTCCTTCTTTCGGTTTTCCGGTCTCAAGGCCTCCACCGAAGCCTCTCGATGGGTATCTAATACTGGAGTCATCACTGTCATCCTCATACACACATATTGGATAGAAGAGCTTGCTGCTCTACGGCTTAGGGCATCGGCTACCACATTAGCCTTGCCTAGATGATACAATATCTCGCTGTCATAGTCTTTCACTACATCCAACGACCTCCTCTGTATCATATTCAGGTTTGGCCGATCCATGAGGTACTTCAGGCTCTTGTGGCCCATATATATGGTACACCAGACTCCATACATATAGTGATGCCCGTTCTTGATGGCGAACACCACCACCGCCAACTCCAAATCATGGGTAGGATACCTCGTCTCAAGAGGCTTCAACTGCTTTGATGCATATGCTATCACGTGTCCCCTCTGCATCAACACCACACTCATCCTGGATATAAAAGCATCACAATAAACTAGAAAGTCCTCCACTCCCTCGGGAAAGGGTTACATTGGGGCTTCGCGCAATTTATGACGAAGAGTCTCAAATGAGGCCTGTTGCTTAGGCGTCCAAGCAAAAGTAACACCCTTCCGGGTAATTCTAATGAGAGGAACGTCTTTTTTAGAGAAATCTATACTCAACCTACGATAGTAGTTATCCAATCCCATAAAAATCCTAATCTCAGATGGGGATCTCGACACCTCCCATCTCATAACTGCCTCAATCTTTGTAGGGTCTAGCAATATCCCATTCTAATTTACGAGGTGTCCAAGGAACTGGAAGTATCATAACCAAAAATCACACTTGGAGAATTTAGCATAAAGCCTCTCCACCCTTAATACTCCAAGAATCTCTCTAAGATTGTCCTTGTGTTGCTCTCTGGATATTGAGTACACTAGAATATCATCAATGAAAACGATCACCGATCGATCCAACATGGGCTTGCACACCCGGTTCATGAGATCCATGAATGTTGAAGGTGCGTTGGTGAGTCCGAAAGGCATCACCACACACTCGTAGTGCCTATAATGAGTCCTAAAGGCCATCTTTTGGATATCCTCCTTTCAAACTCTCATCAGATGATATCCATACCACAAATCAATATTGGAAAACCAATATTCCCCCTTCAACTGATAGAAGAAGTCGTTGATCCTCGGTAGTGGATAACGGTATTGAGCATCATCTTGTTCAACTCCCGGTAATCAATACACATCCGGTGTGAACCATCCCTTTTTTTAACAAAAAGAATCGGTGCTACCCCCGGTGAGCTACTCAACATGATAAAACCCTTCCCCAGCAACTCCTAAAGCTGTGAGGATAACTCCTGCATCTCAGGTGGTGTAAGGTGATAAGGTTCCTTGTCAATAAGTGGCACACCCAGAACCAAATCAATCCAGAACTCCACCTACCTCTCGGGAGGCACACCCAGTAACTCGTCAGGGAAAACATCCAAAAACTCGCACACTATCGGAACCTCAATGACAAAATTCAACCTCTCTGTAGCAACCTGTGTGTCCATCAGATAAGCCAAAAAGCCCATACAACCATGTTGTTGACTCTGCCTCTCTCTGGAAGCAGAGCAGAAAGATGATCCAGATCTGGTACCCTCGCCATACACCGTAAGAACTCCCCCACTAGGTTCTTTAGGGTCACCATCTAACGCTTACATTCGATCACAGCTCCAATCTGACTCAACCAGTCCATGTCCACTATGACACATACATCACCCATCGCGATCAGTAGCAGGTCTATCGGGAACTCAACACCAAAATTCTATAGTATACACCCCCAGATTACTTCAGTAGAAAAAACCGCATGATTATTGACAATAGAAACCCTTGTAGGTCGACTCAACACCTCACTTTGGATACTGATGTGATGGCTAAAAGCTAAAGAAACAAAGGATTGACTCCCACCTGAGTCAGGTGTTGTGTGGACCTCGTCCGCTGTCAGCTGAAAGGATATCCCACGAACCATTGCTGTCTCGACCTTCACTGGCCGACTATTAGTAGCATGATATTTTCATATTTAGTCTTATATTAAGTATTGATTTTTATCATTTATTAGCTAATTTATTGCATATCATGGACAAAAGATACTTAAAAGTGTTTGAATTATGTTTTCAGTCCAAAGGTGAAGCTCGGAAGCAAAAGGAAGTAGGAGAAGCGGTTGGGAGCTCGGGAATTGAAAAAAAGAAGAAAAACCACCAAAAACAAAACCTACTCGATGAGTAGGGTCGACTACTTGGCGATTCGCGTCGAAGGATCGAGAAGATAAAGACTCCGTGACTTACCGTGCACAGGAATCAAGTGATGAACTCGGTGAGATGGATATGGACTCAGCGAGTCGGTTCAAATCTATATATATATATATATATATATATATATATATATATATATATATATATATATATATATATATATATATATATATATATATATATATATATATATATATATATATATATATATATATATATATATATATGGCTTTTCAGATCGACATAAGATATTCTGGAACCCTTGAGGAGAAGCAAGCTACGAATCAGAGGCAGGAGAGATCTGAAGAATGAAGATACAACCTAGAATTCAATCCCGAAGGAGATTTGAGGCAAATCCACATCATTCTACTTAATCTTTTGTTTTCCATTATGGCTAGACAATTAGAATTCATTTTATTGCTGTTACTTACCTCAATCATGAGCTAGAACTCTTAAACTTTTGTTTGGGGATACAATATTGATATTATGGTTTGCTTTATGTTAGGATTAATTCAATGTTGGTGATTTTGTTGATTTTAGCTTGTTAAAGAACCTTGTGTGTGAATAATAACTATTTTTCTGTTAATAGGAAGATAATTAAATAGTATGAACATCTTTTAATTATCAACCTCATATGCTTATGTGACCACTTCATCATATGACTAGGATTAATGAACATGAAACTAGAATTAACAGAAAAATAGGTAAATTTATATATGAGCTTGTGTGATGACCATCAACAAGAACTTAACTAAAGGACCAAATTAGTTAGCTATTACAAGTCTAAAATAACCCGAATAAATAATCTAGTGAATTAAATTAAATTAGACAACTGATCATTGTTTGAGTTAGTTTGTTCTCTAAGGATTAATGCTATGAATGTGAATCTAATCACTTGAATCGGTAACCAATAGAAGAATTAATCCATTTCACTATTACCATAATATCAACCATAGGATCAATTGAGTTGAACTAAACAGAAGTCCTTCCCATTATTGAATTTAATTAAATCTTTGCTTTTCTAGTTTTTAGTTTAAGTGATAGTTAGTAAGTTTCTAGTCTTGTAAAACTAGAGAAAAACCCCTACTTATTAATTAATTTAGATAAAATTAGTCTTTAGTTTTAATTTACCGTTCTCTGTGTTCGATACCCTACGTATTTAGCTATACCACAATTGATAGGTCCACTGCCTTTGTGTGCTCATTTTCTAATTAAAAAGTAGGTTTAAAACTAGTTGAGTCTACACACATCAAAATTTTGGCGCCGTTGCCGGGGAACGGTTCTAAATTAGCACTAATTTCTATTTTTATCGATCCTTTGTGCGGGATTTATCTCACACAAAGTTAATTCTTAGGTAAATTGGTAGTTAGTATAGGTTTTAATAAATATCAGTTTTAATAGTTAATTAGAAAAAAAATTATGTTTTACCTTGAACTCGCCGAGTGCACTCGTGATAACTCGGCGAGTCCATCGCTGTTCACACTTTTAATTTTTATTTTATTTTTGTTCTTTTTACACGTTTTTCTTGTTTTGCTTGCAGTTGTTTCATGACCCGAGGATCTGATACACCTCTGGTCCCTCCTCTAGAAGACCCGGAATCCACACTAAGGAGGAACAAAGGAAAAGCTATTGGAGAATCCGTTTCTTCAAAGAACTCGCCACTAAAGAACCTCAAGTCCGTTTTTAGCAAGAAGAAGAGCAGCAAATCAGGAGCATCCAACGCCTCTTTAGCAATCGAATACCCGATTAAAGAAGACACTGAGTATGAGACCGACGGAGAAGAAGATCTCACTTTCGGGCACGAAACTGACTTTGAAGACGAATTAGCCATTGTCATGGCTAACATCGATGAAATCCCCATGGGGGAATGGAAGAAGAGGATGCGTGACGACATCGGACCGGGCTTGTGCAACCCGTAATTCCCAGTACTGCCACTTTCGAACTAAAGGGCCACATACTCGCTCAACTTAAGGAGATTCCTTTCTATGGAAAAGACCACAAAGATGGTTACAAGCATTTGGATGAAGTCAGTGATGTAGCGGATTACATCAATGTTCCAAACGTGCCTCGCGAGACTCAGATACTTCGCATGCTCCCAGTTACATTCAAAGGTGTTGCAAAAGACTGGCCCAAGTCAATCCCTCTCGGGTCAGTCACCACATAGGCCAAGATGAAAGAAGAATTTATAGATCACTTTTTCCCACCTTCTAAAATAGCCAAGTTAAAGAAGGCCATTGTTAAATTTGAACAACAAGCTGGAGAGTCACTATATGAAGGGTGGGAGAGGTACAAGAGCCTGCTAAGGAATTGCCCGCACCATGACCTTAATAGCCAACAAGAAGTTTCAATCTTCTATGACGGAGTTAATGTCACCACAAGGCAGTTACTTGATTCGCAAGGCCCGCTCACAAGAAAGCCACCCCCAAAAATCAAAGAATTAATTGAAAATTTCTCTAAACATTCTACAGAATACGACAACCCATGAAATGAAGTAAGCAGGGGGGGTGGTGAACACGGTCAACGATAGCATGGAGGCAATGATGGCTAAACTAGATAGTTTAGATAGAAGGATGACAAAAATGAATCAAACAATCCATGCAATTTGAGTTGGATGCGAGAACTGTAGAGGGCCTCATCTCACGAAGGATTGTGACATAGATGAAAATGGAAACAAGAAGGAGCAAGTGTTCTACTCATACGGCGATCGTTTCGATGAGAATTGGCGAAAACCGAAGAAGGAATGGCTCCCGTATGAAGAATACAAAAAGGCGAAGGAGGAGAAATACAAGCAAAAGGAGAGGGGTTGTATCAAAAGGAAGAACCGGTTATGGAAAAGAAGTCCGATTTAGAAGAAATGTTCACTAAATTTATAGCCGCGTCCGAGAAAATACACAATGATCATGATGTTGCAATACAAGAGACCAGAAATATACTTCGGAATCAGCAAGCATCTATTCTTAACATTGAGAACAGCTAGGTCAACTTGCACATCAAGTGAACGAGAGAAGATCAGGTCAACTTCCAAGTAAAACCGAGAATAATCCAAGAATAGAGAATGTGAATGTTGTGCCCTCCAGCTATGGAGAAATTTTAACCCCTGCACAGAAGATCTCCAAGATGCATATAGAAAAGACAAAAGAGTCGTGTCCAGCTAAACCCGACTAGACTCGCCGAGTCCCTCTAATGGACTCGACGATTCCATGCCATGATGACAAATCTGCTGTTTCCTTAAGGCCTTACAACCCTTCTCTGCCATTCCCAATCAGAGCCATAACTGCTGAAAAGGTTAAAGCATACAGAGCTTTCATAGAGCATGTAAGAGCCCTTCAAGTAAACATTCCATTTATGGAAACAATGCTTCAAACACCCAAGTATTTTAACTGGCTGAAAGGTCTCTTTGCTGCTATAAAGGATTTAGCTGAAGTCGCGGAGATAGTAATGAGTGAGCTACCCGAAAAGAAGGGCGATCCGGGAAGCATCATAATTTCTTGTCAATTTGAAAATGTACTTGCTACTCAAGCATTGACCGATTCGGGTGCAAGTATTAACTTAATGCCTTTTTCTTTCTTCAAGAAGCTGAATTTACCGGAGCCGAGGCCTGTGAATATGAAGATCCATTTGGCGGATAAGACGACTATTAGTCCAAGAGGTGTTTGTGAAGATCTCCTCATCAAGGTGGATAAATTTATATTCCCCGTGGACTTTGTAGTGCTCAATATGGAAGATACCCCAAAATTCCAATTATTTTGGGGAGACCATTCTTGAATACCGCGGGTGCATTAATAGATGTATGCGAGTCAACACTAACATTGAGGGTAGGAGATGAGTCAGCAGTTTTTAAAGCCCTACCATAAATTAAGCAAGAAGAAGGAAGAAAAGAAGAAGTTTATGTTGGATAAGGTGTCTAAGTCCATAAGTATTTCCGGTATGTACTTGACCCGACCCGGCATGGTCCATTTGGGTTGCATGGCATCATGCAATTGGATAGACTAAATGAGAGAAATAACATTTGGAGATTATTAATATATTATAAGTTCTATAATATTAATAATATTATTTGATTAGTTTGATCAAAAATTAATTTAGAATTAATTAAGTGATCAAAAGATAACTAATTAAATATATGGGTTGATTATGTAAATCATCCATATCTTGTATAGTGGGCTAAGAGGCTCCATGGATTATCAAGTTGGGTTCCACCCATAGGATGCTCCATGGATGCTCCATGGGAGTTACAAACCCATGGGTCATGGAAATGAAGAGTCATGACACATTAGGGTTTACATGGTGTAACCCTAGATGTGTCAACACTATATAAGAATCCTATTCTCCACCAAAATCGGTTACACATATGAAACAAGAGGGCTAGTCCGATTTCAAGAAGTGTGCATTCTCTCAAAAGTCTTTCCAAGAGCATTTGGTGTTGTGTGAAGCATTTGAGGCATCACACTTGGGGTGCTAGGCTCACAAGGTTTCAAGGAACATTTATCCTCAACAATTGCTTAATCATTTTAGTCATATCAATTTCTAGATCTTTTTCCCTTCTTCATGCCCCAGGCATTTGGAAAAACTTAGAAAGAGTGAATATAGCACATGTAATTGATCCTATATCCGAAGCATATGGGACACGATTCATGATGTCTCACATAAAGACTAAACCAGTCTTTTGCTATAATATTTCTAGTTCTATTTGCCAAGTTCTCATAATTCAGATTATGAAAAGGGATGTCGTAATCCTAATCGAATTTTAGAACGCAAATAATGAACCCATATATATAATTTCCTTATGTTGAGCCATACCAACATGAAATTCATATATATTCTTGACTAAATACGATTAAGACCTCAATCTAAGCTTTTAGATTTGAGATGAAGTATAATTTCCTCTCCCTTAATTATAGCAAAACAACTTTTTCAACCCCTACAACCTCACGAATTGAAACTTTTGTTTTCTATAATTAACATTGCTAACTTGCAATACTTATCATAATTATCATGCTCCCACTAACATGATGATTATTAGCATAACACTTATGCTCCCACTAGCTTTGACATGTACCCAAAAATCAGTTGAACTTCTAGAAATCAATACTTTATTGACTTTCTTACCAAAGTTCAGATTTCTGATTCTAGATTGCCTTGATAAGACTTTATCATTATCATACACCTCTCTTAGATAGCTCACATGTGTGTCTAAACAATTATGAAGAGGGATGCCGTAATCATAATGTTTAGACCTTTTGTCATTCCCACAATTGCTATCTACTCAAAATCTACTTAGTGAAAGAGTTTCGTTACCATCATTTTCATGAATTGAAGAGAAACCTTATGACACTTAGATTTAATGGTGTATGTGTTCTTATCCATGTGAATTGTCAAAACCATAGTCACAAGACAAGGACAATGACAAATCCAAACTCATATGGATTGAACTTGTGCAATCTTAACGTCTTGCCACCTGGCAATTCAAGGGCCTGCCATTGCTTCCAAGTAGTTACGCAAACAATTGAGAACATGTAGAACTCAAATGTATAGACAACTTAACTGGAATGGGCACAGAAATGTCAGCACGATGGGTTATAAACCTCTACTTGTGTGCTAGTGATGATATACATGTTTTATTCTTGATTACTTCTTGAAACCTTTTTCAGGATCTTTTAGACTCCCACTGTCTCCTTGACCTATACGACTTTCTTGCCAAATATTCAAGAGATAGTGTGGATTCTAATCAAGACAGACACTTAACATAAGTATCCTTAGTTGGTCTTTGTTTTATCCAAAACATCACAACTTACCAATTTCAAATGTACAAGAGTAGAAAACTTTTACTCTTACATTTGATAAGCTTTTTAAACCTTCTTTAAGACATGTCACTCAAGTTACAATCTTGGAGTATAACTCTATGAGTTGTTTTGGAATGAAGTATGAATCATCTTCTTGATTTAACCACTTTAACAATTCATAACTCCTCTTCTTAACTATCAGAATGTACTTAAAGGATGAATTGTGATAAGGTCTCAAAATCATTAAGATGACCTTAAAACATGATCCTAAAGTACTCTCCCATCTTTTCAGATTTGAGAAACTTTTATCCTTCTGCCTAATTTGATTCTTCTTATTCGTTCTGTCATACATTGAAAATTTTCCAATGTTTCAGAATTATACTTAGGCTTGTAACTATAATCATATTTACTAAACCTTAGTAAATCATGACGAATAGTCTTATCCATCTTTTGTAGTGGACTTTGACAAGTGCACAAGAAAGTGTACTTGATCCCTTAGTCCTTCTCTTGACTCACACATCCATGTGAACAAGTAGTTAGTCTTAATTTTTCCGAAACTAGAAAGTTCTCATTCATCATGCTATACAACTTGCATTATTCCAAGTTCCGGTCCAATTGAGACTTGGGTGATGAGAATCTTTCCTTATTTGGTAAATTTAGACACTACCACAAATGAACGAATCAAATTCATATTTCCAATATTGCTATAAACATACAAACATCAAGTTTTCATGAATGTCGTTGTAAGTAGATAAAAATAAAGTAAAACAAACTTTTATTTATTTTAAAATGCGGAAAAAAACTTTTCCTTACAATGTAACTTGAAATGAAAACTATGTTATTACTTGTTTCCTAGAAATCTATCATAACTCCTAAGAGTAGCTCAAGAATCCAATCTCAATCAAGCAATAGAAATCCATCTTTGCGATCAGATTCAACATACTCTTTCTTTAAGTTTCTGTACTTTTCTTTGATTCTTAAAACATCAACATGTGACCCAGTCACATCATGTATCAAGAATCTCAGAATAGAAACTTAGCAGAGTTAGATAGTGGACTTTACCTGAAGTAGAGTCAAACTTATTGACTTTAACATCCTTAGGTAAATTTGACAGCTTCGCAACTAATGCCCCTTTCTTTGGCAATGGACCCTTGATAATGGGACTATCTCGGACTTAGCCTCTCTCTTTACCATTTGGTCAACTGAGTTGACTATGGCCGATCCCTTTCCATTGGGAAGAGAGAGCTTTACTGGATATCCAATGTCATTATTGTCAATGTCCATAAAGTTTTAGGAAGTTGATCTTAGCAAGTAGATAGGATCATTAAGGGTCTTGTCATAGTTTGTTTCATAGGAGTCCTAAAGGAGCTCACTATGTGACTTAGAAAGTGATTGAACCACCATCTTTCTCAAAACTTTGACACCCAACTCTCCCGGCTTGTCAATATGTGACTAAATCTCCAAGATGTGATCGCACATAGACCTTTACTTGCCAATAGGGCTTGAGTGACCTTAAACTTTTCAAGAACTTATGGGTGAGGGGGAATAATTGGAGGAGGTGAAAGAAGTATGATTTCCATGGGACATCATCTTCATTTAGGAAAGCTTGTTTCAAGAGATTTGGGAAGCTCATAAATGTCTAAACCAGACATCTTTTGGGAGATATTCAAGATAGTTGATCTTAATTACTTAATATGACACCCAATATGAAATATTAAGGCTAGGACCCAACAAACTATTTTATAACTTAGAAGAGGGATGTCACAATCCAAGCTATAAAATATTTGAAGGTAGGTGAATGACGATTCACCAATTTCCACCCAGATAAACAAAATGTATTATTAGGTATAAATTGGATTTGAAACTCCTAGATCTTTGAGATTCATTGAAATGTTCAATGGCATGTTTCAATCTCGAGTGTGCCCTTCAGGTTTTGTGACTGGGATGCCGAGGATCACAAAACAAGGTGTGACGTAACCATGCAAATTACTTAGTACCCTTAAGTGTTTACCCCTCAATCGATGTGCCGGTTAACCACACACGCTCCATCGATACTATGATAAACATTAAGTTACCCTTTTCCTACCTTATTAAATACGATTTAGTGTGCCGGTTAACCACACACGCTCCAGTATCGACTTAAACAAAGTGCAAAGTGTAATTTCATGGATTAGCACCTTATTCACATTTTCCTAAGTAACTAAGATTGGGTATTTATAAAAGGTTTAGTTAATTAGTTTTATCATTAATACTTTTAATGAAGGGAGAATTCTAGTCCTTGTCCTACCAGTTCGGCTAACGACCCTCCACCGGTCAAGGAAGCGGTGGGTGAGAGTGGACACCCATTAAACTGTCATTTTATAGGCAGTAACCTTATACCCCCCTTATAGACCAGCTTCGTGAATGAGACCTACTAACGGGAAGACTGACTTTACTCGTATATATATATATATATATATATATATATATATATATATATATATATATATATATATATATATATATATTAACTTCTAATATAATAAAGTATAAGGGTTGAATTTTAACTTTTAAAATTCTAAGGCCTAACTTGGAATTAAAGTATTCATAAGTGAACACTTTTCAAATTCCAAAACTTGAGGGCAAGCTTTGAAATTATTCAAAATGAATTAATTCCATAACTTATGTGTTTAAAGTAGTTTTAATCCAAAAACTCTTCAAGTTCCATAATTTGAGGACAAGTTATGGAAGACTTTAAACTAATAAAAGAATGTTCCTTTTCTTTATTTTATAACGTATGGAACTAATTAAGGTTACATTTTTTTATTAATTATTTAATGAAGAGACTCTTAAACCTCCATAACTTGAGGACAAGTTATGGAATCATAAAACAATTTAATGAGGAAAAAGACTCTTCATTTTGTAACCTATGGCAACTTTTATGAGTTTTAAGATTCATAAACATGACTTTTAAGTTACATAAACACATTTTATGAACTTCTTTTAGATGAATTTGGATTAAAACCAACTATCACATAACTTTTCATTAATTTAAATTCACTCATTAAACAAGGTAACACAAAAAACTTTTGGTGATCCATAACTTATTCTTAAGTTATGGAATTCTTTAAAACATTAACACCAAATTTGTAACTCCATAAAAAATTTGAATCAAATTTTTTTTTTTAAATCTTTTCATATCCATAACTTATGGAGGTTTCAAAAAATAAAATTTTTTAGATCAAACTTGTAAAACTAATGAAATAATCATATCATTTTATCTTTTACTAAATTTGACCTAATTCAACTCATATAGCAAATTATTCAAATTTTACAAATAATTAGTTTTTCATAAGAACAAGTAATTATCTTAAAATTTGACAAACTTCATGTTTTTTTTTCTTTTTTTTTTCAATTTTGAAAATAAAATATTTGTATCAATATAACAAGAAAACAAGCCTAGGCTCTGATACCACTTTTGGGTTTTGAGCATTCTAACACTCGTAAGTGTACATGCAACCCTAAATACCTTGGATCCATGTTTTCTCTATTATACATGCAAATATGAACCTCGAAGGTATTATCCTAATCGAGCATACAAAACAATGAATATAACAAGATAAAATACATACCTCTTTGATGTAGAATGTCTTCATGAAGCTTGAGTGCCTAATGCCTTAAGTATGACACCTCAAATGGTTCACACAACACTAAATACACTTAGAATAACTTAGAGAGAAACACCACACTTCATGAAAATCGACTAGCCCTATTACTCACTCATAGTGGCCGATTTTCCCAAGAATATGATCACTATATATTGTTACAATTAGGGTAAACCCTTAATTGTCATGGATTTCCATTTCCTTGGATCAATGGGTTCAAATACACCATGGAGCATCCTATGGGTTTTAGCCCAACTTGATAATCCATGGAGCACTAGCCCACTATACAAGTATAGATGATTTACACAATCAACCCATATATTTAATTAGTCTTCTTTTGATCACTTAATTAATTTTAAATTAATTCTTGATCAATACTAGTTAAATAATCCTATTAATATATTAGAACTTATAATATATTAAATAATCCTTAAGTGTTATTTCTCTCGTTATAGTCTATCCAAATGCATGATGTCATGCAACCCAAATGGACCATGTCGGGTTGGGTCAAGTCTTACCAATTATAGTTATTGACTTAGACATTAATCCAACAATCAATTCATCTTTTCATCTTCAAGGGACTAAAATGCCAACTCACCAAAATAGAAGGGTCATAAAGCTAACCTGGAATTCGGGTTGTTAAAACTTTTCCAATCCAAAATTAAGGTCTGTTTCTAACCGGTAACATTAAAACCATTCCCAACAGCCGCTATGTTTGGTTTTAAAATGATATAACTTTGACCTTCCTGTAAAAGGTCACAAAATCTAGAAACCTTTTGTTTGAAAACACGAAAATGGTATTTTGTACCCTGTTAAAACAAATAATAAAACATTATTGATCGAAACATATGTAGTATTTAGTGGGTTTAAAAAATATAACCAACCTCCTCATCCATGATGATCATTTCAATCGATAAAACCTGGTTATTCTTTATAAAATTCCAAATCTTTAACACCTGTACTTTGAGATGTGAATCATCAGCAATATGGTCAATGTCTTTTAGGTATAGTTTATTGCATATATTCATTTCCTGCAAATAATTGATAGCATATTGAAATTAATACCAATTTTGCACATTTCATTTCAATTGAAAGCATATGATTGAAAAGCAATGTATTACATCACATATATAGATACTGATTAAACACTTAACAGAATTAATTAGTATTAACTTTTTTTTATAATTAAACAGTTAGTATTAAATACAAAAAATTAAAAACATATTACACCACATATATAGATGGAAAACATTATCGTTTCACATATTGTTACATATACATTCACTTTCTATTTATCAAAATATGCAAAGTACATCTATATACAATCAAGACTATCATTTCCTATGATTGTAAACACTCATTATTTAATAAAAAGCAAATACATAACTCTATGATTGTAAACGCTCATTATTTAATAAAAAGCAAATACATAACTCCATCAAAATTCATTCATTTGATGAAAAGTGAATACAAAACTCTTGAAAAATTTTAATGTTTGCATGTTATTGAATCCATTTCCAGATATAGTATATCAAATTAACAAAGCATACCCAAATTTCAATTTCATTAATAATGACATGCCATGGCTGATTTGAACTCATCAAGGGTAAATTTGATGACCTCTCAGCTCTTTTTTTTTTTTGCTCAAAAACAATGTACAAATGCTCAAAAGAGTCATTTGAAGATAAAGATGGAAATAAAAGAAATTGCTCATTAGAAATCAGGGAAAAAAAACAAACTTAAAAACCAAACATACAACAAATACATTCACATACAAATAGATAGATGTACATATACACACTGTAAAAAGTGAGTACACCGAAATTGATTTATTTGATAGAAAGTGAATACAACACTCTTGCAAAATTTGACTGTTTGCATGTTATTGAATCCATTTCCAAATATAAAGTAACAACCCAAGGAATGACAACAAATTTTTTTAATTTGAAGAATAAATCAGTATATCAAATTAACAAAGCATACCAGAATTTCGATTTCATTAACAATGACATGCCATGGCTGATTAGAAATCAGGGAAGAACGAAACAGGGACAAATACATTCACATACAAATAGATAGATGTACATATACGCACACAGTAACAAATACATATACAATGTTTAAACCATTAACATAAAGAGTGCCTATAAACAATATATTACATCGTTATTGCAAATATATACATACATTAATAGTGACAAATACATTAAGATGCAAATAAATAGAAGGCGACTTCAAGATGAACACACTGAATAATTATAACAAAATATTTTTAATAACATACCTAAAAGAATAACAGAAGGCGACTTGAAGATTTGATAATATTGACAAATAGATTCCAATACAAAAAGATAGAAGGCGACTTCAAGATGAACACATTGAATAATCATAACAAAATTTTTTAATAGCATACCTAAAAGAATAACAGAAGACGACTTGAAGATTTGATATTACGTTCTCTTTTGCTCTGAAATTTGGATTCATTGTGAATGAAAGTAACCGTGAGAATGTATTTAAAATCATTTGATTAGGTAAATTACGATTTTTTAGGAATTGATAAGCATGGTATATTTGAAAGATATGTTTATCGTTTTAAATTAAATAATGATTATTTAATTTCTATTTGTTTGAATGTTGCAGAAAACAGTCAAAATGACGTCCAGAAATTAAGCAATCGATGTGTTTAATGAAGGGCAATATCAGAAATTAAGATTATGAAAAAGAGTGGGGAAATTCGATTGAGGGGTGCTATTTAACTTCCATGTCTACAAATTCTACTCATTTATTAGATTAGGGGATTTCGGTTTCTTAGACTATTTCAATGCCATGCTTTTTGGTGACAATTTTTAAAAGATACAATCTTTTTGTGTTCATAAAAAATAGAATATATATATATATATATATATATATATATATATATATATATATATATATATATATATATATATACACATATATTGTGTGCATGAATGCACCAATAGGAATTGAGGAATAATTAAATAATTAAAAAATTGAATAAGGGTAATTATGTAACTTTAGAATGATAGTTAAAATAAAATCCCTTAATTAATAGGAATTACCATAAAAATCTCTTTGAGCAACTACTTAACCCTAGCCCTAAATCTAACTCATCATCGTTTCTAATCCACGGCTTCTGCTTCTTCTTCTACAATCAATCATCAAGATTCAAAACTTATTACCAGGTAATTATCCTTCTCCAATCAATTATTAAGATTTTCTTTCTTTTAATAAACTCATTTTTTTCTTTAATCGATCAGTCATCATCGGTGATGATGGTGGTGGAGGGAACTTGTCACAAGAATTGATGGAAAACGCGTGTAGCCTCTTCCTCGTCTCCTCCGCTACTTATAAAATGGTTCGATTATGTTTCAGGCAGTCATGGCCAACACAACTTCCCCTTATGTCCTCCAAGTCCTCAATCTCTCCCTCTTATAAGTTATCTCGTCTCACGGTTGGCTTCTTCTACTGCTCTGCTTCTTCACACGACTAAACCCTTGTAACTGAAGATGAAAAGGGCGTCGCCACCAAATAATTTCAATTCCAGGTACTTTTAATTTTTTTTAGGCTATTAATTCAAATTAACATCTGATACTGGTGCACATAATCTGAAAAGTACTTAACTTTTGATTGTGAATTATGTTTTCCAGATTTCAAAACCCAATTTTGATTGCCAAAACTTAACCTAGTATATATGGAAGAAATTAAGTCACTTACGGTTTTGGAATTTCTCAGATTCAATATTTGCACAAACAATGTAATGCTACTATTATGTTTTAATCAATCATCTGTAATTTCCTTTATCAAGTTTAGGTTTTCCTAGAATTTGGCTACAAATTCAGTCGAGTAATTGATCTTTTTCAAAGGATGGAAAAAATTTATTAAGGTTTTATCAAGACCTAAAAATACATGTTTTTATCTAAAACCAAGTCTTGATTGATTCGATCTACGTCACTCAAAACTCAAAAGTGGGCTCCTGTGTGGTTGGTGTGCCACTTCAAGTCCGTTGTTGATCTGATAAAGAAGGATTTAGTTTGAGGAAGGCTACAAATTCTTTAAGAATATTTAAAACCATTCTGTAAGAATAGTTTATTCTGTAAGAATATTTTTGTTTGTATTCTGAAAGAATTGCAATTAATTATTTGTATGCTTAAGGTGCAGTTGTTAGGATGATGCAAGAATGATGAGGAAACTTATGAAAAAAAGATATATGATACTTCATTCTCAAAAAAATGAAGAAAAACAATAATATTCTTTCATAATTTCAAGATTCAACATCCAAAAACAGCAATATTCACTCAGAATTCAAGAATTCAAGAAGAAAACATGGCACACGATAGTATTCTAGCGGAATGTTGTTATTTTTTTTTAAGAATGTTATTCATTTTTGTTTATATTCTTTTAGAATTTTTATAACTATATTAAAATGTATAAGACTTTTAGTCTGTAAGAATATGTATGAATTTGTATTTAAGTTCGGATGTATAAGAATATATTAGAATGTTTGTTATTTGTGCATCTGATTCGTGAATTTTGCTTTTCTTCAGTAATATTCTATTAGAATAAAATTCTGAAAGAGTATCATTCTAACAAAAAAATATTCTGATAAAATAAAATCGGTAAAAATTGAAATTGAATTAATTAAAAAATTCAGATTTTTTTAAATTAGGAGAACTAATCATCCCTAAAAATCCGAAAATTTCGTTTTATAAATGGAGTTAATTGTCCAAAATACCCTTTTGATAAAAATTGTGTGATTATATGATACATGCTACCCTATGGTAATATCATAAACCCTCAGATGATGATTGTTGATTCTATTAATCCGATGGTCCAGATCTGTGCATTCTGACACACAATAGTTACTGGAAACAATATAACTTAACCATATATATATATATATATATATATATATATATATATATATATATATATATATATGTATGTATATATATATATATATATATGTATATATATATATATGTATATATATATATATATGTATATATATATATATATATATATATATATATATATATATATAGGTTCAGGTTCATTTGAAACCATTCTAATTTTGTGAGACCGTGAGACCAAATCTAAAAATAATTTTAAAATGCAAAATAAATGGAAAAATCCAAAAAAAAATTTTAAATATTACTTTCGGAACTTGAATTAACTTTAAAAAATAAAAAATATATATAAAAAAAAGTAAAAATTTTTTTTTTTTTTTTTAAAAATACGTGAAATATTCTAAATAGAATATTACACTGACATATTCTAAAAAATAATTTTAAAATGCAAAGTAAATGGAAAATTTTAAAAATTCTTTTTTTAAATATTATTTTCGGAACTTGAATTAACTAAAAAAAATAAAAAATAAATAAAAAAAATCTATTTTTTTTTGAAAAATACGTGAAATATTCTAAATAGAATATTACACTGTACATATTCTAAAAAAAATTTTAAAATGCAAAATAAATGGAAAAAAAAAATTTAATATTATTTTCGGAACATGAATTAACTAAAAAAATAAAAAAATAAATAAAAAAAATACGTCTCACGATCTCACAAAATATAGGTGGTCTCAAATGAACCTAACCCTATATATCTATATATATATATATATATATATATATATATATATATATATATATATATATATATATATATATATATATATATATATATATATATATATATATATATAACCATTGTTCTTTGTTCCATTCGGATTTACCGTTGATTAAACTATATTAAACATCTTATAATAATGAAAATGATGCATATAACTTTTTACATGTCAAAGCGTATTTTCCTTTATAGAAAATAAAGATACTGTGGATAGAGTTTGATATCATCAAAAGTAATTTATTTACAATATAAAAAGATAGAAAATCATAAGTGATGCATTATTACACATTTTAAAAACGATGTAATTAGCTTTTTAAAAGTTTCTTTTTATTTTTTATTTGTTTTAGAAACGGCAGATAATATATATATATATATATATATATATATATATATATATATATATATATATATATATATATATATATATATATATATATATATATATATATATAAAAGCCAAAAGACGATTAGCTAGTAGCTAAAAGATCAAGGCTATAAGTTACAAAGGAAAAATGAAAACATAAATTAACAAAAATGTTTAAAAGGAAAATACTCCAATCAACCAAGCTACCGCAACCTTTAAAACTTCGGTATATAAACCAAGCGTGTGTCTATGAGATAACATTATCCGTGATTTTGGTTTGAAGGATTCCGAGATTTTTGAACACCTTGCTCTTCCTTGCCTACCAAATATACCAAAATAGACAGAAGATGATGGTATTGAGAATATCATTTTTCGAAAACAATTGCCCCTTGAGGTTGCGAAATCAATAATCTTTGTTATAGGAAAATTGTTTGGATGGGATTTCACACCATTTAAATATCCGATTTTCGATTTTGATGCAGACCCACATAAAGGCACAAAATGTATTGGACATTTATACCCTCCAAGCAAGGTTAGAGACCACCGGAAGTCCGCCTAGTGTAGCGCTGCATACAAAACACCTAACTTTTTTTATAATATTAAAAACGAGTTAACTTTTTGAGCGCTATGGGATATTATTAAGCATTTTATAATGAGAGATGATTTGTACACAACGATTTTTCTCCATACACAATAATGGATGCTTTATAATGTTGTACTGTGTAGCTCTATAATACATACATTATTGTGTATGAGAAAAAATTGTTGTGCACGAATCACTTCCCTTTTATATAATATATAATATTGTAGTCACCCAATCTACATGTATTAGATAATGAATTACACTTTTATTAGAAAACAAAATATCATTACAAACATAAAAACCAAAGACACCATTCTCAAATAAAATCTATTTGCGAAGATTAAAAGACCGAGATTCACGGATAAACTTCAATAACCGATTGATAGGTGCTAATGTGTTTTATAGTGTAGCGAGTGAATCCAGCCTCATGAAACACATAAGACCATTCTTTTAAAGTTCGTTCTTTCCCCGTGCTTGTATGAGCCATCATCACCATGTCAAGCATCAATACCACGTCTTCAAACTCATGGTTTTCTTCAAGTCCAACAATTGACTCTACGATGATCACCTTTCCTGTATCTTGGGGAATAGTCTCTCGACATTTTCTTAGTATGTCAATGCATTCTTCGTCTCCCCAGTCATGGAGCACTTTCTAAAATATTCAAACATGATTAATGGGGAACAGGATAAAATCTTTTGAAAGCCCAACAAATCATAATGAACCCTGCCACTGAACCAATATGGCCTACCATATGAGTGAGCATCTACCCGCCAGGTCCACCTCATATAACAAAAAATATCCAAGAGGTTCGTTGTAAATTGCACTTACAAAATTTCTGATTTGAAGGTGTTTGAAAATTTGACAAGTATTAATGACTGTGAGTTCTCATCAACGCACGTTATTTCTAGATTAAAGTATGTGAGAATCAAATCCTCAAGTAACTTAATGTTCGAATGCTTAATTCCAAGTGACCACTAGTCACTTTGATGTTGGCTATCAATGATTTCGTCTAAGTGTTAAATGTATTCAATAAATAAGCACTCTTAATTACTTTCCATTAGTCCATATATATATATATATATATATATATATATATATATATATATATATATATATATATATATATATATATATATATATATATATATATATATATATATATATATATATATATATATATATATATATATATATATATATATATATATATATATGTGTGTGTGTGTGTGTGTGTTTACCACTTGGAAACTTTCTACTATATTGATCAGCAATCGGTAAATAGGTAGGTTTTACTAAAAGATTTTAAATAAATTCACTAACCATTAGATAAGTAGCATCAGCTTTTGGAATATGATCAAACATGTTACCTCCAACATGTTCAACACCTTTACATACCGGAGCCACCGACACTACATGAGGCAGATCGAAATTAATCCCTTTGATCCATGGACAAGCCTCAACAATCAGTCGTAAAGCCGTTCCATCACCACCACCAACATCCACCACCGTCTTCAGCCCCTCAAACACCTCCGGACAACCCTCGATCACCGCCCCAACTGCCACCCGAGCATCACAAGCCATTGCATCATCGATGAGCTTACTATGACCAGGATTCGCGGCTGCAAATTTCCATACATCATCGCCATGTGCTGCTCCAAAAGGCAAGTTTTCGTTGCTCAAAACCCTAGCACTTAGCTTGTGCCATGGTGCTAACATGACTGGACTGCTCTCTAAAAGCACAAAATCGGCCATACTATGCTTTGCATGCCTAGTTAGAAGCCGGGACAAAGATGTTTGAACATATCCATGGGATGTTTCTGATATGGGTTTTTCTTGAAATATCTTATACTGGATTAAGAACCTCATGATCCTATACAATGATGATGATGAACACCCAAGCTCCGATGCAAGTTCAGAAAGTGTCATCGGGGTTTCTTGTTTTTCGAGGATATCGGGTATACCAAGCTCAATCGCACACTTAGCCACAGCCATTGGAGTGAAACCAAAAACATATTTCCATATTTCTCTTGCAGCTGTTTCTTCTTCTTCTTTGGAATCAATTTTCTCCATGTTAATTTCTGCAGACATATTTTATCTTAAATTGAATGCATAAATGTGAGGACAATCAAGGTCCCTTTAAATAACAATAAATCTTGCATGGTGGGATTTATGTTCAATTATTTGTTTAGGTGTTTTTTATTTTTAAATTGAATAGTTGAACGTTAGGTGTGTTTGTTTTTAAATTGAATAGTATAATGTCATTAATAAAATTGAGTGTCTTCTCAACAACCTTACATACTCATGGCTATCGACACAAACACACACACACATATATATATATATATATATATATATATATATATATATATATATATATATATATATATATATATATATATATATATATATATATATATATCCTTGTTTACGTAAACTCAATCAAACACATACACTTATTCACTTTCTCGGTACACCAGACAATTATGGTACATATAGAACAAGTCATACACACATACATATATATAGCCTTATTCCATATGTAGTATGTACCCCAAATTTTTTGATGTATCCACTAAGTAAGTCCGGTGTTGTTTGTTTTTTTAAAACAAAAATCTATAAAGTCTGTGGATCAACTCTGCAACTTTCTGCAGTAGAAGAGGTGGACAAACGGTTGATGACTGTAATAAGAAGCGTGTTTGTTTTTTTAACATCTGAATATTGCTGTAGATATTAAAAAATTAAAATAAACTGATTTTATAATACGAAAATAGTTTTTAATACCGAAAATTTAATGATTTATGATATTTCGGCAAGAATTTATGATATTTCAGCAAAAAATAATAATAATTTAACAAAAAATAAAGATATTTAGGCATAAAATAATAATATTTTAGCAACAAATTATTATTATTTAATATATAAAAAAAAGAAAAAAAATCAAGCAGAATAAATAAAAAAACAAAAAAAATGTAAAATAAGATTTCAGGAATATATAATCAATATTTTAGCAAAAAAAAAAAAAAAAAAAAAAAAAAAAAAAAAAAAGAAGAAGAAGAAGAAGAAGAATAAGAGGTTGGAGGAGGTAGTAAGAGACAAAACAACTGTTGCACCAAGAAGAACACACGCAACCGTGTTTTAATTCAAACAGCTGCGAGATGAAAAGTGTTGTGTTTGTGCTACGTCACATATCAATAAGAGGTCTGAAGAAGTTTTTCTGAAAAACAAACAACACCTAGTTGAGTTGTATATTTGACTTTTTATGCAAGTGAATTTGTGCATATACTAACATATATATATATATATATATATATATATATATATATATATATATATATATATATATATATATATATATATATATATATATATATATAAAGCATATTATACATTTTTTAAAATTTAAAAGGTATAAACTCTAATACATCATATACAATCATGTTATGCTTATTATTAGCTACTACCCATATAACGTATGTATTTAATTAAATTAAATAAACAAACATAACATAGTAGTCGTATGCACATAAACCCTAATCAGATGCTACTCTTTTCTTTCACGCTACCATCACACTAACAGTGAAGCAGCATCCTCTGTTCAACATCACAACATTCATCGTCTCAACGATCCCTCTTCTCTCGCAACAATTTTCAGGCTACCAATCCCCACCACGATCCATCTGTACCTCTCTCTACCCAAACTTACTATTTAACCACACCACCACTCATCGTGACAGAAAACACAATTATCTTTGCTCCATCTCCGTCACCATATGGTTGTGAAGCGTTAACGGGCACCTTGCTTGGAATCTGACATCGGTACAACACCTATTACATAATATACCTCTTAATATGTATACTTTTATGGTTTCTAGGAATTAATTCAGGAATGAAACACTAATCTCATTTGTCATATTTTTCTCTAAACTCACATTTTCTATGAGTCAAATACCCAATAACTCTAAATCGGAGAGTCGTCATCACCGGAACCCCCTCCCCTATGACTCCTCCTTTCTCCTCGACTAATATCCCACCAACATCGCAAAACCACCTAATACCGACCCTTGCATCACCAATCATCTATGACCGTCGTTCCACTTCATTTATGTCCCTAGATCCTGCATCACTTCTTTATGTGATGAACCCCCACAACACACCCTGCTATGATCTTTATGAAAAAAAGGTAATACATCTCTTGTATATTTGATTTCCCTAAAGTAACTTTTGATTGTTTTTTTAAAATTGTTGATCACTTAGATATGTAGCTTATAGAAATGATATTTTTTAATGATGTTAAATCAATTTAATTGTAATGTAATTTTTCTAATCTAGGATTTTGATTTATCTCATGATCAATGGTCGTGATATTGAAGTATCCAACACCAGGGGATGGGGATGCGATCATGTGAAAATGGTTTCATTCTTCCATGATTAAAAGGTTAATCATATAGAACCAAAGGTAAATAGTGTCACGTATTATATTTTTTTCATTAAAATTTACTTAAATGTGTATGAATTCTTAGCAAAATGTAGGTTGTGATGTCAATCAAAATTTAAAATAAAAATAAATAATTAAATAAATAAATAAGGGTAAATAGGTAATTTGATATTAGTTTCTACAAATAATAGCCTATAATTATGGTAACCATTGACTTAGTACCTGGGTATTTTCATCCCTTTTTAAAAACACAATGACGATCTTTTTTTCATTATTCACCTGATCGACACATCCCAAAATCGGAACTCCTCTTCTTTGTGTCTCATCCCTCCGGTCGAGTACATTGTCTTCCCCCATTTCATACCTCCATTTCATATTTTCACCCACCGCCACTCTCTTTCTCTGTTTTTTGTTTTTCCCAATCTCTCTCATGCGAGAATCTTCAATCTTTCCACCCCATTTTTCATCATCAGCCACTTCATTAACATAATTCACAAAGAAAACCCAATTCCAGGTCTACAATATTTTCAAGATCTGTTTATTACCTTTCCTAGATTTCTATGTTTCCCAATTCAGAAACACGACCTACAGCGATTGATTTGATTTTCAAAACCGAGAAAAACAACATGTACGAGATTGATTGATATGAAAGGGGCTCGTTTATCTCGTCTTTAATAATAGGTTGTTAGTGTTAAGTGATCGTTGTGGGGTTAGATATTCAATTTGAGATCTAGATGATAGATTTTGAATTCAAGATTGGATAAAGAAATTAATCGAGACATGATGGATATGGATTACCATGGCGATATGCATCGTCTTGACCCCGAATTGTTACAGCTAAATGAAGTGTCTTCTTTGGCTATCAAGTCAAATTCTTATGATGCCAAGAAGTTGTTCGAGCAATGGCTTTCGCTTCCCGAAACCACTCTCTTGGTAATTATTATAATTTAATTTTCTATTTGACGTAAAACGGGTTCTCTTGTGATGCCTGTGGGCAAGTTTTTTATTTTTACAGGTATAAACAATTTTTGTATTCAAGCTTCTTTTAATTTTTATTTCCATGTCTTTGTGCAAGTTTTTTATTTTTTATTATGTTGGATTTTCATTCCCCACTAGGTGTTTGATCATTTGTTTCACTGAGTTTTGGAATATTTAATTATCAGAGCAAGGTTTTCGTCTTCATGTGTGTGCCTTGCTCGTAAAGATGGTATGACTTGTCAATACGTTTTCTTACTTTTTAACTAAAAAATTTCCAGGTGAAAGGGGGTATTGGAGGTATAGTTGAATAACATAGAGAAATAAAAACTCCAAGAAACTATTTGGATGTGGGAATGATGAAAGCAAACCCATTAAAGTTATGTTATTTCCTTTCATAATTACTTGATAAATGATGTTTTATTTATTTATTTAATTTTGTGTATTTTCTTACATCTGAAAATCTTTGATATATATATATATATATATATATATATATATATATATATATATATATATATATTCAAAAATTGGGCAGGAATGTATTACATAGAATACACACTTCAGAATCCAGGGGTTTGTTTGAATGTTAGATAGAAATCATTGGGGTGTTTGGGGTTGCTTCATTTGATAGAAAACAATGGGTGTTTGGATTGGGTGTTTGACAAGGAAGGGAAGGAAATGAATAGCAGTTTTGTGGCTAATATACATATCAGAATGAGCAGTTTTTTGGCTAATATCTATTGGGATGGAATCAATAATTCGAATTCTGTTGGAATGGAATGACGAATTCCAATTATGTTGGAATCACAGAAATTGATGCTTGAAGAATGGACCACAAAATTGAAACATACCTCATTATTCTTTTAGAATGTATTAGTCGTTGTTAGATTTTGATGTAATTATTAACAATTGTTACTCGTATTCTATAAGAAATAATGTACTTGATGTTTTTACTCTTTAATTGATTGTTCAAGAATTTGTTGTTCTACAAGAAATCTTTAAATTTATGATAAAGAAATAGGTTCAAGAATATTTTTATTATTTATGGTTCAAGAATAATTTTATTTTTGAATATACTCATAAACATATTCTGTCAGAATGTCCGAATTAAAAGAATTATAATTCGTAAAATCGGATTTTTAAAATTAATAGAATCTATGATCCCTTAAAAAAATCCAATTTTCCTTTATTAAATATATATTAATTGACTAAATTACCCTTGTAATTAATTAAGATGAGTTTTTCCAATTATATTTAATTCAATAATATATGGTAATCATTTTCTTAAAACAAGTAAATTTGATTGACCCACATTTATGAATACAATAACACAATAATTACTTTAAACAGAATAATCTAATCTAGAAATATGTTGCACAAAAACATGTAATTCTAGTTGGGTAAATAGTCTTTCATCTTATGTTTTTTCATTAAAATTGGGAATTCACTTCTTTTTTTATTGAAAAAGCAATTTTTTTTGTTTTATAAGTTCCAATGCCATCCACTTGGCATATGTGTTTTGTAGTGTCAATATGAGGCGTGTCTACAAAAAGCATCAAGCTTTCTTATGGTAGAATTATGCTCAGACTTTACAATTAGATCTACATCACATGTAATCCTTATTATCCTATGTGTCTTTAGTTCTATGTTTCGGATGAAGATATAAAAAGTTGGAGATCATTTCAATTAAAATAAAATCCTATTTTTGGGTTTATTTCTAAGTTTTCATTTGATGTGTGTTTGTGTCTGCGTTTGTAATTGTTAGATACATTTCCCTAGGACTAGGACTCCTTCACTCTCAACCTTTACTTATGAACTGTACATCCCTACACAAGCATAATAAAAAAAAACATCGCCTAAGCAGTTGTCAGAAGACTTAGCACAAGCACCAATACCTATGAAGCAACATCATCATCAATAACATGGACAACATCAGATGCATAATCATCGTTACATGCCATACTAAGGGCAAGAATGCATACTATATGAAATCGTATGTCAAAAACTTATATATTATATGTTAAGTAAATACCATTAATGTCAGTATAGCATTAGCATTGTACTTTAAATTTGAAATTATGACTTCTATACAATTAGCTTTTTAGTTTGAGTCTTTTTTCTTACTTCACTTTTTCTTTTTATATTTAATTATAATATATGATTGTGTCTTCTCTAGAAAATTTTGTTTTGGAAAGGACAATATACATCTAATTCAAAAATATTCCTTTTAAGTCGTTCGTTAATGCAATGCATATGTAACACTGTATGTAGATGAGTTTTTATAAATTATATTGCAATTTCTGATATTTGTTATTTTGTAACTATATGGCAACTACAGATACTAAAGATGGATAAAAGGATGATTATGGTGACAAAAATGGGGTTACATAGTATATTTCAAGAAATTTTAATTTATATCTTATTCCTTCGAACACATTTGTTTTTTTCCCTCAGTTTCTGCATTATAGATGAATAAAAAAAATTCATGATTATTTCATTTCCTATTGAACTTTCTCATGTTTGAACCATATTTTATGATTCATGATGTAAATTATAATGGTTTTCATGATTTTTCTATTGTTTATATTAGTCTTGACTCTTATCTGAATTTCTTTTTTATGTTTTAATGTAATAATGCAACACCATCCCCCACACAACACATACATCCCACACCTCCATAACAACTAGACCCTTTTGTTTCATTGACATATTAGAACATTCATATGATTTTTTTTTTAATTTTGTACATGTTAAAGCTTTTTGGATAAGGCGTTCTTATATTTATGGAAAATTATTGGAATGACATCGTACTTTACACACTTTTATTTTAATTTTTTCTTATCAAAACACTATACATAAAAAATATGTCTATGTATGTATGCAAGTATGTATGTATTTTTGGCAACTTATAATTTCTTCTTATATAATTATTTTACTTGCTTTCTTTACCTTTGATGTTATTTACATATGTTTTAAAGTGTTATGATTTAACTGATGAAAATAAAATTCAAATAGTGGAAATATCATATTTGAGGAAACTGGTCATTTTAAGAAGTAAAATGCATAGTTCAGTTTAACGATCCAAAAAATAGAATACATATTAATCCTTGCAATATGAACTAAAATTGAAATTATATATATATATATATATATATATATATATATATATATATATATATATATATATATATATATATATATATCCTCTCTAACATAAACCATACAAAATGACTAAACCAATGGCAATTTGTAATTAGCTTTAAAATATAAATAAAAAATAAATTGAGAATTTAGTTTAGGTAGAAAAATAAATAAAATATATAATAAGTCATAAATATCACATTATGTGTTTTTTTTTTCAAATTAAGTATAGATCAATAGATTGAATATCATATACAATCATATTTGTAATCTAAATGAACGCACACCACCTAAATGTATTATGGTATTACTTTTACATGTTCATGTACATATAAGCTCTAATCTCTCTCTCTCTCTCTCTCTCTCTCTCTCCACTCTTCGGTCTCTGGTAGCCTTCCATTACCACAATATTCCTAACTCTTTCGTTACCATCAGCTTCCTATATCAATGTCCATCACCCCTAACCATCTCTCTCTCTCTCTCTCTCTCTCTCTACTATTGCACCATCAGTGAACCACAATCCACTCTCTAATTGAATATTTGATCTCGCTAAATATTAGTAGTATACCCCCTCATTATCTTCTGTTACAAATTGGGTGCTCAGTAATACTATTACGAAATATCGGTCCTTCAAATGGTTTATATATTGGTACTAGTTTGATATGTCGAGCTTTCCAGCAAAATGTCGTTGATGAAGAGATAACTATTGGCAACATGCTGGAAAAATAGGTTTTTTTCGCCAAGAATTGATCTATGTCTGTGTGACGATATGATGTTCCCATTCAAACTGAAAAGAAAGTAGTTCCAAATTCGGCTTAGTTTCTTTATGACAATCAATAAAGGGATAAGCAATTCCAAACGTAGGCGTTTATCTACCAGAAGCGGTATTCTCACATGTACCTAGCTAGAAACTATCCGTTGAAATGAACTATCCGGAAAAAGTAGTTTACCAAAAGGCCACAATGTATTTTCTTGCGCTTAAATGAAACCAATCGCCACATTAAAACTATCTTCCGAAAAAAAGTATTTGTCACCTGCTGCTTTGCGCGGGTGAACGGCTAGTATATATAAATCATATTACATGTTTTTTGAAAATTAAGAGATACAAGTATTATAACACCATGTACCATCTTATTAATCTTGCAATGCAATTGTATACACTCGCATCTCATTAGTAACTTACAGTATTAGATCCTTATCTAGGAAACCCTAAAATCACATATTCAACAATCGTTTCTCCCAAATCTCTTTTGTCTCCCTCCTTACTCTCTTTAATTTTCGGTAGTCCTCCATAACCACGACCCTCTTATGTCGCCGCTACCTCCACCCTACTAATGTTGTCATTACCTACACCGGCGCCTCTCTACCACCTCGCTTCTACATTAAGTCGAAATGAGAAACCTTAAGTATTTCTCGCTGCTACCATCAACACCACCATAACACACCATTTACTAAAAACCCTAACCCTAAAGTGGCTCCACCATCGCCACCAGGCATCACACATGAATCGATTTCTCACACCCCCTTTGTCGCACACTATATTACACCGAGGGCGCACCACCACCCATTACTGTCTCTAATGTCGTCTTTTATATATATATATATATATATATATATATATATATATATATATATATATATATATATATATATATATATACATACATACATCTACCCGCGCAATGCGACGGGCAGCGAATACTTTATTTCGATAAATCATAACCAAAAACTTTATTTCCTTATTAATTTTTTTTAAAAATAAATCATTAGAGATAACTAACAATAAAAAACTAAAATGGTTAGTATCATTAAAATAAAAAGAATCCACGTTTTCCACCTTCCCCTTCATGCTAAAGAGGGACCACAAAAAAAGATATATAAATTTTTTCTATTTCTATTTTTTGTAGATGTTATATCAAATATTAAAATAAAAAGAATTAAACGTCTCTCTTTAATGCATCATGACCTTTACAACATTTGATAGTTGATACACCAAGCTTGTTGCATTCTCATTTCTTTCACCTTTTTTTTTTCTAATTAAATATTAAATCCTGCTTTGAGAGATCATGGTGTGTGGTTGATCATTGGCTACGTGAACAAACTTACATGGCCTTCAATTTTCTTGGATTATCTTTCTATGACTCCATGTAATACCAAACATCCTTTAACCTTATATTTTTCTTTTAATTTTTCATTTATACCCACGAACTTGTACCCTTGTTTTTTTTTTTTTTTTAAATACTCACGTATTTGGTAAATATTTCCATATTTGCAATAAACAATTATGATATTTATGCTTAAAAACTTCCTAGAAATGAAAGTACAATGCTATTTTATGCATTTTATTTCTAAAAACTTCTTGTATTGAATCATATAATGCTATTTCCTACATTTAAACATACAAATCTATTGTCTTAAATACATATTTCACCTCAAGTACAAGTAATGAAAACTAAATAAGTGATTCGACTATGCTCGACTTACCATTCAAATTTTACTTGCATAAGAAAACAATGTCTAATTTCCCTAATCTCATAAAATTACTACTACATATAACAAACACCCTTTAAATAAACTGAAAGTTATGTTGATTAAACTTGCAGAATTTGAAGCATTAATGTAAATGCACAAGAAACTAAGAATGGAATTAATATAATTTTCATCATGGATCTCATTAACTTTTTGCAAATGTCTTCATGGTAGTGAAAATCATAATTATATACCTACAGAATCTTGTTAGCTTCTATCTTCCATCTTCAACCTTTTTTTCATCCACATTATGTTAGCCTCTTGAGCACTTCATAACAAAAAAAATTAAATCATACGAAAAGTTAGTCAATTAAAATCATTCCTTCAATTAAATAAACCATACTAAAAATAAGATAAAAATGACCGCTAAAATCATGGATTATTTGATATTTATTATAATTTTAGTATATATTAATTATAATAATAAAAAATAAAATTGATTATAACTATAGAATGTATTAATTTGGAAAATAAAAAAACTAAATCACATGTAAAAATCAAAGAAAATGATTTTTTTTTCATATTATACGAAATTGTAACATTGTACTTTCAATGAAAAATGCTTTATAACGAAACATAAAATTGACAAATTATTGACAAACTATTGCTACATATAAGGTATTGTATGGTGAACTTAAAGAACGATTCAATCAAATGTTTCAAAAGTTGAAACAAATACCATTTGTATCATTGTTTTTGATATTGGTAACCAAGCAATCCTTTTGGACAATAATGATATCTTTCATTCTCCTCCATTCCATCATAACAGATACTAAAATGATTAATGGACATGAACATGGCGCTTTGTTCTTCATATACAACTCTTTGTTCTTCATTTTATGTCATGCCTCTCAACCTAAGAAGATCATAAACAAACGAAATTATAAGGGTCATTTTTGATGGGATTTGAGCATACCAACAATCCTATGGTGTTCATGCAACCCTAATTGCTTGGATCTAGTTTTTCTACTTTGAACATGAAATAAACTTCTAAGACTTATAAACCCTAGATCTAGCATACAATTAATAATATTAACATAAAACTAGGATTTAGATATTACCTTAGATTGTTATATATCAATAACAATCAATCCTTAGCTTTAGAAAGCTTAGTGCCTCAAGTGTTGCACCTCTAATAGAGTCACAAACACCACTAAGCAACTTGGATGAAGAGAAAAAGAGAGGAGGCTGCCCAAAACGTCTAGAAACCCTAGAGGAAGACTTGTCCACGTTTTTCGGGCTTAAGAGTCCTTTATATACATGTAGGCTATTAGGGTTTTCAACTAGGAAACCCTAATTTGACTGCTTAGGCCCTAAGCAGCCTATGGATCCCTTTCTTTAGAGTCATGGACGAAATCTTATGGGCATCCCCATAAATTCCGTCCACTCCACTTTATGGAGTCCATTCGCCCACTCTTGCAATTATCTTATAATTACAATTTCAATCCCTTAAGTTTAATTAATCTCTTTTAGCCACAAAATTAATTATTGACTAATATTAATTAAACATTTATTAATTAAACATTATGATTTCTCCTCTAATATATTATTCTTATGATATATTAATAAATCATAATTAAACATTTCTCTCCTTAATTCATCCTACATATTGCTATGGTGAAGGCAACCCAAAAGGACCATGCTCATAATCGGATCAAGTACATACCAAAATAGTTATGGACTTAGACACTAATCCAATAGTATCCCACTTGGATAAGTCTACGTAACATCCCCAAAATCACGGCCAGAAAAGACCGATTTTGTTTATGCTTTATAAAAATCAAAGTACTTCATTTTATAAAAATGTTGCGGAATTTGTTCCCAGAAAAACATGGTAAATACGTTGTTAAAACATTTTCGAAGAAACGTATTTATTTCATTTTAAAACGTTTGGGATGTCATTGTTAATACAGAAACATAAGCATAAACAGAACTTACAATTATTTACACTAGTGATCTACATCTCTTTAAATCTCTCAGTGTAATGTCACTTCATATCAACACCTGTGATATAAATAAACTGAGTGGGTCAGGTTGGGAAACCTGGTGAGCACATAGGGTTTTCAACCCACAATAATATAGTTATTATTTTTAAACATCAAACAATCAACCTAATTACCCATTCTCGTTATCCTCACATTACGTCCCTAAAACATCTAACACAAGGGACTTAGTCAAAGGACTATCATTCGGATGGAGTGTACCTGGTGAGCACATAGTTCACACAGTTCGAATGAACATACAGTTCGAAAAAACACACAGTTCAAATAAACACACAGTTCGAATAAACACCTATAGGTTGCGAGCTTGCTAGTGTTCCATTGGACTGTCTAGAATAGTCCGTGGTCGTCATCTATACTCCGCTAGATGACTAGATCATCAAGAACAGCTATAACGAGGCCTCTCATTCTTTTATTTTGTCACACAGCAACTATTACATCTACCCATGTTTTACCCAACACATTTTGTAGATATAAAATACATATACAGTTTAAATCATTGAAAACATGTATAAAATGTTCATCCAGCATAGATAGCAAGTATTCAGATAATATGCACACACAGCACGTAATTTGTATAAAATACTTCATATCTATAGATAGCAAGTATTCAGATATTATGACTATTTGTATAATAGTCATAATAATAGCCCAAATAATTATTTTAAGGATCTAATAACATTCCTATAATTATTTGAAAGCTATATTAAAAATTGCGTAAGCGTAGCACACTTACATCGAATTTTATCGAAAACCGGAACTTAATTGGAGCAGCGTTTCGAAACCGAAAAAAACTCCTTTTTCTCGGGACTCCGAGAGCCTCGGGGCTTCCCTAGGGTGCTAAGGGGTTTTTCTAGGGTTTAGGGGGGTTTAGATGAGCTAGAGAGAGAAACTAGTGAGAGAAAGAAGTGGATTTGGAGTGAAAAACTCGGAATGGCTCGCATGCTATTTATAGCCCCAGCAGCCTCGGACTACGCGGCGCGTACGAGACCGAACGTTGGGCGTAGCAAGGGGCAACATGTCACTCATCCGAGGCGACTTCAGCGATCATCATCGGACGGCTGGGAAAGCGCCACGTCAGCGAATTCGTATCAGATTTCGCAAAATCGAGTACAAACTTTAAAAATTCGTAACTTTCGCGTACGAGCTCCGTTTTCGACGTTCTTTATATCCACGTGAAGGTGGGAACGTACTCTAAAACTTTCATTTAGACTCCGTTGGCTAATTTTGACTTGATTTTAAATTTTATATTATTAACGGGTCGGGACAAGATTGGTCCGTTAAATCCTCATAACTTCTTTATTCGGCATCCGTTTTCGCCCATCTTTTTCTCGTTACACTACTCTTAACGAAATCTTCGATTCTCGTTTAGGTCATGTCGGCTAAAAACCGCTCGATCAAATATTCGAATTTCGGGCTGTACACTCTAGTCCGAAACTTCGAAAAATCATAACTTCTTCATACGAAGTCAGATTTGGGCGTTCTTTTTATCGATGTTCTTAGTTTAATATATTCTACGAATTTTGTTTAAATTGCTAAGGATAAATCTCGCTCTATCATAAATTCATTATTTTACGCTTTCCGGTATCGTGCCGGTTCTGACGCGAAACTTCGACGGGTCATAACTTCTTTGTTATAACTCGGATTTTGGCGTTCTTTATCTGACCGAAAACCTTGTAAAATACTCTAAAACTTGGTTAAGATTATTTATTCTAAATAATGTTTTGTCAAAAAGTCGTTTTCGACCCCTATTGCCTCTAATTTGACTAGCCCGGATATACGGGCGTTACAGTCTAATAACTATTTTCCGTATGACTTTAGAACCTGATCAAAAATCATAGCTTTCAAAAGCCACTGTCAACTCTGATCTTATCAGATGCGCATGTCCTTTAGATAAGGGATTATATACTCCTCCATTCTCAAGATATCGTATAGACATAAGACATGAATTTTAATCATTCTCTCTATACCATTTCCCAACTTCCGATTTATGACGACTGACAACATACTACAATTGAACACATCAACTTAGTCCCGGCCTGGCTAAGTGCTTAGGTGTCATCACTAAATCATCGAGGGGCCCACAAATATCGCTTTTATCCACTTTGGGTAAAAGGAATTGATAAACTTCGACTCAAATGCTCGCTTGCATTCACTGATCGAATCACACACAACAATAAGTTTTATAACACCAAGTTACTAGTGCACCTACTTATTATCAATGTGCAACCGACCAACAAATAACAACTTACATGTCTTGGTTTCAAGAATATATAATATTATCGACTCACTAATCACTCGTGATAAATCCATGAAGTGATCCAAGTGAGTGTGGGTTTAATCTAATACTCCAATCTTATCAAAGTAGTCATGAACTATGCAGCAAACTTGTGCCATGTCTAAACTCTTCAAACAATCTACAAACTCTTCATGACAGTCTTCCTTCATACTTACTTCCAACGTATGACCGACTGTGGAGGTTCGAATAACCCAGTTATTCTGGAAGTCAAAACATGCAAACTGAAACACAATAATAATACTTAATCCTATATGACCCCAAACTTATGAGAGTAAATAAAACACTTCTATCTAATCGCCATAGTGATTACTCATTATTTATCATTTACTGTTTCAGAAAATCAACTTATTACTCAAATTACAACAATAGTTGTCCCATGCACAAAGCATGCACCATATGTTTCCTATGGTCTTTACTTTGTGAAATAGATCAATTGAAAACCTTTCCAATGATGCTCATTTCACAATTCCTAATCCTTATCATTAGTGTTAGAACACAAGGTTCTTGCCACTACTAGAATATGCTAGATTCTAACATTTTATGCAACGATCCTTTCGCAAAGTCATAGCACAAAAGTCACCAAGACTTGGCCAATGAAATTACAAAGTACTCTATCTAAAATTGTTACAAGACAATTCCATAGACGTGAAGTTTCACATTCAAAGTACATTCCTTTGAACATTCTTTTTGCATAAAAGTTTCTAATCTAGACATAGATTCTAAATATCCAACTTCCAATATGGAAACATCTCCATATTGGCCATATGGCAACTCATTCTTAATAGAATCTTATCTATTCATAATAATGTCAATATGATCCATCCAATACCATACTTACAATGACTCACAAGCGGCCAATCCTCAACGAAGTTTGGATTGTCCTTTGATAGTTGTTTAATTATTTTAGTCAAAACCGATTCTAGTCCTTTTTCCCTCTTAATGCGCTAGACATTTGGAAAATTTAAGAATGGTCAAATATTATAGCATTTGCAATCGATCCTATACCCAAAGCGTACGGGACACGATGCATACAGTCTTACATAAAGATATGATACTTTATCAATCTTCTGCCATAATATTTTATGTGTCACTTCTCACAATTTGAGCTATGAAGAGGGATGCCATAATCATAATCGTAATTTAAGAACACACTATGTATTCTTTGACTAAATTTATTAAAATTTCTCAATCTAAGCTTTAGATTTGGAAACGAAGTATAATATTCTCTCCTTTAATTATAGCAAAACAACTTTTCAACCCATGCAACTTTGCAAATTCAATCTTTGTTTTTCTATAATTAATATTGCTAACTTGCAATACTTGCCATAATAACCATACAAGGATAACACTTATGCTCCCACTATCATGATGATTATTCTCATATAAGCATAACACTTATGCTCCCACTAGTTTTGACATGTATTCAGAAAACATCTGAACTTCCAGAAAGCAATGCCTATTGAATTTTTGAAGTTCATATTTCTAATACCAGATGCTTCGATAAGCCTTTATCTAAGCTTCTTAAACTTATACACATTTACCTTAGATAGCTCATATGTGTGTCTCAACAATTCAGAAATTATATCAATAACTCCCAAATGTTAGACTAATTGCCAAATCTCACAATTCGAACTATGGAAAGGGATGTCGTAACCATAATCGAATTTGAGAAAACAATTTTCACAATTGCTATCTTCTTAAAATCTCTCTTAGTGAAAGCATTTCCTCACAGTCATTTTCATGAAGGAGGGAATCTTATGACACTTAGATTTTATGGTGTGTGAGCTCCTATCGATGTGAATTTGCCAAAACCAAGTTCGCAACAAATCCAAACTCATATGGATTGAACTTTCTTGATTTCTAGCCTTATGGTAACACGAGTGCGTACCATGTCTTCTCAGTAGTTTAGCAACTTATCCTTACATATCAATGTACTTTCCATCGATCAAGGCGCTTTGTCCTTATGCATTTAAATGAGAACTCATAGAACTCACATGCATAATTAACTCAATTGGAATGGCATAGAAACAAAATAATGTCAACACGATAGGTTGTAAACCTCAAGTCATGTGCTAGTGATGATCGATAAGGTTTATTCTTGATTTGTTCTTGAAACCTTTATCAAGATCATTAAAACTCTCACTGACCTCTTGAAATATATGATTATCTTGTCAGGAAACTTTCCTAGACAAAAAAAAATTCAAGAGTTAGTGTAGTTCTTATCAAGTCAAAACACTTCACAAAATTGGTCCTAATTGGTCTTTGTCTTATCCAAGACATCACAACTTTCGAATTTCAAATGTGCAAGAATTATAAAACCTTTCCAAATTCCACATTTGATGAGTGCTATAAACCTACTTAAGACGTTTCACTCAAGTCACAATCTTGACTCTAAGACTTGATATTGGAACGAGGTATGATTGACTTCTTGATTTAGCCATTTCTACAATTCTCGATTCCTCTTCTTAGACATGCAATTGCACTAAGACTCACTTAGAGGATCAATTGAGATACGGTTCTTAATTATTAAGACTTATCATAAAACACAATAAAAGGTACTCTCCCTTCTTAGAATAGAGAAACTTTTATCTTTCTGCCTACTTGATTCTTCATTATTCGTTCTGCTATTCATTAAGACTCTTTCATTTAACTCAGAATTACACTTATTCTTATAAGTATAATCATATTTACTAAACTTTAGTAAATCATGTCGAATAACTTTTTATCACTCTTGTGGTGGAATAAATCAACGCACAACCTAGTGTACTTGATTTCTTAGTCCTTCACTTGACACTTTGTCAAAGAATTAGTCTAATTTCCAAATATGAAATTTCTCATTCATCACGTAACCAAGTTGTATGATTCCAAGTTTTTGTCCAATTGAAACTTGGGTGATGAGAAATTCTCTCTATTTGGTAAATTCTCGACATTTCCACAAATAACATAATTAAGAATCAAATCCATTATTGCTAATAACAGAAACCTTCAAACATCAATTTTTCATACACGCCATTGTAAGGATAAATAAATAAGAGAAAATCAAAATTTATTTTATTGGGGAAAAACTTGTCCTTACAATGCAATTCAACTGAAAACTATGTTATTACATATTTCTTAACAATCTATTCTAATTCCAAGTAGTAGCTCAACAATCTAATCTTCAAGCAATGCGATCGAAATCCATTTCTTCATGATTAGATTTAGCTCACTTCTTTCCTTAAGCTTCCTCTCTTTTCTTCGATCCTACAAAACATAAAAATGTAATCTTATCACATCATGTATTAAGAATCTAAAATAGGAACTTAAAAGAGTTAGTTAATGGATTTTACCTGAAGCAGAGCCATACCTCTTGACTCTCCCGTCTCTTAGATCTCTCAGGTAAACAGGGCACCTTCGTCTCCAATGCCCATTCTCTTAGCAATAAAAGCAAATGGACTCCTTTGGCACAATACATCGGATAATCACAGACTTAGTTCTTTCTAGACTTCCAATGTTGCCAGTGTCCAGTGAAGTTTGGGAGTTTGATTCACCATACAAATTTGCTAGACCAGCACGCCAAATCATTGTTGATTCAGCAGCTATAAGCAAATATGTGAGCTCAATGAGGGTTACGTCGTGATCCATCATATAGTACTCTCTAATGAACTCACTATATGATTTAGTAAGTGACTGAAGAACCCAGTCAACAGCCAACTCACTTGAAATCTCGACACCCAACATGCTTAACCTATCAATGTGTGACTTCATTTCTAAGACGTGTGTACACAGAGGTTTCCCATCTTCGTGTTTACTTGCCAAAAGGGCTTGAGTGAGCTTGAACTTTTCAAGCCTTTGAACTTATGGGTCAGTGAGAACAATTGGAGGAGGTGGAGGAAATGAAGCATAACTCTCATTTCCTTGATCGTATCTCGGAACGTCATCTTCATTTGGAAAGCTTGTTCCAAAGGATTTGGGAAGACCATTGTAAGATTCAGACATCCACAAAACGGGAGAAAATTCAAGTTAAGTTGATTGAGTCCTTAATAAAACACCCAAATGAGTTATTAAGACTAGGATCCAACAAAATATTCTACAACCTAGAAGAGGGATGCCGTAATCTAGTTGCAGAATATTTAAAGGTAGGTAAATGACGATTTACCAATTTCCACCATGAAAAATGAAAAAGAAGTTTATGTTTTACATCAATTGAAACTCCTAGATCTTTTGAGATTCATTGAACTTTTCAATGGCATGTTTAATCTATATTATTCCCTACTATTTGTGACTGGGATGCCGATTATCAAAAAAAGGTGTGAATAGCCATACGAATCACGTGGTGCACCCAATGCTACTATCACCTAATCAATGTGTCGGTTAGCCACACACGCTCCATTGATCTATGATAAACATTGAGCCACCCTTCGCCACCAATGTCATCCTAAATTATTGTGCCGGTTAACCACACACGCTCCACTAGCGTTTGAAAAGGGTACAAAGTGTAATTCCATGGGTTAGCATACAATTTCACATTTTGCCTAAAGTAACTATGATTTGGGAATTTGTATAAGCATTTAATTACTTTGTACTTCATTATACTTATAATGGAAGGTTTCTGTGCTATCCTACCCGTTCGGCTAACGACCCTCCACTAGTCAAGAGTGCAGTGGGTAAGAGTGAATACCCATTCAATCGCCACTTTATAGGCAATTTCCTTAAACACCCCTTATAGACCAACTTTGTGAATGAGGCCTACTAACGGTAAGACTGACTGTTTACTCATACATACATACATATATATATATACATACATATATATATATATATGTATGTATGTATATATATAATATACTTTTAATGTTATATATAGTATAGGGTGTATTTTACATTTTTAAAATACTAGGTGGTTTAATTTAGTAAATTATACTTTTAATTTAATTAAATGTAAACCAAAAACTTTATGGGTTTATTAAATCACCTTTAATTATACACTTTAATTAATTAATAAAACCATAAGGGTGTGATTTGAACTATGCAAGTTTTGAAACATTTCAAAACATTAGGGTTTAGATTTTAAATATTTCAAAATTAAACTTTTAATCAAAAATTTAAATTCCAAAACTTGAAGGAAAGTTTTGAAACTTTTCAAAAAACGTTAGGGTTTAACTTATTTAAATTCCAAAAACAAAACTTTTAAGTTCAAATTTTAACTATATATTTAATAATAAGTTCAAATTTTAACTATATATTTAAATTCCAAAAACAAAACTTTTAAGTTCAATTTTAAGTTCAAACTTACTAGGTCAAATATATATTTAATAATAAGCATATATTATCCATATTTAACCAAATCCATCAATTTTGATAAGGATAAACATTCCAAACATAAAAAATCGATTTTAGATAATAAAAACGACTTTTTGGTAATTATTCTCATCAAAATCTGACCAGAAAATCGAAAAACCCAACAACTGAACAGCCAACTCGTCGAGTCGTCTTTGGAACTCGTCGAGTTCAAGATACTCGTCGAGTTCTAAGAGCAACTCAGTGCATTCATCAGGCAGACAACAAGAAATTTTGATTTTCAGGTCTTTAGCAGTTCAATTATGCATCAATTCAATAGAAAAACGATCTAGTCTCTGATACCACTTATGGGATTTGAGCATAACAACAATCTTGTGGTGTTCATGCAGCCCTAATTGCTTGGATCTATTTTTTCTACTTTGAACATGCAATAAACTTCTTAGACTTATAAACCCTAGATCTAGCATACAATTAATCATATTAACATAAAACTAAGGTTTAGATATTACCTTAGATTGTTATATAGCAATAACAATCAATCCTTAGCTTTAGAAAGCTTAGTGCCTCAAGTGTCGCACCTCTAATGGAGTCACAAACACCACTAAGCAACTTGGATGAAGTGGAGAAGAGAGGAGGCTGCCCAAAACATCTAGAAACCCTAGAGGAAGACTTGTCCACATTTTTGGGGCTTAAGAGTCCTTTATATACATGTAGGCTATTAGGGTTTTCAACTACGAAACGTTAATTTGACTACTTAGGCCCTAGGTAGCCCATCGATCCCTTTCTTTAGAGTCATGGATGAAATCTTATGGGCTTCCCCATAAATTTTGTCCACTCCACTTTATGGAGTCCATTAGCCCACTCTTGCAATTATCTTATAATTACAATTCCAGTCCCTTAAGTTTAATTAATATCTTTTAGCCACAAAATTAATTCTTGACTAATATTAATTAAACATTATGATGTCTCCTTTAATATATTATTCTTATAATATATTAATAAATCATAATTAAACCTTTCTCTCCTTAATTCATCCTACATATTGCTATGGTGAAGGCAACCCAAAAGGATCATGCTCATAATCGGGTCAAGTACATACCAAAATAGTTATAGACTTATACCAAAATAGTTATAGACTTAGACACTAATCCAAGACTTTTCAATTCCCAAATTAGCTACAAAGCAATTCAATTTATAACTAAACTAAAAAATAATAAAATATCTTACATGAATGCAATGTCACAACTCCAAACTTCAATTCATGTAAATCAAGAAGAACTCGGCCACCAAGGAAGCTGTTTTCCACTTCACATGCACCTTCTATAACTTCAGGTCTAAAATTCTCTAATATATCAACCTATACCCACCAAATTGCATTAATAAGAAAACATAAACTAATAAAATATTTCATAAATTTTTATTATTTTTTAAGCTCACACGTTCCTTGAAAAATAGTAACACACTTTTAGTTGGTTGGGAAAATGTAGATAATCATGACCAATCTCTTGGAAATGGACAATATATGTTTTGAGATGAGCATGGAGCATTATCAAAAGGATAAACCAAATTATTTTGGAGGGATGTTGGAAACTTTCCAACCTTGATCGTAAATTATAATTAAGAAAATTTGGATGGGCGTTTATTAAGGTACCTTCACTGTCGCCAACATGGACTCGTCTATGTATTATCTGATCACAAAGAAAAGAAATGGAAAAAACATAGATGCGTTCCACCTTTTCTATCTTTGATTGCTTTCTAGTATTTTTTTTACTTCCAAATAGTTTCACTTACAACTATATTCACCGTCTCCATCATGGACTCGTCTTTGGGCATGTTCAACATATTGGTAAAGTATTATCAAACAGAGAAAAGGAAAGGAAAAATAGATGTTGCTAAACCTGCTAATGCATATTGAGTTTTATAACACATTATTCTCACAAAAGTGAGTTATAAACATAAAAAATACATAAAACAATGTATAAATACTTTATAAAACATTGTAGAAGTACTTGGAACAATGTATATGAACAGTTGGTAAATACTTGGCAAAACATGGTAGAAAGAAACATAACATTTCCTGCTTATTATGACTGAGATAGATTGGTTTACACCTAAAACTTTCAAAAATATATTATAGGTTTCAAGAAAGTTATACAAAAAGGAATTAAAAAAATTTAACAAATCAATATTGGTTTACCAAGAAAGAAAAAAGCAGTTGTCTCTTAGGGTTCCCTTCATTGGTGGAAACATTCGGGGGCGAAGGACGTCATGTTTAGTATCACAACACATGCATCATTGTAATTAAAGTAACAAAAAACCATTGCATTAATATGAAAGTTTTTACAAAGTTTGTGAGTCACAAAAGTTAGACTCCAAAAGTAAATAACGAAACAAGACATGAAGCTACTATACTCTATCTTCTGGATCCCAGCGTACGTACCTGTTTACTAGTTTCATGAGAGTACAAGTTATTTTGAAAGAGTAAATCAGCATTTAAGCTAGTGAGTTCATAAGTATTTTAGTGATGTAAAGTAAGTTGTAAGTTCTTTTTAGAAAAGTTCTCCTGTTCCTACAGAAAATCCCATATTTCCTAATATGGTGAATGAAATTAAAAATGACTATATAATTCCTTCTATGAGTACTAAATGGATACAAGTTATATATAATTTAGATTAAATGAACAATCGATTTTGTGAATCTGCCCTAAGTCCGCAACCAAACAAGGAACAGGGATTGAGGCGGAAGTCACACATTCCATTGTTTGCTAGATCTTCACTGTATACAATCCTGGCGTATTCAGCGCATTCATTTGTTGCTTACAGAGTTAACTGTAATAGTCTTTTATATTTGATGAAACCATTCTTTGAGAAAATCATATATTTCCTTTAGTAAAAATAGTAACCACAATAGTTCCTTCCATAATCACTTGGTTTATACAAGTTATATATAATCTAATATCGAACAGATGGTTAACTGATTGACTCAACCCTAAGCCCACAACCAAACAAGGAACAGGAAGTAAGGCAGAAGCACACATCGAACTGCCTATCGGATATTAATCATATATAACCTTGATGTATAAACTAAGGTATTATTGAATTAATCACTAAAGGTTCATTAAGTTATACCGGTTTAATACAATGGATTAAACCCTTTTTCTTATAAGTTTCTAGTTTAGCATACTAAGTGTTCTATCTAAAAAGTATGTTTTTGTACTAGAAAACGGTATATTGAATTTGTATATTATGACCTGACTCATATCTGGTAGTCCTTATGATTACTCGATGTATATATATATATATATATATATATATATATATATATATATATATATATATATATATATATATATATATAACTAAGATTGAATAGATAGTGGACTGGGTGAATCTGCTCTAAGCCCACAACCAAACAAGGAACAGGAAATGAAGCGAAAAGCACACATCCTACTGTCTGCCAGACCCGATTTAATATATATCCCTGATGTATCTACTGAGGAATCATAAAGTTAGCATTATAGGCTCTCTTTTAACTGGACATACTAAGACTCAACTGTTCTGATTGTATTTTGTAATGATGTAAGTTTTCCTAATTTTAAGACTATCTTTACTAGAAAATAGTTTGCATAACCTTTTATGTTAGGAGATCATAATATGAAGGAAATGGGAAAAAGAAAGTGTACAGTAGTATTGTAAAAAGTAACTACTAGCAACTAACTACCTTAAAACCATTTTGTTAAATAAGATTAAGATGTGATGTGGTTGAAACAATACTAATATGACACTTGTTTAACATGACGACCAACTGGCGCCAAAACTGATGTGATATTTGTCACTCATAGACTTGCAAGTCCCACCGTAGCTAGCAACAAGGTGTGGGGTGTCAATCCCGTATAGATATATACACAAAATCATGCTCTCCCTCCAAGAGACTCTGGTTACAAAACGCGACCTAACAAGTATATTGCTAAGCCGTGAAGTAGACTCACATTTAATGTTATCTTAATCTTGTTAACATATGTTCCTCTTGATCTTGTTATAGTATGTTCTGAACCCCTAAACTATACCTATTATAGTTTACTAGTTTGTTTGTTTTGAACTGTCTCAGATTTGTAGAAAAGACTCGATTATCTACCGAGTTATGCTCGTACTTTAAAAATGGAGTTTTATAAACAATAAAGTAACATAACTTAAAAAGAGTTTTTGAAATGATTTTGATCACTTATAAAAGCATAAGAAATCCTTTTAACGTGATGGTTATCACAAATAAAATTTACACAATTTTCATTGTGTTCAACTTATATTCCCCCCCCCCCCCCCTTAAAAGCATTTAAAAACATTTAAAAGATTTATTATAGGGGTATGTACTCACCTTATGTGAGTGATTCAATTGGAAAATCCGCATAAGGATGAGAAGTACCACGGATGAATTATCGAGACACAAACGAGTCCTAAATGACATATAATGGCATATATATAGGCATGTAATTAGTGTTTTAAACAAGTAATATGCAAGGAAACAACCTTAGGGACTTGGAAAACACTTGGAATGAAGTGTTACAATCACATGTGATTGACTAAAGGGCGTTTACGGCCAATGGGAGGTGTGTTCATGGCCACACTTGAGTTTACAGCCATGGGTTTACGACCAAGGGAGGGTTTACAACCACCCCAAGTGTTCACGACCGTAAACACCCCAAGATGATGCATTTTGGGTCTTGATTCTTGTTTGTAGGGTGTTTGTGTAATGGATAACTAGATGATGGAAGGAATTCTCACACTTTGGACGACTTTAAGGAGTTTATGGCCCAAGATCCTTTGAAGGGTTTACGTCTATAAACCCTTCAAGATCTTGAAGATCTTGAAGATGGTGTCTTAGAGTGATGAATCAAGGCCAGAACAAAGGGGTTGTTAAGTATGAACAAGTAAAGGATGAAACACTTACGATTTTGGAGTGAAATGAGAGCTTTTCTTGTATGATACTTGAGAGATAATGGGTAGTTTACAGCCAAGACTTAGATAAATGAAGATGAATGAAGCAAACTACTATATATAGGGGGTAGTTCACAGCTAGGAGGGTGTTTATGGCCGTAAACCCCATGTGTTGGGTTTTCTGGCTCGATTTCACTCCTCCAATACTAAGCTAACAGTTTTCAACTTCTATTCCATAAGTGTACTAGACTTAGAACTTATTAGAATGACCCTTAACAAGACTAAAAGGCAAAAGAATTTAGTATGACTTTTGATTGGTTGAATTAAATTTATCCGATAAAATTTTTTGGGTTGTCACATCATCCCCCCGCTAGATGGAATTTCGTCCCGAAATTAGCTTTCCTTAGTTGTACTCCTGGGGTTGTGCTCTTCTGAATGGTAGAATAACCACTCGTAGACCTGGCGACTTTTCCCTTTCGCTTCTGAAAAGATTCATACTTGGTCCATCTATTATCACCTCGTGTATACAAGTTGTATATAATTAAGATTAGTAAGACGGTCGGATGTGAGACACTGCCCCAGGTCCACAACCAAACAAGGAACATGAGATAGGGCGGAAACACACATACTAAATTTGCCTAATCATAATTATATGCCACCATCGCACATACACTTAGTAGTGATAGGTGTTCTGTATTCGTCCTTAGCCTATGTGCTTGAACTTGGCCTACTGAACGAGTGGTAGTTGTGGGTTATACGGTCGTCAAGGTGTCGGAGGGCAAGGAACTCTTATTCTTTTTGATTTTATTGAACTGTATTTGTGTGCTTATTGGAATTGAAAATCAGGTCCTTCCACAATGAAATTGTGTCTTAAGGTGGAGTTTGAATGATCGCATGGCAAGCATTCGAGGAAAGTACTCAAATACGTCCAGTGGTGTTCTTGGTTCATGAACAGGCTTAGTGATTCAATTTTCTGAAAGGTTAACCACATATTAGTTCCACCATCTGTTGATCCACGTGGACACTGGAATCATTGCAAAGTGTATCCAAAAGAATGTTACAGCTCCAATATGTTAATTGTCACAACAAATTTTTTGGTTAAATCATGCCATTATTCATAAAGGGAGTTTGGGTAAGCTTAAAAAAGTATCTTTTAACTCATTATACTGGGACTGTTTCATTTAAACATACTAGAGTAGATAGTTATAAATTTCTAATAGTTCCACATGTGAAGAAATTTAATTAATCTTTCTTTGAATTTTATTTGCTTATATACATGTTTTAGTTACATATATAAAAGGAATCGGGGATCAAGAATTTGCAAGTTCATTGTGTAGGAGATTAACTGCTAGCAACTTGGTTACTAGAATCTACGTTTACACCTATACAAGTGGTATAACATGACACTTAATTATTTCAACATGTATCATACATAGATGTATCTGCAAATGGATTCAGTTAAGTAGAACAAATCGCATACATTGATGTTCTTTTAATACCAATTCCATTGAAAAGCATGACCAAAGTTGGAACGAGATGCATAAGTTGATGTCAAAGATTGATGGGGCAGCACGGTAGAGTTTTATAATTGCTTCTAATGTTAGAGTTTTGTTATTTAATCCATATTTCGTTGTTACATTAATGTATCTATAGGTGTTGCTAGATTTACTATGGTTGCTGAATATACTAAGGCGGGTTTAACATGCAATAAAGTGGTTAGTTTTCAATAAAAATGGCAAAACAACATTGTTAAGTGCTATATAATAGACAAAAAAACTAACCAATTTAATGCTATTATTGAAAGTTCTATTTAAAACTTCAATGTTGTTATTGAAAGTTCCATTTAAAATGTCAATTCTGCTATTGAAAGTCACTACAAGAAAAGTCCTTATTAGTGTCTAATTTTTAGTGACGACCTAAAATTTGGTCACTGAAAGCATCTTTTAGTCACTAGAAATTAAGTGGTCACTGAATTTTGGTAATCCTACAAATTTAATGACGAATTATATGTAGTGGTTACTAACTCGGTCACTAAAATGTGAAAAAATTAAATTACTTTTGTTTCATATGATAGCAACTATTTAGTGACTAAAACTAATGGTCACTATGTTAACTATATAGTGACTAAGAACAATCATCAATATGTTAGAAGTTTAGTGAAAAAAAAGTGGTCACTGTATTGGAGGTTTAGTGACCAAAAATAATAGTTACTGATAACTCTTATTTAAAATTCTATGCCGATGGAGAAAAATAATTAGTGACTACTCAATAGTGGTCATTGATGAGTTACAATAAAAAAAAAACAATTAATGACCATAAAACAATGGTCACTAACTATATATATATATATATATATATATATATATATATATATATATATATATATATATATATATATATATATATATATTATAATTTTCAATTAATAAAAACTAAAATAATTTTAATTAATATTTTTTTTGAAAATAACTACAACTTTGTTTTTTTATATATAATTTTGCAAAGATTCAGTTACATTATTGACTGGTCCTTATCAAACATGTTTATTATAATAATATTTGAAAAAAGAAAAAAAATAAAAAGAGAATCATATTAGAAAAATTCAGGTTGTATTTACATTTCGAATAAAATAAGGAGGGTTTGACTAATTTTGACTATAGTTGACTGATTTTGACCAAATGAATTATACAAATACTTTTTTTTGTAAAGAAGTTTAACTACCGATAAAGTTCATATGCCCTAAATCTACTCACACGTCTCTTTTGCCCTAAATCGATTCACACGGCTCTTTTGCCCAAAATTCGATAAACCAACGATCTTCGGTTTGACAGCATTGTGCCGACCCATTGTCGCCGGTCAATCGCCGCCAGTCCGTCGTCGCTCCACACCCGACGCACCTATGTTCTCCACTCGAAGTCAAAATCAAAGTCAAACAGGTACCCCTTCCTTTGACAGTTGGATCATTTCTCCTTATTCTGCAGATGATTATATTTGTTAGAAATAGGTGAATGCTTCAATGAAAGAAAGTATATGATCTTGAATAAACAGACCATTTCTCCTCGCAAGGTTTGTCCATTCAGTGTGAAAAGCTCCTTCACGATCAATCCTTTCATAAGTATGAGCTCCAAACAAGTCCCTTTGAGCTTGAACAAGATTTGCAGGAAGCCTAGCATGCCTATACGTGTCAAAATATGTTAAGCTGGCACACATGCCAGGTGTACTGATTCCGGCGGATATTGCCAGCCCCAACACCCTCCGCCATGCCGCCTACCTCTGCACCATCTCCTTTGCAAAATCAGGGTCCACTAGCAAGATTGCAAGATTAAGGTTCCGCTGGTATGCTTTCTTGATTCTGTCTAAGAACACAACTCTGATAATACACGCTCCTTTCCAAATTCTAGCTAATTCTCCAAAATTCAAGTTCCAGTTCTTTTCACTACTTTTTCCCCTTAAAAGATTCATTCCTTGAGCATAACTACAGATCTTAGAAGCGTGTAAAGCTTGCCTCATATCATCTATCAATCTCTTCTTGTCAATCCTACTTCTCAATGTTCCCACTTCCTCCTTCAGCCCTGCTATCGCCAGTATCCCGGCCACATCCTCTCGTTGGTCCTTTAACCCGCTCAGATACCGAAAGTCAAGACTCGCGGTGATGGTGGGGGTGGCGGTGGAGAGTTCAACAGCCTGATGGATTGTCCATTTACCGGTTCCTTTCATCCCTGTTTTGTCTAGAATTTTTTCCACTAACTCACGTTCACCATGTTCATCTTTCATGTTCATCTTCAATTTTTGTCTGGCTCAATTTTTGGAGACAAAGTACCGCAAGTTTATGTCCAGGCTTGGAACCTTGGACAACAACAACTGAAGGTTTCTTGTCTCTATAACAGCCACTTCGTTTGGAACAAGGTCTGTAATGGCCTTCCAGTAACTCTTATCAGCTTCTTCATGAAAATTTTCCCTTGCAGCCAAATATACCTACCACATTTGGATCTCCAATTTCAAATTACCCCCAATTTATGAGAATTTGTAATATAATTTGTGAAAAGAAAGATCCATGCTTACCTTTTCACTTTCACGATTTGTTGCTATGTTATTGTCACAAGTGATTTTCCTCTTGCTGTGGAACTTAATCTTATACTCATCGGCTTCATTAATGATTTGGTTTAGCAACTCTTTCTCTATCTTCTCCTTCTCTTCTAAATGCAATGCATTTTCTCTATCATGATTCATGAGAAACATTATTTTTGTCTTGAATGAAAATATAATAAACTATGAAAAGTTGTTACAAATAAATCATTTTAAATTAATTTACAAACTACAAATGTGCCTATGTAATAATATAATATATCTCGATATATTATGCTAAAGTATTGGACAATTTATTAACGTCTTTATGGTATATATATATATATATATATATATATATATATATATATATATATATATATATATATATATATATATATATATATATAAAATCAAATTGATCGCAAAGGAATGGTTAAATCTAAGTGGTTTTTTCCCAGATCCTAGAATAAAATATTATAAAATATTTACAATACAACCCTTCTATTATTTTAATTTACAATTTTGTCCCTCTAATATGTAGGTTATACTTGAGCTAGAGAGTCTAGAATGTGACCTCGTGGTTCCAAACATACAAGGGTACGTTAGCTGTAAAAGGTATGATCACTTTTTCTGTAAATTACTTGACATTGCAGTTCAAACGACTTGTGACATTATTTGGATGAACTATAAAAAATTTGGTTGGAACTATACAAAATATGTCTAAAATGTTATTATATTATTTGTTTATGCGACTATTGTATTAAAGTTCACATTTAGGTCGCTATCGGAGGCGATGATTTCTATTTATGTCATGGAAACATGTCAGCATGTGTTACCAATTATACTGGATTATAAAATGTTTAGCATGTGTTGTCAATTATACACTCCTTTCGGCCTTAGGGTTTGTTGTTTTTCTTTGTTTTTAATTGGAATAAATGAACAATCTGTGGTTTGGTTTGGAGTTTGATTTCAGCAGTCCATTGTTCTTGATTTTGGGATAAATCTCATAAACTAAAGCATCTGATTTCTATCCTTCTATTAAGTTTGACCATTTTTTTCATAATCAAAACTTTGGTTCCTAAGAAATCCAAGCCATAAGACTAAACAAATCAAGACATTCATAATCTGAGAAATCTAAACGATTTTCAGGAATTTTGTACAAATAATCATATCAACTATGTTTGTTTTGCGCACACACACACATACATACATACATACATACATACATACATACATACATACATATATATATATATATAGTCTCATAGATTTGACAATTACTTAAACAGTTTCAATGGAAGGCAAAAATTAAATGGTAGCAAAAGAATAAAGGGTTCAAAATAAAAGTTCAACCTTAATGTTGTTTTGCAAGATCAGAATAAAAGTTCAGCCTTTTTGTTGTTTTTCAAGTTCAGAATAAAGGTTCAGCTTTTGTGCTGTTTTCAAGATTAGAATAACGACAATGTACTTCCTTTTTCTTATTAATGCAATTTATCTACAATATAAGTATGTATTTATTTGATACTTAGTTTGATTTCATTTCTTTATCTTCTTTCTTCATACCTTGATGATGTATGATTAAACACATTTATTCACTACTTTTTATTTTTATGTATTTGTTCTTGTAGCATCTTCAGAGTTGCATCAGTCGAAAGAAGATTGTCTCTAATGAAAATGTAAGTATGTTTTATTTTATATGATGGAATGGAATGAACTATTCTTTATAATTAATCATGGAATAAAATAAAAATTGCACTATAACAAACTTTAAACAATCTCAATCTTATTCTTACTTGTAAATGTTCAAGAACAATAACCTGGAGATCCTTTCCAGCCCCACAAACCAACTTCATTATCCGCTTTAAGACCAACGTATAAACTTTTAATTTGGCTATAAGTTGTTCCACCCTTTTTTGTTGAGAAAAAATATTTCATTTTTAATCCTATGCAGTTAGGTCGGAAATGACTCCTAAAACATTATCTGGAAGACCATTTGTATCTGTTTGAACGTGAACAAGACAAGTTGTGCCGCCTACCGGCAACAGACTCAATCAAAATAGGTAACAAATTTACCCAACTTCTCTCGTATAATTTTCCATGTAAAATCGGAAATTAAATTAAATGCAACTCTTCAGGGTAAAATGATAATTTTATTCATACATTCCATGTAAAGTGTTGTTATGGATAAACTTCTTTATTCAACCATGTTTTAATCTGTGATTAAATTTAGTTCTAGTAATACATTAAACCATTGATAAAGTTTAGTTTCTTTAACATGCAAGAAATAACAATGTACTTTTTTTTTTACTTTGTTTATTATAGCATCATACTCTCATTTCTTCTAATAAAAGTTTGCTTTGTATTTGGTTAACATTGGTATTATTAGGTTTATATTTTTACAGAATCCAACTACGATGCCTTAATAAGAAACAATTGAAAGTACAATGCTTTAATAGAAAAAGAAAGAAAGTAGGATGTTATAAACTTATAGGCTATAGCACACAAATATATTCAACCATAAGATTTACAATTGTTCATTCTTTTACATGATTGCACTGTCTTATTAAGCATTGTACTTTAACAACTCATTTCATTAACACCAGAACAATTAGCTTACATTAACTTTATGTATTATATTAATGTTTGTATTAGGGCCCGAGTTTTGTTTTTAGTGAAATTAGTATGTAACCTTACAAGTCTATATTTTTTGGTTTACAGAGGATATTGGACATGTAAATAAAGATATAGGAGGTAAAAATGAGGCACCTAACCTTCGAGATGAAGTAATCAATCAACTTATATAAACGTATAATGGTATCGGTGATTTTGAATTCTAGAAAGTACCATTTAAATTTGAAAAAAAATTAATTTTGGAAAAGTACATTGCTATTTAAGAATATAATGTCTTTTATGTACTCTTTATGGTCTTTTTTGGTATGCAGTGCTTAACTAGACATTTGATGGATCAGAAAATAGTGAGAGATCATGCAAAATTTAATGGAACCACTTGGAAAAACCAATCAAATTTGTTGAAGTATTATATTATCACTAAATGCACGGTATGATGTTATCAACTCTCTATTTTAATATTTATTCTGCTTCATGCAAAAGTTTCTTTAAAGAAACAATATACTTTCATTTCGTTATGTTATAACATTGTACTTTCATTTCTTTTTATTATAGCATTGTACTTTCAAAAAAGACAATGTATACCACAAAGTTTCTTCAAAACTGTACAATCATGTTATAATAAACAAATAAATGAGAGTACATTGCTATTTCCTAACAGTATGTGTTCTCTTAAATGAACCTTTATGTAGGAAAATTCAACAAGTGAAGAATTTCAGGTTTTTACTTCTTTGCCAAATTATATCAAGAAATGGTAAAATAACATAAATGGTCATTGACTTTTTACTTTGCATAATTACATAATTGGTCCCTATGTATTCAATTTGTAGAATTATAAAATTGGTCCATGTGATTTTTTGGTTCCTATGTTTTTACTTCGCATAATTACAAAAATCTACATGTGTCTTTACACTTTGCATGTTATAATCATTTTCACTTCTTTAATTGTTGCAGAAAGTTAGCATTAGAAACAAGAAGAACAAATCATTTAATCAAGTTCCACCTACAGTTGGCACAGTTTCAATTGCAAGGATTGTTGACATGGTAAGCAACTTCTTTAAAACTTAAGTCTTTCATTGCTTGTTACAAACTTATGGAGAAGAAGTATCATTGATTGAACGTTACAAGATTGGACATATTTCGAAAAAGAAAAATCAAATGATCAATGAGAAGGCCAGAGAAATTTGGCTATTTTTTATATTTTGACATACTTATGAATAATTTTGTTTTACTTTTAATCTAAATTGTTTTGTTATGCAGAATGAATTGCTAAATAAGGAAGCTTCTTCTTCTTGTTTCCCGGCTGAAATTTGTATGAAAAAACTACATCGTATTTCAGGATATATAAAAAGGCGTTCTGTTTCGACAAAACAAGTTTTAGGCACGGAAAAATTACAAATGGAACTGGAATTGGAAAAGGAAAAATCAAAAACCTTAGAGGATGAAATTTGTGTAATTAAAGAAGAACAACTACAATTTCAAGATGAGCATATCAAATATCGAGAGTAGCAAAATAAGAAAATGAAGTTTATGATGAGTGAGCTTTCTCGTTTATCTCAATTACATTGATCAATTGAATTTACTTTTAATCCATATTGATCTTTATATGTTTGTTTTTTGAAATATTGGATAAAATGTATGGATTTTGTTTTCTAAAAATGACATTTAATTTTCATATTATAAATGTGAAGATTTTGTAGTTATTGTTGTTGTATTGTAAAAATTTATAACATTGCTTTTTTTTTTTTTGTCTAATTGGATATTGTTATATTGCATATACGAAATGACATTTAATATTTCAAGAAACTCTTAATTATTAACCCATTTTATTGTCTAATAGGATAAATCAATGACAACCTCTAATAGTCACTAATTAAATAAACTAGTGACCACTTTCTATGGTCACTAATTGGATAAAACTAATCCAGCAAAACAATGACGACTTTTATTGGTCACTAAGTAGATAAAATAGTGACGACTTTCAATGATTAGTGACAACATTTAGTGACGAAGCGGGTCGTCATAGATTTAGTGACGACTATATTTTAGTCACTGTTTAGTGACTGTATTTATATTTGGTCACTAAATCGGTTTTGTGACGGACCTATAGTGACGAAAAGTGACGACCATAATTTTGGTCACTAAATCATTTAGTGACGACTCATTCTATTGTTAGTGACCATTTTGTTTTGGTCACTAATTGGCATTTTTTTGGTAGTGAGTTCAATTCTGTAATGGACAAAAAATATGACATTAAGGTTCTAGTTTCTTTACTTCTTTCATTATACATTAAGTTTTTCCTTAAATGCAGAAGCATTTCATAAGGTCAATACATATTATTAATCTAATTTGAAGTTAATTATTGCATTTTTTACAATTTTCATTGCTAATTTGTGGATAGATTTTTTTATGAGTTCAAGAAGAAAATACTGCGTGAATTTCGAAGGTGAAGTACCGGCCGGTAACAAATACTTGCAACAGTTGATAGAGTTATATGTATTAAACATAATAAAAGATTGAAGTTAAATTTATTGCTTTTTACAGTTAACACATTAACACCTTATATGCAGAAGTATTTGATAAGGCCAATACAATTAAGCAGATGATCAAGAATCTCCCTGACGACTGAACGACGACTGAACGTGATTACTGAGGTCTTTTGCTGGTGGTCTACTGCTCATCTTTTGAATATCTCCCTTTTCTTGAGTTCATGCATGTACGTCTTTTAATGTTTTCTCTCTTTTGGTTCTATTCATGCACATAGGTCTTTTAGGTCTTTTGATGTATGTAATGAAAGTCACATCCATGCATGTGGTCTACCATGTAAACAACGCAGGTGATAAATAAAATATTGTCCTTTTTACATATGCACAAATATATATATATATATATATATATATATATATATATATATATATATATATATATATATATATATATATATATATATATATATATATATATATATATATAGATAGATAGATAGATAGATAGATAGATAGATAGATAGAGAGAGAGGTAAGTTCCGCTGAGATTAAAAATAAAATAGAGATCTCGAAATTCAACCTCAACCACGTATTTCACATCTGCCGCTCTAACCCTTCGGGGCGTACCAACGCGGCAGGTTTAGTGTAATCATAAATGATTACACAGTGCCACCCGTTCCTTTCTCCTCCGCCACCATCCCGACCACCTTAACTGCCACCGCCACCACCACCACCACCACCTCTGACACCAGTTGACCCCACCATTGTCACCTCTATTACATATACTATCGTCATCTCTGTCACCACCACCTCTTCTGCGACTAACTGTAATAATCATTTATGATTATTCAATTTGTGAACAGACATATATGTATAATAATTTATGATTATGCATATACGTATAAACATGTATAATCCTGTATGATTATACTTCTCTGCAATATAATCATTTATGATTAAGCATACATGGTTGCTGCTGGTACGCTGAAGCATTAGAACAACAAATGTGAAATATGTGGCTGAGGTTTAATCTCAAGATCTCTACTTTTTTTTATTCTCAACTGAACCGTCCCCTATATATATATATATATATATATATATATATATATATATATATATATATATATATATATATATATATATATATATATATATATATATATATATATATATATATATGTGTGTGTGTGTGTGTGTGTGTGAAACCCTTTTCTTAAACGTTAAGTTTTCCACGTCTATAAGAAACTTCCCCACCGACTACTCTTCATGCCTCCGTCAGTTAGTAGTAAGCTGTTTGCTTGCTCGCTTTCCTGCAAAACGCCTCTTGGTCCCTACATCAGTTGACATGACATTGGGATTATAGAAACGACATCGTTTGGCTACTAATGAAAGCATCTTGCCTGCTTGCTTCCGGTCAGCCTGACCTCACGATGAGACAGAAGACTTAGAGGTGGGTTTTTCTTCTTGGTGGCGACGTTGCGTTGTTTCCCAAAGCTGATTGCCACTATTGTATCTCCTTTTCTACCACCTCCTCTGATTGCGATTGAGTCACCCTCTTGACTTCCTCTTCATGTCGACTTCATTTGACTTGCTCTTCAAGCCGACTTCATCTTCATTCTGTATTTAAGGTCTATATAATTTCATATGTTTATGGTTAATTGTTTATTTAGGATTCAAGCTAATGTCAATTAGATATCGACCTAATTTCTCCATCAACTGCCAAGAGCCCTAAATAAGAATCAAGTACCCATATAATTTTTTCTCCAATTGGGTTCTAAATTTCTAAATGTCTCTTGCTTGCTTCTAGGGTTTGTCGTATGTTATCCCAACTGGTAAGTTTCTTTTCATTAATTTTAGTTTTTTCCACCCTTTAATGTGTTATTGGGTTTCACTCCAAGTTGAATTGTTTGGAGCTCGTCATACAGTTTGGTATGGTTGTGAAGTGCAAATGATTCTGTGTTATAAAATGTTGCTTGTATCTAAGACTTTTGGTGGAGAGGTGAAGGTATACTCTCCCTATCAAACTACATTTTTTGGATTTGTTATTTAAGATGATCTGATAGGGGTTGGATTTAGGATCGTAGATGAACATGGTAACCACACCCACAAAGGATTTTGCCAATTGAGAACAAATTTAGATGATTTTCGTTTAAATAAAAGAAGAGCTTTTCTTTTTAGTTTGGTTGCCTCTTTCACACTTTCTTCATGCTTACCTCAAGTTAAGGCACAAGTTGACAAAATCGGCAGTGATTCATACCTCCGAGTCACGAGAATTCACTGTGGGTTTTGCTTCCTTGGCGGCATTAACTTAAGCAGCTTGCTCCCTCCTACTTCCCCTTTGACTGCCACCTTGCTTGATTGTTGCCAACTTACTCTCTATAACTTTCTCTATTGACCACACCTACTGCTTAGATAACCGCTTCTATCTGAATTCTTCTTATTAAAGATATGATTTCCATCTCCCATAAAATTCGGTATACACCAATTTTTTGGCGTCTTTTTATTGGATTTTTTTTTTTTATCGATTTTACTCCAAAGTATTCTTTTGATTTTAAATTTTTATATTTTTTTAATGTTTCATTGATGATTTGTGTATCAGATTTTGAAATCATGGGAGGAAGTTTGCAAATCGCATTATAATTTCATCTTTGCTTCTTCTTGTCTCTTCCTCTTTAATCTCAATTTTACAATTCACAACTTATGGGTTTAATTTTGATGTTGGTCAATGATTACTAGGTCCCCAGGTCATATGTGGATGCTGAAGAGTTTCTTCACCTGTACTCAAGTTAGGCACAAGATATTAGGTTTTAGTTTTCATTTGTTTGATTAGAAACAAATTTTTGGATCTTTCTTTGAAAATCAGCCTTCATTCTTTTTCCACACTTTTTCCTTTGTGTATAAGACAGGGATAAAGAAGATGGGTGATGGAAAAGAGTTAATTTTGTTGTTAACGACACAAGTAAGTGGCAGAAAAGTTACGTTTTTTAAGCAGAAAAATCACTATGAAATGGTTTTTTTATCAGGTTTTAACAACCGTAACAATTTTACAATATGTTGCAGGTAAGAAATTCAACAAACATGGGGAAAATAAATTAAGTCCTTCCTCCTAAGTCCTTAGATGGCAAGGTTAGTTTCAATTTTGCAGATATTGGTTTTGAATGTTTAGGTAAGTTTATTATATTATCATGTTATGATTATGTCTCAAAGTCGTTAGATTGGGGTAATCAGGTAAATATTGTTAATTAGCTCTACCTTTTTTCATCTTAGACTATTCATATGCATTTAATATCCTTTTCTATTTGTTTGATAGAAATGACAACCACCTTAACCACTTTAGTAGTCGAATGATATTGGCCAAATCAAGCTAAAACAATTCCGCTATAAATGAATAATAATTAGACATCTTTATGCAACAATTTTCGTTGTCTACTATCTGATTATCCATCAGGTTCTAGAACTTAAAACAACAGTAGTAGTCGAATCATATTGCCAGGTAACATGTTTAATAAAAACATAGGTATTATTATGAGTTGAGTTATGTAGTCAAGTAGTACAAGGTGGTTTTGCAACAATTTATTAGCTAAATTAAGAACTTTTGTCAAGTCAATGTGGAACTTCATTAATTCTTTTTACTAAATTTATCTATAGACACATGAAAGAAACTGAATAAACATTGCAGATCATAAATACAATGTTGTTCTACCAGCAAAAAAAAAAAAAAAAAAAAAAAAAAACTAAAGGCAAGAAAGTTTGATTCTCGGCATATCTACATGTTCACCATTGAAGCTTTCCATTAAAACCTAGCATGACAACTTGTGTGAGAATCGTACTTGTATTCTCTATTCATGATAAGTTGTGGTCTTTTCTGATATCTTCTCGCAAAAAATTAACAACGTACTTAAACTTATCTTTGTATGTAGCATGAACCAATCCCTCTTGTTCTCGCGTTGTCTTTTCATTGATTTTTGTGAGCCAGAAGATTATTTTTATGTTTAATACATTTCTTGACAACCAGGAAACTACCTTGTGATCCCTCAAGCTTACCAAAGTACCCTTCAAGTAAAAAATATGAAGCTATAGAATAATGAAAAAAAGGTAAAATCCCTTGAGCGGTAAGTTTTTGGTAGTGTTTTGTATGATAAAATAACGGAAGGAGTGGAATGGTCTATTCCATTTGAATGTTTGTCTTGACGGATGGAATGGAATAGCTCTTTCACAAAATAATAGTTTTTTTTTTTTTTTTTTTTTTGGTTGAATTGGTTATAGAAGTGATCATTCCTTATTTTTTAAAGTTTTGGTCCTTGTTGGGGGTTTTATAACACTTTTGGTCCTTGCTTGAAGTAAAATGACTATTTTACCCTCCTCTCCCCATGTCATTTCCCTTTGCTTTCCTGTTTAATTTATAATTTATAAAAAATGTGAATTTAAATTAATAAATATTATTTATAAAAAACTACTTGCGAGTTTCTAATAATTTAGAATCTTGAAGTAATAACAACTCTTGCTTGGTCAATGGCAGATGGAACAAGTTACTCGCTGAATTCAGTTATAAAGAAATAAGAAGTGTAGAAGGGTTGTATCGTTCACTAAAATTTCATTTATTATTATCAAGGCATTGTACTTCGGATTTTTGGTCACGTTATTTATGTTGGATCCACATTTGGTTTTAAATAGTTAGCATTGTACGTGAGGATTTAACCATATCATTTTAATGAAGTTGGTCCCATCTGATACTTTGCACTTTCATGAATGTCCAACAAGAGCTACAAAAAAACTTGGCAAATGAAGCATTTTTGGCTGCTTAGCCGTAGAGGAACTTTTATGGTGACTTATAACTTGATAATTTCATATCCTATTTATCTTTCTATTGCCACCAATAGAATTGATACTATAATTTTCTAGAAATAGTAAAAGTATTTCAAAAGCGTGAATTTAGACAAAGCACAATGCCTTTTACAAGATTTTTTTTATTAATATAATCTTATTTATGATGTTAAATTCCATCAAAGATAATGCTATTTCTCGAAACATTCAAAACTTCAGAAAAAGTGATTTTTTACCGAGTACAATGCTATCATAGATAATCTTGATAAATATAATTCCATTTATGTGTTAAAATTGTAAAAATAGCATATGTTCTACCAGAAATAGTCGACAACAAAAAAAAAATGAATCTTAACAAAGTGCGATGCTAATTAACTCATTTTCAATAAAATACAAATGACGTTAAATTCTAGAAAGTACGATGAACTTTTCAGAAACACATTTCAGTTGATATAGGTGCACTCTTGTATCTAGATTTGTCAATGTTCCAAGGTTATCATCATTTTATCATTTTTTGTAGAATCTTTAATATGAATATCTAAACAAGTATGCACATTATCAGGTAAACAAGTATGCACATTGTCAGGTAGACAAGTATCATCAAATCTTTTAGGAGTATGTAAACTTTATCTCACATACAAAAATCATCAAATAGTTTAGAAAAAATTTCAATTTTATAAAATAACAGATTAATGTGCAATATACAAGTGCTTAAAATTTATGTTTAAAATAACAACCTACTTAAAATTTATGTTTAAAATAACAACCAACTTAGATTTTCGAAAGACAACAAGCAAAAGAAATGACCGTATACCCTTTATAAGTTGGTTATAACCTATGTAACAATATAAATATTAGGAAAAAATAGATATATTACAAGACAACAATTACACAAAATCATTCCATACTTCAATATACATCATCAATACAATCAAAAACCACAACACCACTACAAAAATAGAATAAAACCACTCACACATGTAAATAAACGAAACTTAACTAATCTGAAACCTTTTAAGACTATACGTTACACGTCATTTTGAAAATTCTAAAATTACCTTTTGTGGGTCGTGCTCAGCACGGTCCGTTTAAATTCACTAGTATATATATATATATATATATATATATATATATATATATATATATATATATATATATATATATATATATATATATATATATATATATATATATATATATATATATCGCAAACACCATCGGCATCACAAACAAATAAAAAATGATGCATTGTTGAACACACTCACACCCACTAGTTAAACTATATTAGGCATCACAAACAAATAAAAAATGATGCATTGTTGAACACACTCACACCCACTAGTTAAACTATATTAAACATCTTATAATAATGAAAACCATGCATATAACTTTTTACATGTCAGAAAAGCTTATTTTCCTTTATATAAAATAAAGATATTGTGGATAAAGTTTGATATCATCAAAAATAATTTATTTACAATATAAAAATTTAGAAAATCATAAGCGATGCATTATTACACATTTTAAAAACGATGTAATTAGCTTTTTAAAAGTTACTAGACATTTTATAATATTAAAAACAAGTTAATTTTTTGAGTGTTATTGGATATCATTAAGCATTAGAAAACAAAAGATCATTACAAACCTAAAAACCATAGACGCCATTCTCAAACAAAATCTATTTGCGAAGATTAAAAGACCGAGATTCATGGATAAACTTCAATAACATATTGATAGGTTCTAATGTGTTTTATAGTGTAACGAGTGAATCCTGCCTCATGAAACACGTAAGACCATTCTTTTAAAGTGCGTTCTTTCCTCGTGCTTGTATGAGCCATCATCACCATGTCAAGCATCAATACCACGTCTTCAAACTCATGGTTTTCTTCAAGTCCAACAATTGACTCTACGATGATCACCTTTCCTGTATCTTGAGGAATAGTCTCTCGACATTTTCTTAGTATGTCGATGCATTCTTCGTCTTCTAAAATATTCAAACATGATTAATGGGGAACAGGTTAAAATCTTTCTAAAAGCTCAACAAATCATAATGAACCCTACCACTAAACCAATGTGGCCCACCGTATGAGTGGGCATCCACCCGACTGGTCCACCTCATATAATAAAATTAGTTAAAAAATATCCAAGAGGTTTGTTATAAATTGCAGTTACAAAATATTTCTGATTTGAGGGTGTTTGAAAATTTGATAAGTATTAATGAGTATGTGTTCTCATCAAGGCATGTTATTTCTAGATTAAAGTATGTGAGAATCAAATCCTCAAGTAACTTAATTTTCGAATGCTTACTTCCAAGTGACCACTAGTCACTTTGATGATGGCTATCAATGATTTCGTCTAATTAAGTGTTAAATGTATTCAATAAATAAGAACTCTCTCTCTCTCTCTCTCTCTCTCTCTCTCTCTCTCTCTCTCTCTCTCTCTCTCTCTCTCTCTCTCTCTCTCTCTCTCTCTCTCTATATATATATATATATATATATATATATATATATATATATATATATATATATATATATATATATATATATATATATATATATATATATATATGGGAGGGTTCAATTGAAAAAATAAAAAAGTTGAGAATGACGGAATCATTCTCAGCCATTCATTTATTTTTGTCGCAAAAACCTTCGTCGTAGCAGCGGAAATGAGAAATGAATAAATATGTGTTTTCCAACAAAACATATTCTCTTAAACTATGCAAATTATTACCTTAATATATACAAAAACATAGTTTTTTTCGTTTTTCATTTTTATTTTTAGAAGCTATTTTTATCAAAAAATGATTTTAAATATACCAAAATTCATCATGTTTTATTCTCTACAAATAGACATCCATATTCATATACTTTTAAGATAAATTAAAAAATTTATCTTTTTTTATATTTTCAGCTATCGTTATTTATAAGTGATTAAAAATGCATCAGGTTTTATTACAGTACATTCGTTATTCACTTATGAATAAAAAGTATGATTTTTTTTTTTTTACAATTTAAGTATAATTCATATATGAATATAGCATATAATAAACATAGTATATTCATATTTTAATATTGATAGATGCATTCACTTGTGAATATTAACATAGTATTGTAACGCCGTAAAAATTTGAACAATTTTTTTCACTTTTGAACCCATAAAATATCATTTAAAAACATAAACAAATCGTTATAACAACATTGTATCAATACAAAACCCAAGATCAAAATATAGATAAAAACTTCAGTGTGCGTGTGTACGGATCATGTCGGCGCCTTCCCGCGATCGTCGTTGGTACCTGAAACACATAACACATAACACTGTAAGCATAAATGCTTAGTGAGTTCCCCAAAATACCACTTTAACACACAATAGCCACTCGAGGCTGTAACTCTGTGGACCCTCAGATCTATGTGTCTTAGTGGGGCCCTCTAGCCCCAACTCTCTATGGGCCCTTTGGCCCTAACTCTGTGGATCCGAAAGTCCTAACTCTGTAACTCTGAATCATACATAGCACATATCACAATAAATCATAACACATAAATAACATGAAATTACACTGGCATATAACTCTAAAATACTCTATCACATAACTCTGTTACCACACTAGGTAAAGTATAGTGAGAAGACTCACCTCAGGCGTCTCGGTAAATCTCTGACTCGGTAGGAATATTGCCTAATCTTCGCCTATTCACATAAAATAAATACTCTTATAAATATAATTCTCAAGACTAGACTCAACCTGCCTTGGCACCCTCAAGAGGGAAAAAGGCTATTTTATCCCCCCTCTCAACACAAGTACTCCATTGACCAAACCCTAAAAGTCAATGGTCACACTTTGACTCTACTCGCCGAGTGCACTCTAGTGACTCGGCGAGTTCACACATATCCTTTAACACTTTGTCCCGCTTGGCGCGCCGAGTCCCTCCCTATGCTTGACAAATCATACTAGGCATGAACCGTGGGGCCACCACAACTCAACTCGCCGAGTCTCAAGAACAACTCAGTGAGTGTCGCCTTGAACTCCAGTCCTCAAACTCCCTTCTGACTCACTAAGTCATCCCCCAACTCAGCAAGCCTATTTACTAAGCAATTTACGTGAAACCCTGACCCTACTCGCCGATTCTCAACAACAACTCGGCGAGTTCATGCCATGCACAAACTCTACTGGCCTCCTGAGGTCAGATCTGTTTCCCTAAAACAAAGATCTGACCTTCCCAAGCATGAATGTCACGTAAAGCTCTAAACTTGATGCTTGTATAACAACAAAAAGGCATCAAAAGGTGATTTAGTCCCAAAAATGGCAACCTAAGTCCAATAACTCCAAACTAATCCATAAACCTCCAAGGGTTAAGGTCTTTGGACCTCTTTGAGTCCAGATCCAAGGCACAAACTCGAAGAGGGACCATTTGCTCCACATAATCACTCTCCAAAGGGGTTAGAAACCCCTAACTCTATAGATCAACACCAAAACAGAAGGAGGTTCTAACCATTACCTCAAAATGAAGTCTCTGAATCCCTGGAACTGCTAGAATCGCACCTCCCCTCTTGCTCTTGCACCTCCTTCTTGCTAAACCAAAGATACAAGGATCAAAAGTGTCTTCTTCTTCCTTTCAACTATTTGGCTCACTTAGGGTTCTCTCAAGGGAGTGGTAGCCGCAATGAGAGGCTATAAATGCCCTTAAATAGGCTCCAAACCTGGAGGTTTAGGGTTTCATTAAATAGTGTGGACTCGCCGAGTCCACTCATGGACTCACCGAGTCCAAAGCAAATCTGGATGAATAGTCGTGACCCTACTCGGCGAGTTTACGCATCAACTCGCCGAGTTCCCTCCCATAATTCAAATTAATTAAATAAAATAATATATACTTGGAAACCCGACTGTTACAATTCTCCCCCACTAGAATCGGACTTTTCACTCGAAGTCTCACTCTGGAAATAACTTTGGATGCTGCTCACGCATCTCACGCTCCGGCTCCCAAGTCAGCTCAGATCTCTTCCGATGCTGCCACTGAACCAAGACCAGAGGCACTTCCTTGTTTCTCAAAACCTTGATCTTCCGATCCCTGATCGCCACCGGTCTCTCAGCATAATTCAGGCTCGCATCCACCTGAATGTCCTCCAATGGCACCACTGTCGACTCATCCGCTATACACTTCCGCAACTGCGATACGTGGAAAGTGTCATGAATCTGACCTAACTATGCAGGTAGCTCCAAGCGATACGCTACCCTGCCCACCCTCGCGATCACTTTAAACGGCCCAATATACCGGGGTCCCAGCTTGCCCCTCTTTCTGAATCGGATCACTCCTTTCCAAGGAGATACTTTCAAAAGCACCAAATCACCGACCTGAAATTCGAGCTCGGATCGTCGCCTATCAGCATAACTCTTCTGGCGACTCTGAGCGATCAACAACCTCTGCCTGACCTGCTGGATCTGCTCAGACGTCTGAAGCACTATCTCCGTGCTACCCATCACACGCTGCCCCACTTCTCCCCAACAAATGGGGGTCCGACACCTCCTCTTATACAACAGCTCAAAAGGTGGCATACCAATGCTCGAATGATGGCTGTTGTTATAGGAAAATTCCGCCAAGGGTAAGTACGTGTCCCAACTCCCACCGAAATCCAACACACATGCCCGGAGCATATCCTCGTGCATCTGAATCGTCCGCTCACTCTGTCTGTCAGTCTGGGGGTGGTACGCGGTACTAAAATGCAGTCTAGTACCCAATTCCTCATGGAATTTCTTCCAGAATCTAGAGGTGAAACGCACATCTCGGTCTGAGACAATCGAGATCGACACTCCATGCCGTGCTACCACTTCCCTCACATACATCTCCGCCAACCTCTCCGCGTAACAGCTCTCGCTAATAGCGAGGAAATGAGGGCTCTTCATCAATCGATCTACAATCACCCATATTACATCGACGCCCCTCGCAGTCCTTGGCAATTTGGTGATAAAATCCATGGCGATCTGTTCCCACTTCCACTCGGGAATCTCCAAAGGCTGCAACTTGCCGTGAGGTCTCTGATGCTCAGCCTTGACCTTGCGACATGTTAGACACCTCTCCACGAACCATCCAACGTCCCTCTTCATACAGGGCCACCAATACTCCCTTTTTAGGTCCAAATACATCTTAGTGGCCCCGGGATGGATCGAGAACTTCGATCGATGAGCCTCTTCCATAAGAATGGTACGCGTTCCGCCCACATGCAGTACCCAGATCCGACCCTGAAACGTCATAAGCCCCCGACCATCGGTGACGAACTCTGATACTTATCCGACAACCCGTTCTCTCTTCTAGTTTTCTGGCCTAACGGCCTCGGCCTGAGCTCCTCGAATGGTGTCCAATACCGGAGTCATCACTGTCAACCTCATACGAATGTCACGCATCGGAACACTCTCCGCCCTACGACTCAAGGCATCGGCCACCACGTTGTCTTTTCCCGGGTGGTACAGGATCTCGCAATCATAATCCTTTACCACATCCAGCCATCTCCTCTGCCGCATATTCAGGTTGGGCTGATCGATTCAATACTTCAGGCTCTTGTGATCCGTGTATATGGTACACCGGACCCCATATAAATAGTGACGCCAGATCTTGAGGGCGAACACCACTGCCCCCAACTCCAAATCATGGGTAGGATACCTCGCCTCATGAGGCTTCAGCTGCCTCGATGCATATGCTATCACATGACCCCTCTGCATAAGTACTGCTCCCAATCCCGATATCGACGAGTCATAATATACCACAAAATCCTCCATTCCTTCCGGAAGGGCTAACACCGGGGCTTCGCATAATCTCTGGCGAAGTGTCTCGAAGGAGGCCTGCTGCTCTGGACCCCAAGCAAAAACTACAGCCTTTTGGGTCAACTTGGTGAGTGGCAAGGCGATCTTGGAGAAATCCCTGATAAATCTCCGATAATAGCCTGCCAGCCCTAGAAAACTCCTGATCTCCGTGGGCGACCTCGACACCTCCCAACCCATCACCGCCTGAATTTTGGCGGGGTCGACCAATATCCCTTTCTGGTTAACGAGATGTCCCAAGAACTAGACCTCTCGTAACCAGAAATCACATTTGGAGAACTTGGCATAAAGCCTCTCCGATCTCAAAACCCCTAGGATCTCCCTCAGATTCTCCTCATGCTTCTCTCTAGGTCTTGAATACACAAAAATGTCGTCGATGAATATGATTACCGAACGATCCAACATCGGTTTGCACACCCTGTTCATGAGGTCCATGAACACCACTGGTGGGTTGGTGAGCCCGAAAGGCATCACCACGAACTCGTAATGCCCGTAACGAGTCCTAAATGCTGTCTTCTGAATATCCTCATCTTGCACCCTCACTTGATGATATCCAGATCTCAAGTCGATCTTGGAAAACCAAGATGCTCCCTGCAACTAATCGAACAAATCGTCAATCCTCGGCAACGGGTAACGGTTCTGGACCGTTAATTTGTTCAACTCCCCGTAGTCAATGCACATCCGGTGTGAACCATCCTTTTTCTTGACAAAAAGGATAGAAGCTCCCCATGGTGAACTACTCGGCCGAATAAATCCCTTCCCTAGCAGCTCCTGCAGCTGCGAGGATAGCTCCTACATCTCTGGTGGCGCAAGGCGATAGGGCGCCTTGGCGATAGGCGCGGCCCCCGGAACCAAATCGATATTGAACTCCACCTGCCTCACAAGAGGTACGCCAGGAAACTCCTCTGGAAATACATCCAGAAGCTCACGCACTATCAGAACCTCCCTCACAGACCTCGGTCTCTCCGACTCAACCCTTGCATCCATAACATATGCTATGAATCCTTACATCCCTGCTGAAGGCTCTGCCTCGCCTTGGCGGCTGAGCAAAATGTTGAACCAGAACGTGTACCCTTGCCGTACACCATAAGGACTCCCCAACTAGGGTCTCACATGGTCACCAGCTGTCGCTCGCAGTCAATGATCGCTACAAATATGCTCAACCAGTCCATGCCCACGATGACACATACATCCCCCATCGCAAAAGGGACCAAATCTATCGGAAACTCAACCCCGAAAATCCCGAGTACACAACCACATATCACCTCGGTGGCATACACCGCTCTCTCATCCGCTATGGAAACTCTCAGAGGTCGACTCATCGCCTCTCTACTAGTACTGATGTGTCGGCTAAAGGCCAACGATACAAAAGATCGACTCGCACCCGAGTCAAATAACACTAAAGCAGGTACAAAATTCACAAGGAAGGTACCTACGCATAACATAATATCAGCACAATCATCATAGAATCTAATAAAATACATGAAAGAGTACATAACAGCCACGACATCGGGCGCTGCGCAGACCTCCTCCGCAGTCAACTAGAAGGCTCTCCCACATGCCTTTGGTGCTTCAACCTTCGCAGGCTGAACTTTTGCAGCTCTCACCGCAGTAGGGGCTGATCCCGGAGATGCTCCCTGTGCTAACCCCTGCAACTGTGGACACTCTGCCTTCCGATGTCCAGTCTGGTTGCAATGAAAACAGACTGAAAAACCCTTAGGGCAATCCTTGGCCATGTACCCCTCTTTGCCACACTTGTAGTAAGACCCTGCTCTGCAAATCCCCTCGTGGCTCTTGCTGCACTTCCCACAACTGTGGCCCTTCTGGTTCCCGGATCTCGAATCAGCGGATTTGACCCGCTTCGCTGCCGACTTAGACTGAGCCGGCCGTTGATCCTTTCCCTGAGACTCAGCCTCCTCCTTGACTTGGGTCTCCAACTCTATCTCCCTCTTCCGGGCATTTGCCTGAAGCTCGGCAAATGTCCGATACTTTGAGTTTGCCACGAACTCACGTATATCCCTCCTTAGAATGCTTAAATATCGACTCATGCGTGCCTACTCGGAGGACACGTGCTCTGGGCAGAACATCACCCGCTCATGAAACATCCTTGTAATCACCGTAACTGACTCAGTACCCTGCTTGAGGGTCAGAAACGCATGGGCCAAACGCTCCCTCTCCATCTGGGGAACGTACTCATCTCGAAACATAGCAGTGAACCTCTCCCAGGTCACCGCAGCAAGCTCAGCAGGCGTAAAGTGCGCAGTCACAAACTTCCACCAGTCCTTCGCTCCCAAGCGAAGCTGGTTCAGTGCGAATCGAACTCTCAAATGCTCTGGAGATGAGCAAGTAAAGAAACACCCCTCTATGTCAGAAATCCATCTCATCGCCGCGATCGGGTCCTAGGTCCCGTCAAACTCCGGTGGTTTTGTGTTGCTGAACTCTCGGAACAACAACGCATTACCACCCTGCGGCCTAGTCGCAGCTATAGCTGCAGTGGCTGCAACAACAACAGCCTCAGAAAGAGCAGCATATCTCTCATAAAATGTATCCATCAGAGTGGTCTTGCTAGACCCGAACATCTCTGGTATCTCTGCCCTGATGGCCGCAGCCACCTCCTCCTGGATGATCCTACGGATCTCATCATCACTCGAACTGCCGATCACTGTGTGTGGCGCGTCCCAACCATGGTCTCCTTCTGAAATACAACATAAGAATATTAGAGACCCTTTTTGAGTATAAATACACTCGATAACTCCACCCTACTCGTTCCTTGGTGCCCAAAGGATTCTTACTTGGGCTGCGTACCAACCCGATATCTTCAGTAGTACGGGCCCAATACTACCATCCATACCGCGTTGGCATTCATCCCAAGTCCTCCTCCTTGAGCCTCAAATCCCAAGTACTCTACACTTTCTATCATGTGCTACTCACTAGCAAAACTCTCATAAGCACCTCGCTGCTATCTAAATCACTCTTAAGCATCTCTAGTAGCAAAACCCCTAGACTAAGGCATCATGTATCAGGCCACTCTAGTCCTAATAAGAATACCTATTCTACTCTATCATCCATATCGTAACTCATCATATAGCATACATAACATATCTGATATCCACTTATTAGGAGGGTATTTTGGGAAATCACCGTTCAGGCGCTGGCTGATCGTACACACGACTCTGCTCTGTTTGTCTCAAAACTCTTTTTACTCTTTTTCAAAAATATTATTTTTATTTTTATTATTAAAAGTTTCCTCAAATCCCCATTTTGAGTTCAGATACGCCCGAAGATATATCCGAATCCCTCAAACCAAGGCTCTGATACCAACTCGTAACGCCGTAAAAATTTGAACAATATTTTTCACTTTTGAACCCATAAAATATCATTTGAAAACATAAACAAATCGTTATAACAACATTGTATCAATACAAAACCCAAGATCAAAATATAGATAAAAACTCTAGTGTGTGTGTGTGTGTACGGATCATGCCGGCACCTTCCCGCGATCGTTGCTGGTACCTGAAACACATAACACATAACACTGTTAACATAAATGCTTAGTGAGTTCCCCAAAATACCACTTTAACACACAATAGCCACTCGAGGCTGTAACTCTATTGACCCTCAGGTCTATGTGTCTCAGTAGGGCCCTCCAGCCCCAACTCTCTATGGGCCCTCTGACCCTAACTCTATGGACCCGAAAGTCCTAACTCTGTGGACCAGTAGGTCCTAACTCTGTAACTCTGAATCATACATAGCACATATCACAATAAATCATAGCACATAAATAACATGCAATTACGCTGGCATATAACTCTAAAATACTCTATCACATAACTCTGTTACCACACTAGGTAAAGTATAGTGAGAAGACTCACCTCAGGCATCTCGGTAAATCTCTGACTCGGTAGGAATACTGCCTAATCTTCGCCTATTCACATAAAATAAATACTCTTATAAATATAATTCTCAAGACTAGACTCAACCTGCCTCTGGCACCCTCGGGAGGGAAAAAGGCTATTTTATCCCCCCTCTCAACACAAGTACTCCATTGACCAAACCTTAAAAGTCAATGGTCACACTTTGACCCTACTCACCGAGTGCACTCTGGTGACTCGGCGAGTTCACACATATCCTTTAACACTTTGTCCCGCTTGGCACGCCGAGTCCCTCCCTAATCTTGACAATTCATACTAGGCATGAATCGCGGGGCCACCACAACTCAACTCGCCGAGTCTCAAGAACAACTCAGCGAGTGTCGCCTTAAACTCCAGTCCTCTAACTCCCTTCTGACTCACTGAGTCATCCCCTAACTGAACAAGCCTATTTACTGAGCAATTTACGTGAAACCCTGACCCTACTCGCCGAGTCTCAAGAACAACTCGGCGAGCTCATGCCATGCACAAACTCTACTGGCCTCCTGAGATTAGATCTGTTTCCCTAAAACAAAGATCTGACCTTCCCAAGCATGAATGTCACGTAAAGCTCTAAACTTGATGCTTGTATAACAACAATAAGGCATCAAAAGGTGATTTAGTCCCAAAAATGGCAACCTAAGTCCAATAACTCCAAACTAATCTATAAACCTCCAAGGGTTAAGGTCTCTCGACCTCTTTGAGTCCAGATCCAAGGCACAAACTCGAAGAGGGACCATTTGCTCCACATAATCACTCTCCAAAGGGGTTAGAAAACCCTAACTCTATAGATCAACACCAAAACAGAAGGAGGTTCGAACCATTACCTCAAAATGAAGTCTCTGAATCCCTGGAACTGCTAGAATCGCACCTTCCCTCTTGCTCTTGCACCTCCTTCTTGCTAAACCAAAGATACAAGGATCAAAAGTGTCTTCTTCTTCCTTTCAACGATTTGGCTCACTTAGGGTTCTCTCAAGGGAGTGGTAACCGCAATGAGAGGCTATAAGTACCCTTAAATAGGCTCCAAACCCAGGGATTTAGGGTTTCATTAAACAGCGTAGATTCGCCGAGTCCACTCATAGACTCGCCGAGTCCAAAGCAAATCTGGATGAATAGTCGCGACCCTACTCGGCGAGTCTACGCATCAACTCGCCGAGTTCCTTCCCATAATTCAAAATAATAAAATAAAATAATATATACCTGGAAACCCGGCTGTTAAAAGTATATTCACTTATGAATATTAGATGGTATATTTACTTATGAGTATTAAATGATATTTCATATGTGAATATTACATAGTATTACATGGTATATCACATGTGAATATTACATAGTATATTCACTTGTGAATATTAGATGATATATTCGCATATGAATATTACACAATATATTCACATATGAATATTACAAGGTATATTCACTTGTGAATATATTCACTTATGAATATTTGAAGGTATTTTGACAAATATATATAATTTTTATATGTTATTCACATATGAATAACATACGATCTTGCATATCTGTTTTGTGTTTTTAATAATCATATACTGATTCAGATGAGAAAACATATTCATATGTGAATATAACGTGGTAATTTAGTTTATGCATTTCATCAAACAATTTGAGTGCATACAAGTTAACTATGTTAAAAAGGTTAAAAACATCAAGTTATCAATTCCAAATCATCATATACTTCCGATTTCAACTTCAGATGCGACATCCTATGTCTGATCGATTTCTCATTTTGATTTTGATTTCCGAAAATCCAATTAGGAACCTGTGAGTACCGATTCTGAGTCCTTCAATGTCGACTGTGACTGCGAGTCTAGAACTCTGATTCCAATTTCATGAACAGCGAAGAAATTTCGGTTTAGTTGAAGAAATCTGGATGATTATTGAAGGTTGGAGAAAATTTTTTGATAATGAACGAACTGTTATCGAATTCTTTATAGTTACGTATTTGAGATTAAAGGTTATTAACATATTTACAAGTTTGTTACCGTGTCTTTTTATGCTTATATTAAATAAGTTGCTGAGAATGATTCCCTCATTCTTAACTTTTTTTATTTTCTCAATTGAACCCACCTCTCTCTCTCTCTATATATATATATATATATATATATATATATATATATATATATATATATGTGTGTGTGTGTGTGTGTGTGTGTGTGTATGTGTGTGTGTGTTTATATTTGTCTACCACTTGGAAAATTTTGTGAAACCACCCTTCCGTTCTACTATATTAATCAGCAATCGGTAAATAGGTAGGTTTTACTAAAAGACTTTAAATAAATTTACTAACCATTAGATAAGTAGCATCACCTTTTGGAATATGATCAAACATGTTGCCTCCAACATGTTCAACACCTTTACATACAGGAGCCACTGACACTACATGAGGCAGATCAAAATTAATCCCTTTGATCAATGGACAAGCCTCAACAATCAGTCGTAGTCTCGTAGAGCGGTTCCATCACTACCACCAACATCCATCACCATCTTCAGCTCGTCAAACACCTCTGGATAATCCTCAATCACCGCCCCGACCGCCACCCAAGCATCACAAGCCATTGCATCATCGATGAGCTTACTATGACCATGATTCATGGCTGCAAATTTCCATACATCATCGCCATGTGCTGCTCCAAAAGGCAAGTTTTCGTTGCTCAAAACCCTAGCACTTAGCTTGTTTCATGGTGCTAACATGACCTGACTACTCTCTAATAGCACAAAATCGGCCATACTATGCTTTGCATGCCTAGTTAGAAGCCGGGACAAAGATGTTTGAACATATCCAAGGGATGTTTCTGATATGGGTTTTTCTTGAAATATCTTATACTGGATTAAGAACCTCATGATCCTATACAACGATGATGATGAACACCCAAGCTCCGAAGCAAGTGCAGAAAGTGTCATCGGGGTTTCTTGTTTTTCGAGGATATCGGGTATACCAAGCTCAATCGCACACTTAGCCACATCCATTAGAGTGAAACCAAAAACATATTTCCATATTTCTCTTGTGGCTGCTTCTTCTTCTTCTTCTTCTTCTTTGGAATCTATTTTCTCCATGTTAATTTCTGCAGACGTATTTTATCTTAAATTGAATGCATAATTGTGAGGACAATCAAGGTGTGTTGGTTCATGTTCAATTATTTATTTAGGTGTTTTTTATTTTTAAATTGAATAGTTTAACGTTAGGTGTGTTCGTTTTTAAATTGAATAGTATAATGTCATTAATAAAATTGAGTGTCTTCTCAACAACCTTACCAGACTAATGGCCATCGATACAAAAACACACATATATATCCGGTTGTTACTCAATTTATCTCCTTATTTACGTAAAAAACAAAAAAAATAATCAAACACATAAGTTTATCCACTTTCTGGGTACACCAAACAATTATGGTACATATAAAACACGTTTTCAACTTGTATGGAAGGTATAAAATCAAGGTCTTTTTGAGTTTTTTGTTCAAAAAAAACTTAAAAAGACTATTATGCTATTTTAATTTCTCTTTTCTTTTTTCTATAAGTATTTTAATGATATTTTGATTTAAAAAAAAAGAAACAAAAAAAAAATTCTCCACCCCCACCCCCACCCCCTCCGTTCTCTCTCTCTCTCTCTCTCTCTCTCTCTCTCTAATTTCACTGGTTACTCCACCATATTTCTACTGAACATACATACACACGGAAATCTCTCTTGAAAGAAATCCCACAAAATCCAATCTACAATCGATTTATGTATGTGTATATGTGTTTTCCTTCTGGAAATTGTTTTTTTGTATGTTTATCCTAAAGTGTATCGGATCCTCCATAAGATCCAAATCAAAAACTTTGTTTGCCTCTTTCTGAAACTGAAATCAAATCCCACACCCACCCCCATCCCTCATATCCTCTTCTCCTATTACTCTGAACCGAAGGCGACTGAATCGATGTTGTCATTGAAGCACTTCACGTGGGAGTTTTTAAAGGATTTTGTTGTTATTGCAGGTTGGTTCTTGAGAAATCGATAAGCTCTCTCAAGTATGATTCGTACTCCTTTCTGGTTTCTCTAATCATCTTCTATCTATGAAAATCGAAACCACTTATAACTTCCGATTTGGTAAATGGCTTCTTGTCAGTCATCTTTGTTTTTTCCAATCAGGGTTTTGTTGGAATTTCTTATCCGTCGATGATGATCTGGAATATGGGGTTTGGATTTAGATATTGAACATTTTTTGATTTGTTTTTTGTTTCGGTTTCGTTAACCAGATATAATAACTGTTGTAATGAAGTTGAAGCTGGAAAAAGATGAAGATGAGTCATTTAGATAAGGAGGAACTTATGTGGAAGAAATTACAAAACAAGGTTTAAAAAATTGTAGCAATGATGATTTCATGATGAACTTTTTGTACAAATGTTCTTCAAGGCTTCCTTGATTTCAAACTATGATAACAATGGGTTCAATATCTCTACAACTGGGGTTGTAATAGAGAGAGAGAGAGAGAGAGATAGGAAATGAAAAGGTAAAAATCGACATTTTAAGTTAATCAATGACTAAAAACTAAAAAAAAAAAAAAAAACTTTGATTTTGGACATTCCATACAAATTGAAAACTTTTTGGACTATATCCAAACTTTTTTGAATACCATAGTGTCCAATCTAACAGTTTTATCCTTATTATATATGTAGTATGTACCCATAATTTTTTAATGTACCCGTTAAGTAAGTAGCTAAGTTTGCCTATTTGACATTTTATGCAAGTGAATTTGTGTGTGTGTCTATATATATATATATATATATATATATATATATATATATATATATATATATATATATATATATATATATATATTACTTTATAATACATATATAATTTGGCCCCACCAAATTTTAGGACAAAGTCTTAAAAGCAAGGAGATACAACATGGACCATTAGATTAGAATTAAATGGATATGATTAAAACTTGGTTGTGCATGATCCATGTGAAACAAATCTAACCAATAAAAATAGAATATCACACTATATATACGATGCACCTCTCCTAAAATCATTAATACTTATCAGCCATACTTACACTTACTCTACATGAAACAGCTCCCTCCTCTATTTGTCCCAACCCAGTCGACGCCTCTATAATCAATGTCTTCAGATGTACTCATCCAACACCTCCAAAAGTAATATCGTGCACTACCCTACGCAACCTACACCTTCGTACTAAACGAAACCTATCTTCGAGTCCATATCCTTAAGTCACTTCCCTCTATCACCACCATCATCTTCAGCCGGTACGCCACTAGTAAGCCACCCCCAAGACACCTTTTGTGAGGAACCTCCAACGCACCACAAGCGAGTCAACTAATCCGCCACCATGTCGATCCGGTCTCCACTCAAAGCTACCTCTGTTTCTAATATGATGACCATTGTTTCTCTGTTTATTAGTTGAAGATATTTGTTTTTTGATTTATTTACTTCATCATGTTAAATTTGTTACTTGAGTCATAATCTACTTTTTAATTTTCAATAATTGAGGATATTTGTTTTTTGACTTATTTATTATAATGTTAAATTTTTTACTTTAGTCATAATCTATTGTTTAATGTTCAAGTTATTTGTTGCATAGCTAATTTTTTGATATTTTTATTATTCTAATATAATGTGTAGATTTTGAAGTGAAGTAATAAGATGAATTTTAGTGAGATGTAAATAAAATTTTATAAATTTGTAATTTCCTGTTATCTAAAATAGATTTTATGTATAATATTTTTTTGGATACCAAAATATGCTTGATGAGTTCTAAGCATAGCTTTTTATGGTATTACTAATCACCATTTTTTCATAAACTAATTACAAATCTACATAATCCACAAGATGAACTGTCTTAAACTATTATTTTGGATATTCACTTTTACAGTTTTACAAACTTGAAGCTAATTCAATTTTTCTTGCAATATTTTTGGGTTTCATAGTTAATAAAAATTATCGATTTTCATTATGAGTATGAAAATTATTGATTTTCCTTGGGTATGAAAATACGCTATGCTAATTAAATTAGGTGTTCTCTTAGATAAACAAAAATAAGACTAAATGATTATATGTTTTATGTACTTTATATATATATATATATATATATATATATATATATATATATATATATGTGTGTGTGTGTGGACATTGACTTTCAGGTATTATTTGCTAAATTTCTAACATATAAACCCAAAAAATATAAACAATGATTTTTGTAATTTTTTTATTATGTGAAATCAAGTAAAATAACATATTCATAATTAAAACATGAATCTTATCACATTAAAATGAATCATAATCACAATTGCAAACGTGCTTTGTTTCAATAAAAAACAAGTTTTATATATAACATTAAAATGAATTGTATAACGATAATCTTACACACATAATATCTAATATTGTTGAATTTATATAGCACCTTAACACATTTTCATGCATTGGGAATGTAAAGTATACTAAAACATTTTTATACATTGGGAAGGCAAAGTCATAAATATTTTTCTTACAAGGGAAGTTAGACCAAAGGGAGTGGGTACGTCTTGGACCGCACTCCCCTTGTTACATAAACACAAACACCCCTCTGAATGCAGTAGAGAACGTACTGCACTCTTTTAAGGGAACACTCCTTCAAACAACCTTCGAGCAATGTGATTGGTTCTTTTTCTTCCTTCCCTCTTACTGGTCCCTTTTATTTAATAATATATTTTTTTTAAAATACCCAAGTACTACTCATTGGGTGTGGTATGAAATCACACTTTTGTGGTAATGGGTGATGTGATGTCTATGTATCACTGTTGTTTCATGAGGGAGTGCGGAACCACTCACTCCAGCCTTAAAGTCTATTCGGTAGGGTCTAGACAAAAGATAGTTGGAGAGCTATTTAAACTTCAAAGATATTTTTATTTAAGTTGATTCACGATTTTTTTTTTGTCCAATTTAATATCCTAACCAAATAGGTCTCCACGTTTTTTGAGTTTAAAACACATTATTTTACTTATATATTATTCAAGTTAAATAAAACCCAATATATATCCGTCTTTGGGATACTTGTTATTATAAAACAAAGCCAAATTAATAAATCAAATTAGTTATCTTATTTTATGGAGTACTATTTATAAAATGAATATATTATTATGGAAGCTATTTAAATTTGGCATAGCTTTTGGATATTTGTGAAAATAACAATTATTTTCGAAATTACCAATCTAGATTTAAATAAGCGTATGATGTGTACCTCGAATATTTTTCTAAAATGATCTTTATACATTCTTGAATTTACCATTTCAAATTCAAATGACCACACAAACCATCTAATATATATTGGTGCATGATAAAATATACGAAATAAAGATTATCCTTATTTATAACTAAAAGGTATATTAAAGTTAAACTTATAGAAAACTAAATTCATTAAGATATTATCATTATGGTTTATTTTCGTTAAATTTTATATGTAATTAACATACTTATATTTTTGAAATGCTATAGACACATAATTTTACTTTCAACCAAAACAATATACATCATAGATTTATTTTATTGGTACATTTTATTTTTCGATGCATTGTATATTTTTTCTGGAATATAACATTATTCCGAATGCAAACAAAGGGTAGACATGAAACTAATCTACGTTCAGATAGTATTAGCCGAAATGAACTAATACCGCAGCATCGCGTGGGTACTCCAGTAATATGTATATATATATATATATATATATATATATATATATATATATATATATATATATATATATATATATATATATATATATATATAATGTATATTACATGTTTCTTGAAAATTAAGAGTACAACTATTATAACACCATGTACAGTCTCATTAAGATTGCAATGCAAATGTATACACTTGCATATCATTTGTAACTTACAGTAGTAGATTTCCTTATCTATGAAACCCTAAAATCCTCTACAAATATTCAGTCACTATTTCTCCCAAATCTCTTCGGTCTCCCTCTTTACTCTCTTCAATTTCTGGTAGGCCTCCATAACCACCAACCTCTTCACATCGTCGCTACCTCCACCCTCCTGATATCGTCGTTACCTACATCGGCATCCCTCTACCGTCCCGCTTCAACCTTAAGTCGAAATAAGAAACCCTAACTCTTTCTCGCTGCCACCATCAACACCACCATTACACATCGTTTAGTAGAAACCCTAACCCTAAAGTGGCTTCACCATTGCCACCAGGCATCACACACGAATTGATTTCTCACTCCCCCTTTGTCGCACACCATATTACATCGTGAGCGCACCACCACCCATTAATGTCTCTATTGTCGTCTTATATATATATATATATATATATATATATATATATATATATATATATATATATATATATATATATAGGGAAAGGAACAAATGAGAACACCTAAAAGGTTCAGAACGCGAGAACATGTATATGCATTTGTGATTCCATATATTTATTTGTAGAGAAATGATAAATTTTTACACATAATCAACATGAATATGCTTTTTTCTCTTAGGTTGAAATTAAAGGCGTAAAAATTTATCATTCCTCCACAAATGAATACATTGAATCATAAATAAATATACTTTGTTCTTGCGTTCTCAACTTTTTTGGTGTTCTCATTTGATCATACTCCTATATATATATATATATATATATATATATATATATATATATATATATATATATATATATATATATATATATACTTGCGGTCTACACGCACAATGGGACGGACGGTGAATACTTTATTTCGGCAAATCATAACCAATAAGTTTATTTCCTTATTATTTTTTTTTTTGTAAATATAGATCATTAGAACTAACTAACAATAAAAACTAAAATGGTTTGTATCGTTAATTTCTTCCGACTAAACTCTATGATTATCGATCATTCTAAAAGGCACGTTATGGTTGCACCAAGCGTTCTATAGTGCAAGTCATGGTTGCATCGTCTCGATAACCTAATCGTGGCAACATTAGATATCAACCATTGATTTTTTTTCAATAAGTCAAATGGTAAGGGATTTTTTCAAGACACTATTTTTTCTGATAATTATTATGCAGATTAAACAGCAACCATTGATTTTTTTGAACTTTTTTTTTTGAAAAACTTGATATGTTTTATGCACTTCGATTGAAAATGCAACGAATTATGAGGTTATATTCGAAAATCTACTTTTTGTCCATTCGTTGGTGTAGTTGTAATGTTTCTTTTCCGTCTTTGTAGACTGGTAATAAAAAATGGATCCACATTTTCCACCTTTCCCTTCATGCTATTGAGGGACCACAACAAAAGATATATACATTTTTTCTTTTTCTATTTTTTGTCGATGTTATATGAAATATTAATAAAAAAGGAATTAATCATCTCTCTTTAATGCATCATGACCTCCACATAACTTGATAGTTGATACACCAAGCTTGTTGCATTCCAATTTCTTTAACCCTTTTTTCTAATTAAATATTAAATTCCACTTTGAGAAATCATGGCGTGTGGTTGATCATTGGCCACGTGAACAAACTTACATTGCCTTCAATTGTCTTTAATTATCTTTCTATGACTCCATGTAATACCAAGCATCCTTTAACTATATTTTTTTCTTTTAAGTTTTGCTATTATAGCCACGAACTTGTACCCGTGTTTTTTTGAAGATACCCACGTATCTGGTAAACATTTCCACATTCGCAACAAATAATTATGATATTTATTTTTAAAAATTTCCTAGAAATGAAAGGACAACGCTATTTTCTGCATTTGATTTTTAAAAACTTCTTGTATTGAATCATATACTGATATTTTCTACATTTAAACATACAAATATATTGTCTAAATTCATATTTCACCTCAAGTACAACTAATGACCACTAAATAAGTGATTCAACTATATGCTCGACTTACCATTCAAATTTCACTTGCATAAGACAACAATGTCTAATTTCCTTAATCTCATGGAACTACTACATCCAACAATCATCGTTTAAATAAGCTGAAAGTCATGTTGATTAAAGTTGTAGAATTTAAAGCATTAATGTAAATGCTTAAGAAACTAAGAAGGGAATTAATATATTTTTCATAATGGGTCTCATTAACTTCTTGCGGATGTCTTCATGGTAGTGAATATCATAATTATATACCTACAGACCCTTGTTAGCTTCTCTCCAGGTTCCATCTTCAACCTTTTCTTCATCCTCATTATGTAAGCATCTTGCACACTTCAAAACAAAAACATTTAAAATCATCCCAAAAATTAGTCAATTAGAATCATTCCTTTAATTAAATAAACCATACTAAAAATAAGATAATGATGACCGCTAAAATCATGGACTATTTTATATTTATTATAATTTTAGTACATATTAATTATAAAAATAAAAAATGACAGTGATTATAACTACAAATATATTAATTTGAAAAATAAAAAACTGAATTACATGTAAAAATTCAAAAAGAATGATTTTTTTTATATTATACCAAATTATAGCATTGCACTTTCAAAGTACAATGCTTTATAATGAAACATAAAATTGACAAATTATTGACAAACTATTGCTACATATAAGGTATAATATTGTGAATTTGAAGAACGATTCAATCAAATGTTTCAAAAGTTGAAAAAAAAATAACGTATGTATCATTGTTTTTTATATTCGTAACCTAACAGTCTTTTTGGACCATAACTATATCTTCCATTCTAAGTCATTCCATCATAATAGACACTAAAATGATTAATGGACATGAACTTGGCACTTTGTTCTTAATATACAACTCTTTGTTATTCATTTTATGCTATATCTCTCAGCCTAAGAAGATCTTAAACAAACAAAATTATAAGGGTCCTTTTTAGTTCCCAATTTAGGTACAAAGCAATTTAATGGATAACTAAACTAAAAAAAATCAAACTTCTTACATGAATGAAATGTGACAACTCCAAACTTCAATTCATGTAAACCAAGAAGAACTTGGCCATCCATAAGAAAACATAAACTAATAAAATATTATTTTTATTATTTTTTAACATCACATGTTCTTGGAAAAAAATAGTAACATACTTCTACTTGGTTGGGAAAACTTAGATAATCATGACCAATCTCTTGGAAATGGATAATATATGATTTGAGATGAGCATGGAGCATTATCAAAAGGATAAACTAGACTATTTTGGAGGAATGTTTGAAACTTTCCAACATTGACTGTAAATTATAAGTAAGAAAATTTGGATGGGCGTTTATTAAGGCACCTTCATTGTCGCCAACATGGACTCGTCTATGTATTATCTAACAAAGAAAAGAAATGGATAAAACATAGAGACTTTCCGACTTTTCGATCTTTGATTGCTTTCCAGTATTTTTTACTTCCAAATAGTTTCACTTACAGCTATATTCACCGTCTCCATCGTGGACTCATCTTTGGCCCTGTTCAACATATTGGTAAAGTGTTATTAGACAAAGAAAAAAAGAGAAAACTAGATGTGGCTAAACCTGCTGATGCATATTGAGTTTTATAACACATTATATTCACAAAAATGAGTTATAAACCTAAAAAGGACATAACACAATGTATAAATACTTTATAAAACATGGTAGAAGTACTTGGAAAAATGCATATGAACAATGGGTAAATACTTGACAAAACATGGTAGAAAGAAACATAAAATTTCCTGCTTATTACGACTGAGATAGATTAGTTTACACCTAAAAACTTTCAAAAATCGATCATAAGTTTCAAGAAAGTTATACAAAACGGAATTACAAAAAGTTAACAAATCAATATTGGTTTACCTACACAGAAAACAATAGTTGTCCCCTTGTATCTTTTGAAGTAATAAGCCCTAGGTTCCCTTCATTGGTGTTTAGGGGAGAATCAAGTATTCGACTGTCTATAAGATCCAACGTTATGTATGATTAGCATGCACGGGTGGCTATAGGGTTGGTGGAAGTTTCATGAATGAGTATAGACCATAGCAAACTAGCTTGAGGAATGACTAGCAAACTAGCTTGAGGAATGATTAGGCCTAGTGGTGAAGAATTCCATATACAGATCTTCTTGATTTTATTTTGTCTTAGTACCAATTGACTCCATTGGTCGAATGTTGATTGCTTTGTGCTTTATAGGACTCATAGTGATGTGAATTGACTATCAAATGAATATGATAAATTACATGCTACAAAAGTTAAATAATCTTAGAGCAAATGATTTGTTTCTATTACAGAGCTCTCGTTTGAGTGTAACCATTATAGGGTCGAGCCTTTTAGTCAAAAGGTTATTTAAGTTTTGTTCCATGTAACTTTATTCATGATGTGGTCAGCCGACATTAATAGGGGTTCTTCAACAGTTGATGGCATGTTGAGGTAAGGATCCTAGGAGAGCCTACGAGGTGCTCTAGTGTGGTCGTTATGGTATTTAGTAGGTATTGGGAGTATTATTATGAGTAGGTAACTTAGAGGACTCATGATGATTCTTAACGAAAGTATGGATAGGTGTGGAAGGTAGTATTGGGCCTATACTACTGCAATCATATGATCCATACTCGAATCGAGGGATGTCACAAGGATCTAAAGGAATTGGTTGAGGGTAAATGGCATGGTTGATACCATGAGTTGTGATAGTGCATCTGTATTTGTCAATCTTTTGGTTTTGGTTGTTCAGGATGACGATGAGTGTGGTTATTGCTTAGGTTTGAGTAGCCATATCATTTTGGGTTAGAATAATACAGATCTAGGTGAGTTAGATGATTTAGAGGTCTCGAGAGCCTTGCTCAAGGTAGCACCAGTTGATTCATGGGGCTCAAGAAAGGAGCAACTGTTATGATCAACACACATAACATATATGGTCTGACCTTGTTGCCTTCTACCCTTTCAAAATAGAAGGGAACTCACTTAACAAAGCTGACTGCCGAATCTCATGGTAAGAAATCTCTAACGGCTATTCCAACGACTCCTGCCTATCATTATAACAATGACACTTAGTCAAAATCCAATAATACTTCTTAGGGTAAAATGACCATTTTACCCCTGGTCAAAGTCAACATTCTAGTCAAAGTCAACGTTCTGGTCGACTCAACTCACCAAGTTGACCCATCAACTCGTCGAGTTCCATAAATCAGAGGAACCCTGAAATCACGATCCAACTCGTCGAGTTTCTCCTATCAACTGAATCGAGACTTTTCAACCCTGCTCGTAGAGTCCTTCCTTGAAATCGTCGAATCTTACCTTCTATAGGGTAGGGTCATTTCGACTCAACTCGTCGAGTCCCTTAATGAACTCACCGATTTCATCAGTTTGTTAAGCCCTTCTTAATGGATTAAGCTTCTATTCTTCAGATCTAAGCTCCATACTTCATATGCATACTGAAAATGTCCCTTTAAGGGTAAAGTTTCCACTTTTACCCATTAATACTCTTCCTTAATGGATATAGCTCAAACCCTAACTCTTTAATAGCTAGATCTTTATCTAAAAGCCATTAATACTTCAGGCTAAGGCATACAAGCTAAGATCTAGACCGTAAACACTACTTGAATATGTAAAGTCTCTACCTTTCTCTACATGCATGGCCTTTTGGGGCTTAAAAGGACAAAATGACATCCTAAAGCTTGCATGGGGCTTCAATAGCCATAAAGTATTTACCTTTATGCCATGAAAGCCCTTTAAGGTCCTAAATCTGGAAGTATACTTACTTGGGAAGTCAATTTCCCAAGGACCATGCTACTTGGACCAAAACCCAATAAAAGTGAAAATGAAGAGATCTAAGTAGTCATTAAGAAAATCTGAGACTTGCTTACCAGAAAATGCTACAAATGGAGTGAAGTTTCTAGATCTAAAAGCTTCTTCTTGGGACCTCAAGCTTCTCCTTCTTCCATAAGCTTTAAATTAGAGGTGTTCACGGGGCGGTTCAGATCGGATAATAAAAAATTATAAACCGTGACTACGGGGGCGGGTACATTGCTAGCACTAACCGTAACCGAACCGAATTGCTAAAAAAACCGAACCGAAATGAATAGTATAAAGACAGGTAACCATGGTTCGGTTCACGAGTATCCGTTAAATATAAAAAATAATAATCAATCAAAACTATAAACTCCATTTTAAACAATTCTTTTCTAAAAATAAAGACTCACAAAATCAAGAAAAAAAAATCAACGCTTGCTAATAAACCAACACTTTAATATTATAAAACCAATCATCAATTCGTTAATATATTGATATTTAATATTTATTAATTTTTTTTTGCATGTGGCCTCAAACTAATTCTTTAGTTATGAAGGATAATTAATTTGGTATCATAAAACCAACTTCACTTCTTGATTCACACAGTATATTCTCATTACAGTCAAAGAGGGTTAGTTCTTTGATGTGTAAATTATAATAAAATATATTAATATAATCATATATATATATATATATATATATATATATATATATATATATATATATATATATATATATATATATATATATATATATATATATATATATATATATATATGACGGTTTGGTTCGGGTATTTGCGGATATCTAAATATCAAAACTGAAACCGATTCGTAGGTACCCAGTTTTTTTGGTTTCAATTATTTTCGGTTTTGATTTTTTTGGATTCAATTTTTTTCGGTTTTGGGTTGGTTGGATCTGCTCGATTTTTCAGTTTTTTTGCACACCCCTACTTCAAATACAAAATATTTCTCTTGAAAATGACTCAAAAGCTCACACAAAGTATTAGGGTTTTGAGATTTAGGGTTTTGGACTTAGAGGATGTAAATGAGGCAAACATGGAGGGTTTAAGATGCTTAAATAGGGTGCAAACCTTGGGATTTAGGGTTTTACCTCTTCCATCCTACTCGTCGGGTTGAGGCCTCTCAACTCGTCGAGTAGGTTTCTAAAATCACACGACCCAAGCAGTCTCTACCCGATGAGTTTGGGCTTCCAACTCATCGAGTTGCTCATATAACTTGAATAATTATTAAATTAAATACGTACCAGGAACCAAACATTACACCACTTGTCTTAGACTTCATCCTTGAAGTCTGCTGCTTCAAATAACTCTGGGTAATGCTCTCTCATCTCCTCTTCTAGCTCCCAAGTCCACTCCGAGCCGTTGTGGTGCTGCCACTACACCTTCACCAGCTCTACCCTCTTCTTCCTTAGCTCTTTCGTCTTTCTGTCGAGAATGGCTACTGGTCTCTCGATGTAGTTCAGGCTGTCATAACATGTATATCCTCTAGAGGCACAATTGCGAAGTCATCCATTAACCACATTTGCAACTAGGAGACATGAAAAGTATTGTGGATCTGGTTGAGCTGGAAGATCTAAACAATAAGCAACCCAGCCCACCTGAGCCAAAACCCTGAAGGAACTGATGTACCTAGGGCCTAGCTTTCCCAGCTTCCTGAACTGGATGACACCTTTCCAAGGTGACACCTTTAGGAGAACCATGTCGCCCACCTGAAACTCCAAGTCTGAACGACGCTTGTCGGCATAGCTTTCTTGCCGATTCTTAGTAGTCTGGAGCCTGCTCAGGACCTACTGGATCCTCTTAATGGTCTTGAGTACTACCTCAATACTCCCCATGACTCTCTGACCAACTTCACCCCAATAGATTAGGGTCCTACACTTCCTCTCATAAAGCATATCGAAGGGAGGTCGATCTATACTATTGTGGTAGTTGTTGTTATATAAAAATTCCGCTAATGGAAGATACGTATCCCAAATGCCGTCAAAATTCAATACACATGCACACAACATGTCCTCTAGAGTCTGAATCATCCTCTCATTCTGCCCCGTTTGTATGAGTGTGGAAAGCGCTACTGAAGTGAAGACGAGTACCCATCTCATCATGAAACTGCTTCTAAAACCTGGAAGTGAAACGAACATCTCGGTCTAACACCATCGAAACCGACACTCGATGATGTGCCACAAGCTCACGAACATAGATCTCGATTATCTTCTCAGCTGATATACTCTCCTAGATCAGGATGAAATGAGCACTCTTGGTCAAGTGATCTATGATGACCCATATCGAATCTACTCCACGTGCGGTCCTGGGAAGCTTCGTGATGAAATCCATAGTGATATATTCCCATTTCCACATGGGAATATCCAACTTCTGCATCTTGTCATGAGGTTGCTGGTGTTCTGCCTTGACTTTCCTACAAGTCAAACACTGCTCCACATACCATGCTATCTCCTACTTCATGCAGTGCCACCAATAATCAGGGCGAAGATCCCGATACATCTTTGTCGCCCCGGGATGGATGGAGAATCTGGACTTGTGAGCCTCATCCATCATAACCTGGCGTACAACGCCCTAGTACGTAACCCAGAACCTCCCATGGAGGGTCAACAACGCACGAATATCATAATAAAATGAGGTCACCTGGACTATGATCCACTTACACTTCCGACACTCTTCCTTCATACCCTCGACCTGTGACTCCCAGATCTACTCCAACAACGTAGTAACCACGATCATACTCAAATATATGTCTTGTATTGGAGCCGCCACTGCCTTGTGGCTAAGACCATCGGCCACCACATTGGCCTTGCCCGGGTGGAAAAGGATCGCACAGTCATAATCCTTCACCACATCTAACCAGCGATGTTGCCTCATGTTTAGATTCGGCTGGTCCATCAGATACCTCAGGCTCTTGTGGTTAGTGTAAATGGTACAACTAACCCCATAGAGGTAATGCCGCAAAATCTTGAGGGTGAACACCACGACCCCTAGCTCCAAATCGTGAGTCGGATAGTTTGCCTCGTGATGCTTCAATTGCCTCGAAGCGTAAGATATCATGTGACCCTGCTGCATCAACATTGCACCCATGCCCGTGATCGAAGCGTCATAGTAAACCGCGAAGTCTTCGATGCCCTCTGGAAAAGTCGGGATCGGTGCCTCGCATAACCGTTGTCTAAGAGTCTCGGAAGTTGCCTGCTACTCAACCCCCAGTGGAATGTCACCTACTTCTTGGTCAGTCGGGTTAAAGGAAGAGCGGTCTTGGAGAAATCCTGGATGAATCTCCGATAGTAACCCGCTAGACCAAGAAAACTCTGAATCTCAGTTGGAGACCTCAAAACCTCCCACTTCATCATGACCACTATCTTGGCCGAATCGACCAAAATACTGTTGACAAGGTGCCCCAGAAACTGCACCTTGCGCAACCAGAACTCACACTAGGAGAATTTTGCGAAAAGTCTCCCCCTCAGTTTCTCCAGCACCTCCCTCAGGTTCTCCTCATGCTACTCCTGAGTCGTAGAGTAAACCAAGATATCATTGATGAAGACTATTACAGATCGGTCTAACATCAGTCTGTACACGCGGTTCTTGAGGTTCATGAACACGACATGAGCATTTGTGAGCCCAAACGGCATTACCACAAACTTATAGTAACCATAGCGAGTCCGAAAGGCTGTCTTATGCATGTCGTCATCCTTGACTCGCATATGGTGATAACCGGATCACAGATCAATCTTGGAGAACCAATATACACCCTAAAGTTGGTCAAATAAATCATCAATCCTCGTGAGGGGATAATGGTTCCTCATCATTACCTTATTCAGCTCCCGGTAGTCTATACACATGCGATGTGACCCATCCTTCTTCTTCACAAATAGGATCGGGGCCCCCCATGGCGAACTGCTTTTCCTGATAAATCCCTTGTCGAATAGCTCTTCTAGCTGTATAAACAACTCCTGCATCTCGGGATGAGCCAACTGATATGGTGCCTTGGTTATCAGAACCGTGCCAGGGACTAGGTAAATCCTGAACCCTACCTGCCTCTCCTGAGGTACCCTAAGCAAATCATATGGAAACACGTCCGGGTAGTCCTGTACGATCAGTACATGATCTATGGTCTCCTTACCCTTATCCCGGGTATCTATAACATAGGCCACATAACTTGCGCAACCCTGCTGAAGGTAGCACCTCGCTCTCTCCGTTGAACATAAACTCGACCCACTCTATGGACTCTCATGTTGAATCACTAAACCTCCACCACTTGGGGTCCAAATCCGCACAAGCTGCTACTCACAGTCGATCACTTTCCCATTAGGTCTCAACCAGTCCATAACCACTATACCCTTATTCCCTCGTAGAGGAATAGGGACTAGATCCACAAAAAGTTGTTTATTGAACAAATGCAGTGTACATCCCCGATGATTCGTCGCAACTCGTACCGTCCTATCATCCTCTATCTCCACATGAAGAGGACAGTCCAGCTCCTCCGGAGTTCCAACAAATCGCTTGCTAAGCACGAGCGATAAAAAAGATCGGGTAGCACCCGAGTCAAATAATACTAGAGTAGATATACAGTTCACAAGGATCGATCCTATAATGAAACACATAAACATAAACAATAATCAATATAAATAAAGAGATAAGGAGAAGATACATACTCACCACAACATCGGGTGCTGCATGTGCCTCCTCTACAGTCAATTGGAAGGCTTTACACTTCACCACTAGCACCTTTGCCCGGCCCTATTGGCCATAAATAATCCTCTATGTAGCAGGAGTGGGTATCGCCTCCTGGACTCCTGCTGCTAAACTCGGACACTAGGACCTATTGTGTCCCCTTTGATTGCACTGAAAGAAAATAAGATAATATACTGTCGGAGCGGCGGTGGTAGCAGCACCGTCCCTGCTAACATGACCAGTTCGACTGCCCTTGAAGCAGCCCGAACTACCCACCCTGAACGTCCCCTCGTATGACCTACCATACTTGCCGCAACAGCCTGGGCCCTGCTAGCCCTTCCCTCGGGAATCTACCTTGGGCTTCTTGTACGAACCCTCCACACACCAGATGCCGCATCTAGTTTCCTCTTTCTTTCTATCTTTAAATCAATTTCCCTCTCTAGCCTTGGAAATCATATCATCCAGCGTCTTGCAGTTGGATCGGCTCATAAACAGCCAAATATTGCTCCTCCACATCTCATGATACCGGGCCTTTTTCATCTCCTCACCGCCACATATTGTGGAACAAGAATGACCCTATCCCTGAACATAGTAGTGATCTCCGTCACCGTCTCAGTTGTCTACCGGAGGTCCTAGAACTCCCTAGCAAGCAGTTTCACATCAATCACAGGTGCAAATTTGGCCCTAAACCTGGCCAAAATGTCACTCCAAGTCATCACATCTAAAGCTGCATCATCTCCAACGACATGTCTGGCCTCCTCCCACCAGTCACATGCTTTGTCCTTCAGAATACAGGAAGCAAGTCGGATCTTGTCCCCCTCGAGGCATCGACTCGTACGGAAGGTGTTGGCGACATTAGCGAACCACCTTCTTCTATGAATGGGTTCCGAACCCCTATGATATTCTGGAGCTTCACAAGCTCGGAACTCCCTGAATGTCACTGTGAGCACCCCTAGCATGGCCACTATCTCGGTGTATAATGCACCAAACCTCTCGTCAAGTATCTCCAAGATGTCCTCCTTTACCGTTCTAAAGATCACAGGAGTTAGGTCTAAAATATTGCATATGACCTTCGATGAAATGAACTCTCTCATCTTCTTGTCGAGCTGCCCGGCTCCAAAGCTCCTAATCCCTCGTCAGCACCTGAACTACTAACTGGTCTACTGCGTAGCATCACCATACGGAAAACACACCATAACAAACATCATTATACTCATCATAACTCGAGGGATCTCACATAATACAAGTTTCCTAGGTTCATCTCATCCTTCCTTGATTCGTGTATGGATCCTCTACTTTCAGTTGTATGGGCACATACTACCTTCCACATTTATCCGTACTTTTCTCAAGAACTGCCTTGACTTCACCAAGTCCCTTCTACTACTACTGCTTCACGCACTAATCTCATCTTAGGCTTGCCCTAGGGTAATTTCTATCACACTCTCCGCCTTCAGCGGCATAAGAATTCCCAGCTATCTCCTCTAACTACCTCAGGAATACCATTCCATGTCACTAAGACTAGATAATTCTTTGAATGAGAGGTTCTACGCTAAAATGGTTAGACTCAAACAAGAGTTGTGAAATAGAGTGTAACGCCTCGATTCTTAGGTATGGATCTAAGTAAAAATCTCTTTGGTTTTAAGTCCTACTCGACAAGTTAAGGGTGCCCTACTCGTCGAGTAGCAACGAGGTGGGATTGCACATTTAGTGACCTACTCGCCGAGTCCATAAAGGGAATAGACGAGTAGAAGCTGGCAGATGAAACCCTAAATCTCGGGGTTCTGCACTCTATTTAAGGAGGCATAAGCCTCATTTGGCCTCCTTGAAGTCCTTGGGAGCTGATAGAAACCATAACCCGTGTGTTGTGTCATTCTTGTGCATTATAATCTTAGAAGGAAGATTTTGTGGGAGGAAGAACTTGGAGAACAAGAGGATAGTAGAAAGGAAGTAGTGGAATTCCGAAATCTACCTCAGTTAGCATCCATTGAATGTATCAAGTCGACATCTTTTCTATACCTCATATGGTAGAGATATAGGGATTTTATGGTTTGAATAAGGTGTTATTGCAAGGCATGAGCTAGATCTAAAGTTGTAACTTCAGATCTGGACCTTTCCTAAGTTCTAGAATCATAAAGTTCCTGTCTTGGTCATGATTGAGGCCCCTTTGTGCACGAAACCCCATTAAGAGCTTAGATTTGGCATTAAGAACCTTTTTAGCCATGCATGCATGTAAAGTTTGCAACTTTACGTGAAAGGCATGCCCTGGAAGCTTGGATCTGTAATTTGGAGCCATTGCATGGCTTAAATGAGTTTGTATGGCTTAAGGACTGAAGGAACTCAGTGAGTCGCAAGGTCGACTCGGCGAGTCACATGAAGATGGCTGAGCACTCGACAAGTTGGATGAACAACTCGACGAGTCTGATGAAGATTGCGATGAGACTCGACGAGTTGAAGAACAACTCGGCGAGTCGGATGAGTTTTATCTAGGATATGTATGCGTGTGTATCCGTTGAGTCACTAGGAGGAAACTCGACGGGTGGCCTTAAAGTTTGATCGGAAATCAAAGGAACTCGACGAGTCACCCCGATGACTCCGCGAGTTGGAATGTGCTACAAGGAACTCGGCGAGTACCCACTTACGAGGATAGACGACCTCTGCGACTAGTTGCAAGGCACATCTTGGTTTTCCAAGATAGATTTGAGGTCTGGGTACCATCAGGTTAGGGTCAGAGAGGAGGATGTGGAACCCGAGAACGAGCCAAGGCACGAGATGAAAAATATTGAGGAAATGTCCATGGGAGCTTACAGAAAGAGAATTCGAGATGATGTTGGTCCAGGCTTAGTACAACCTGCCATCCCTGCCACTGCCACATTCGAGCTAAAGGGACATATCCTTTCCTCACTAAAGGATATCCCATTCTATGAAAAGGATCACGAGGATGCATTCAAACACTTAGATGAAGTAAATGACATTGCCGATTACTTCAATGTCCCAAATATTAATAGAGACACCATTTTGCTAAGGATGCTCCCCATTACCTTTAAAGGAGCTGCAAAGGATTGCTTAAAAGCACTTTCACCCGGTACCGGAACTACTTGGGCTAAAATTCGTGAGAAGTTTCTAGATCAATTCTGTCCACCATCCAAGATTGCTAAACTCAAAAAAACAATAGCTAATTTTGAGCAAAACCTGGGAGAGTCACTTTACGAAGATTGGGACCGTTACAAAGGGTTGTTAAGAAATTGTCCTCAACATGACCTTAACATTCAATAGGAGGTGTCAATATTTTATGATGGGGTAAATGTGATAACAAGACAAATCCTTGATTCTCAAGGACCACTTACATAGAAAAATCCGGGCAAAGTCAAGGAATTAATTGAAGAATTTGCGACACACTCTCGCGAATACCACAACCCTAGGCAAGATGGAATCAAAGGCGGTGGAGGGGCCCAAACTTAAGAAATAGCAGCCATGATGGCTATGCTAAATAATATGGACCGGAGGTTGACATAAATGGAAAACTCAATTCATGCAATTAGAGTTGGTTGCGAGAGGTGTAGTGGTCCACACTTGACCAAGGACTGCAATTTAGATGAGTTTGGGAACATAAAGGCTCAAGTGTGCTACTCGAGTGGGGACAAGTATGATGAAGACTGGAGGAAACCAAAGAAAGAGTGGCTGCCCTATGATGAATATAAGAAGCAAAAGGAAGAGAAATATAGGCAAACTAGTAGAGGCTTCTACCAAAAAGAACAACCACCGATCGAAAAAAAACCCGATTTAGAGACCATGTTGATGAAGTTTATGGAAGCCTCAGAAAAGAGACACGAGGCTACTGATTCTACCATTAATGAACAAAGAAATTTGGTAAAAGATCATCATGCATTGATGCTAGAACAACAAACTTTAATAAAGAATCAACAAGCCTCCATTAATAGTATTGAAGTACAACTTGGTTAACTAGCCACTCTGGTTCATGAGAAGCTATCCCAGAAAAATCCTGAAATAACTACCCAATCTCATGTAATAGCCATAGATACTGAAGAAGAGGCCACCTCTGAGTTCCTGGAGGCATTAGAAGAAGAACCACAGAAGCCCGATCCAAAACCAAGGAAGCCAAAGTTCGAAAGTGAAGGGGTTTCTGAACCATCAGCGCCACGACGTGGCACTTGTCTGGCCACATCGTGGCCCTTACCTGAACAAAAAGTGCCTGAGCCCGTTCCGGTCTATCAACCGCCTTAGCCATTTCCATCCCGAGCTGACCTTAGTCCACTGGAAAGAGAGCATCTAGATTTTGTTAAGCACGTGAAGGGAATCCCGATTAATACCCCCTTTATCGAGTCCTTATCGAAAATTCCCGAGTATCAAAAATTACTGCAAGCCTTGATAGACACCCGTAAGCAATTAAAGAAGTAGTCTAGGGTGATTCTAAGTGAGCAAAGCTCAAAAGCTGTGTTGGGAGAGATACTAAAGAAGATGGGGGATCCTGGACGCCTCACTCTTCCGTGTGAATTTGGTAACAAAATGAAGGTTGATGCTTTAGCCGATTCTGGGGCTAGCATTAATTTGATGCCCTATTCATTTTATTAGAAGTTGGAAATTCAGAAGATGAAGGCTACAAGAATGACTATTCACATGGCGAGCCGTTCAGTGACACAACCCCGGGGCATTGTGGAGGATATTTTAGTAAAAATTGGAAAATTAGTTTTTTCCAATAGATTTTGTAGTGTTAGATATGAAAGAAGATCCCAATGTGCCAATAATACTTGGTCGTCCATTGCTTAACACTGCTGGAGCTCTTGTTGATATTTGCGAGTCCAAGCCCACTTTGAGAGAGGGTGATGAAAAGGAAATTTTTGGGATAGAAGATGGCTTTTAAAGGAATCATGTGCAAGAAGAGGTGTTCACAATTATTGAAGACAATGAATTAGAAGAACTAGAGAAGCTTATGGAAGAAGAGATCAAGACAGTTGATCTATTCAAAAGAACAAAATCAAGAGAATCTGTCCCCTATTTAGTTGAATTCATTGCTTACAAGAGTCCACCTTCTTGGGTAAACAAGGAAGATGATGAGATGACAAGTGATAAAGAAGAGGTTACATTAAAGGTAACAAGGCAATTGGTGAAAGAAGAGACAAGTAGTATGGAGTTGATGAGTGAAGAAAAATTAAAGACTCAAGGGAGTAAACACAAGTTCGATTTAGATGAAGTCAAGGCTAAAAACAAGAATTCGAAAAAGGCATATAAAAGACGTGTGCAAGCTTACAAGAGGCGATTCAAGGAACAACAGATCCAGCTTGGGATGGACTCTTCAGAAGATTCAACGTAGGATTTCATGTTCTGTGTAGCTTAGTGACCATTAACTGCATGAACTTGTTTGCCTAATGATTTAGTGAACATTAAATTGTTAAAGCTAGGATTGACCAATCTTATTTAGTAATTAGAGTAAATAAACTTAGCTGTGTTAGAGAACGTGGATTGTGACTATAATTACGTTTGCATAATAAATCTTACATAGCATATTCATATTCATAATTAGCACTGTGTTTAATTGTGTGTGACCATACATAATTTGACATGAATTAATTAATTATTGGTAAAGTTAGACTTAAATTACTAATACAATTACAACCAACTTGATAATCCATAATTATTAGCTAGCCTTAAGGACGAAGTGGATTCGAACTAGACAAGAGTGTTTTTACTTAATTGATTGAATTTGAGTTAAGTTCGTCTGATCTTGTAAAATCAGATAAAACCCTTTCTAAACTTGTTAATAATTAGGTTAATTTGATAGCAAGTAGATTAATTAGTAACATCGTTCCCTGTGATCGACACCCGACTTACCCAAGCTATACTATAATCTGACTAGGTACACTGCCTATAAGTGCATAGTTAGTTTAAGTTTGTTAGGTTATAAATATTAAAATTAGTGGGTACTTTCGTGCACATCAGCGGGATACCCTACGCATGACTTGGAGCTGGGGGTAGTGGTGTTTTCCCTCAAGATATGGAGACATTAACTTTATGGGGTCCGCTGTACAATTTACATGGATCACAAGTGCTTGAGACATATCTTGGGTCAACCGAATCTGAACATGAGGCAGCGCAGGTGGCTGGATGTGGTCAAGGACTACGATTGAGAGATCCTTTACCACCATGGTAAAGCAAATGTGGTTGCGGATGCTTTGAGCCGAAAGTCGGCTGGGTCTTCCACCCTCGCGACATGTATGAGGATAGCAGTGGATTCCCCACTTGTGAGTTTGATCAGAGATGCTCAGATAGAGGGTATATGACTGGAGAATTAGAAGCTGGAGAGGATCAAGGGTGAGAATAAGAGGTTCATGCAGGATAGTCGGGGATTGCTGACTCGATGCGGCCGGGTTTGGGTTCCGATGTCTGGTCGGGTTAGGAAGATGGTTATGGAGGAGGCTCATAAGTCTCACTTATCTATTCACCCGGGGGCCACCAAGATGTACCGAGATTTGAGTTAGAGCTACCGGTGGCCATGTATGAAGTGTGAGATTGCTTGGTACGTCGAGAGGTGCTTGACCTATAGGATGGTCAAGGTCGAGCATCAGAGGCCGCATGGAAAGTTGTAGTCCCTAGAGATTCCCATGTGGAAATGGGTACAGAGCACGATGGACTTTATCACAAAGCTACCAAGGACAACGAAGGGGTTTGATTCCATTTGGGTCATTGTGGATCGATTGACCAAGAGTGCCCATTTCTTGGCCATACGGGAGAGTTTGTCGACCAAAATATACATTCTCGAGATCTTGTCTCGCCATGGGATTCCCGTTTCCATTATCTCTGATGGGGATGTTAGGTTTACCTCCCGCTTCTGGCAGAAATTTCACAAGGAGCTGGGCATGCGATTTCACTTCAGCACAACATTCCACCCGTAGACAGATGGCCAGAGCGAGCAGGCTATTCAGACCCTCGAGGATATGCTGAGGGCATGTGTCATTAACTTTGGTGGAAGTTGGGATTCTCACCTCCCATTCGTGGAGTTCGCCTACAACAACAACTATCATTCTAGTCTTAGCGCCCCACCATTTGAGTTGTTGTATGGGCAGAGGTGTCGCACCCTAGTTTGTTGGGGTGAGGTTAATCACAGGGTGATGGGTCGGACGGATGTAGTCTTAAAGACTACCGAGAAGATTCAGCAGATCAGTCAGTGATTGGAGACCACTCAGAGTCGGCAGAAGAGTTATGCTGACAGATGCCGATCTAAGTTGGAATTTCAGGTGGGTGATATGGTACTCCTGAAGGTCTTGCCCTAGAAGGGTGTGATCCGCTTCAGGAAGAGGGGAAAATCGGGTCCTCGATATATTGGGCCATTCACGATCATTTCTAGGGTTGGCAAGGTAGCTTATAGGCTTGAGCTTCCGGAGGAGCTTAGCCGGATTCACAGCATGTTCCATGTCTCGTAGTTATGGACATGCATCACGGACCAGGAGGCGGTTGTATCGCTGGATGATATTCAGGTTGATGAATGCCTGAACTATGTGGAGAGGCCTGTGGCCATCTTGGAGAGGAAGAAAAAGATTTTGCAGAACAAGGAGATGCCTTTGGTGAAGGTGCAGTGGTAACATCGTAGGGGATCCGAGTGGACATGGGAGCCAGAGGCAGAGATGCACGAGCACTACCCAATGTTGTTTATTCCAGAAGACTTCGAGGATGAAGTCTAGTTCAAGTGGGGGAGAATTGTAACGCCCTAATTCTCAGGTATGGATCTAAGTAAGAATCTCTTTGGTTTTAAGTCCTACTCGATGAGTTAAGGGTGCCCTACTCGTCGAGTAGAAATGAGGTGGGATTGCACATTTAGTGACCTACTCGCCGAGTCCATAAAGGAACTCGACAAGTAGGAGCTGGCAGATGAAACCCTAAATCCTGGGGTTCTGCACTCTATTTAAGGAGGCATAAGCCTCATTTGGCCTCCTTGCAGTCCTTGGGAGCTCATAGAAACCCTAACCCGTGTGTTGTGTCATTCTTGTGCATTGTAATCTTGGAAGGAAGATTTTATGGGAGGAAGAACTTGGAGAACAAGAGGATAGAAGCAAGGAAGGAGTGGAAATCCGAAATCTACCTCAATTAGCATCCATTGAAGGTATCAAGTCAACATCTTTATTTCCTTTCCTTCTAGACCTCATATGGTAGAGATCTAGGGCTTTTATGGTTTGAATAAGGTGTTATTGCAAGGCATGAGCTAGATATAAAGTTGTAACTTCAGATCTGGACTTTTCCCAAGTTCTAGGATCATAAAGTTCCTGTCTTGGTCATGATTAAGGCTCCCCTTGTGCACGAAACCCCATTAAAAGCTTAGATTTGGCATTAAGAACCTTTTTAGCCATGCATGCACGTAAAGATTGCAACTTTACATTAAAGGCATGCCCTGGAAGCTTGGATTTGTAATTTGGAGCCATTGCATGGCTTATATGAGTCTGTATGGCTTAAGGACTGAAGGAACTCGGCGAGTCGCAAGGTCGACTTGACGAGTCACATGAAGATGGTCGAGAACTTGACGAGTTGGATGAACAACTCAGCGAGTGCGATGAAGATTTCCGTGAGACTAGACGAGTTGAGGAACAACTTGACGAGTCGGATGAGTTTTATCCAGGATATATATGTGTGGGTATCTGTCGAGTCGCTAGGAGGAAACTCGACGGGTGGCCTTAAAGTTTGATCAGAAATCAAAGGAACTCAACGAGTTACCCTGATGACTTGGCATGTTGGAATGTGCTTCAAGGAACTCGTCGAGTAGCCGAGGGTACTCGGCGAGTTGTGGTCAATATGGATTGTTGACCTTGACTAGTGACCTTGACTTTAACCAGGGGTTAACTACTTGGTTTATGGAATACTTTTTAAGGATGAGGACTTATGAGTATATTTGTACTATGGTAATAGGTGGTGGAGTCCTTGGCAAGTGATCGGAGAGTTGGGATTATCTACCGAGTTGACATCTACGAGGTGAGTTATCCTCACTATACTAAGGGGTCTAAGGCAGCATGGCCGGCCCATTGGATATGTTATCCTAGTAGTGTTGGATGTTGAGTATGAGTTTGTATTGCATGCTAGTGGTTATGACAGCTAGGTAGATCGTTAGGACTACCTGTGATGTTATATGATTATTGCATGCTCAGTAGTTGTGTTATATGTTATATGTTATGTGGGGTGGGTTGTGGTTGTACTGCTCCATGCGGTGGCCAACAAACCCTAGAGTATTCCAGACTTGAGCTTAGGGCCAAGCTAGGCATTCTAGACTTATGCTGAGGACTCGTTAGCATTCCAGATAAGAGCTGAGGGCCCGATAGGCATTCCAGACTCGTACTGAGGGCTTGGTGGCAATGCAGATGTGAGCTGAGGGCTCGGTAGGCATTCTAGATTCACACTATGGGCCCAGGGGTATTCCAGTCTATAGAGCAGTGGACCTGTTGCGTGTTGTTCTATTTCAGTTGTTATGATATGATATTGCTGACATGGTTATGTGGACTGTATGTGTATTAGTTTTTTTTGGGGTAACTCACTAAGCTTTCGGGCTTACAGTTTCAGTTTATTGTTTCAGGTACATCAGGGGATCGTGGCAAAGAAAAGGCGTGATCGTACGACTCCTCCTTTTATGTTTATGTTTCTGGGAAAGACTTTGATAATTAATATTTTGAAAACAAAGTTGTAATGTTTTAATGAACTTGAAATGTTTTAAAAAGTTTAAATTGGTTTGAAATATTGGATGTTACATAGAGCTAAACTTAAACTTCTGAAATTATTTAGTCCTCATAATATGTAAGTTAAAATATTCATTTACTAGTTAGTTACACATAGCTAGAACTCCTAAAAACACAAATCAAGCTGCATTCGAGCATTAAGTAACCATAATCAAGCATATCCTACTCAAGCCATCATATTATTAACTAATCAGTACTAGCATACATTTCAATAAGCACATACAACAGGCATATAAGGCATCCTTCCTAGATCCTTAGCCCTAGACTAGCATACAGTTCTCATACACATATAACATACATACAAGGCATCATTCCTAGATCCTTAGCCCTAATCTAGCATGCAATTCTCATAATCATGACATAACAAACTTGTATGGGTAATTTGGGAGAACTTACTTGAGATCGACCCGTTCAAACCAGAAGGAAACTCACCTCGTAAAGCTGACTGCAGAATCTGATAGTACAAAATCTCGAACGGCTGCACCAACAACTCTCGGATATCATTATAACAATGACAAATAGTCAAAATCCAATAATCCCTCTTAGGGTAAAATGACCATTTTACCCCTTGTTAAAGTTAGCATTCTAGTCAAAGATAACGTTCTGGTTGACTCAACTCGTCGAGTTCACTCATTAACTCGTCGAGTTCCATAAATCAGAGGACCATGAAATCGCTATCCAACTGGTCAAGTTTCTCCGATTAACAAAATTGGGACTTTTCAACTCCATTTGTTGATTCGTTACTTGAACTCGTCGAGTCTTACCTTTTATAGGATCGGGTCATTTCGAATCAACTCGTCGAGTCCCTTAATGAACTCGTCGAGTTCTTCAGTTTGTTAAGCCCTTGTTAATGGATTAAGCTCCTATCCTTCATACCTATTCTCCATACTTCATATGCATACTGAAAATGTCCTTTTAAGGGTAAAGTTTCCACCTTTACATGTTAATACTCTTCCTTAATGGATTTAGCTTAAACCCAAACACTTTAGGAGCTAGATCTTTACCCAAAAGCCATTTATACTTTAGGCTAAGGCATTCAAACTGAGATCTGGACCCTAGACACTACTTGAACATGTAAAGTCTCTACCTTTCTCTCCATGCATTGCCTTTTGGGGCTTAAAAGGCCAAAATGACGTCCTAAAGCTTGCATGGGGCTTCAATGGCCATAAAGTTTGCACCTTTATGCCATGAAATCCCTTCAAGGTCCGAGGTCTGGAAGTATGCCTACTTGGGATGCCCATTTCCCATGGAGCATGCTACTTTGACCAAAACCTAATAAAAGTTAAAATGAAGTGATCTAAGTAGACATTAAGAAAGTTTAAGACTTAGTTACCAGAAAATGCTGCAAATGGAGTGAAGTTTCTAGATCTAAAAGCTTCCTCTTGGGACCTCAAGCTTCTCCTTCTTACAAAAGCTTCAAATACATAAGATGGGACTTGGAGGTTGTAAATGAGGCCAACATGGAGGGTTTAAGATGCTTAAATAGGGTGTAAACCCTAGAATTTAGGGTTTCACCTCTGCGAACCTACTCGTTGAGTTGAGGCCTCTAAACTCGTCGGGTAGGTTTCTAAAAACGCATGCCTAAGTAGTCTCTGCTCGACGAGTTTGGGGCTTCCAACTCACCAAGTTACACATATAACTTGAATAATTGTTAAATTAAATATGTACGCGGAATTAGACGTTACATTATAACACACACACAAAACCACCCTCGTTGCGGCAGGCTGTGGTCGGAGTCAATAAACACCACCTCACGGTGGTGGTGACGGCTCTCTTGATTCCTGATCATGCAACACACACCGGCACACACACGTCCTTGCACAAGATATCAGCACAACCACCCACATGGTGGCGTATGGCGAACGACGGTGACACAAACGACGTCAACAACAGCACATCAGCGGCAACCACCATGGTTGGCTGCCACGGTGGTTCTTGATAACTTTTAATTGACAAAAATTCGACACACACGTGCACCCACATTACGAGCCACGAACACTGCCAAGAAAACACACCCAGCTAGGCAACCCACGAGATGGTAGGCAGTGGCCAGAGGGCACTAGCATTATGGAGCGACCGCATGGTGACGACGACAACAACATGACATGATGGAAATACAAGATGTTGGAGCGGGGGTTGCATCATTGATGGAGAAGGATACTGCAGTTCGACCGATCCATAGGAGCAGTAGTGTTCCCCGTTCCTTGCGTGGTTAGGAGGTGGTGGCCGAAATTTAGGGTATAAGGGTGGCAGCTGTTGTATATGGTTAGGGTTAGGTTTATGAGGGAATGGGTGATGGGTTATATACTGTCGTACAATTTCAAACCTTTAGCCATGTTAATACTTTCAACCCCTCCTCCACAAACCATTTTCAGCTTTAGTCTTATATATTACCATTCAGCCTCTAACTTCTAAAATACTTTTGAAATTAAATCCGTAATGTATTAAACAACCCTCAAACTTCAAAATTCTTTACAAACTAGCCCGTAAATTATACTCTTAAACCCCAAATTCCAAATTATATCATTTAACCCCCAAAGCCGACGCCTTGCTAAACTATTCCGAATTTAGGGCTACTATTCATTTATTAAAATTTATCTATTTATTTAATTTAAAAGAAATGCTACAATTCTCCCCCACTTAAATTAGATTTCGTACTCAAATTCACTCCTTACCATTCCTGTCACACCAAACAACTTGAGCGACATGGCCACAATCCTGGGCATACCACAGCCTTCACAAAGCCTGCAACCAACCTTCACAGGGTTCTAAAACTATAAGGTGAACAAATTCCTTGCATCATGATCACATTTACTCAATCTGAAATATGAAGTCTCGATATGGTATGACTCCCTTACAGACCACCCACATAGAATCATTATTGTTGAATCCTTGTAAAATACTTATACATTGCAGTCAACTGAGATAATCCTTCGAGTAGGAGATTCATCCCTGCAACGGTTAGACTCAGAGGAAAGCTAGGCAACAGTGTCAAATCAGTTGGTCTAAGATTATTTAATCTAACTACACGAGACTTGGCACTTTCGATCAAAAAGCTACTCCATACACACATGAATGCCTAAGTTACTATCATTTCCCGAAGCATCACGCTGCCTGCTATCTGCTTTCCAATGGCAACCGAGATTTCCCTAGTCTGCAACTTATCTCGAATACTGAGTTGTCTGGTTTCTGAGCTAAGAGTAACCTCACAGTCGCGACACGCGACTTTCGAAGAGGACATTAGCTATTGAAATCTTCCCTAACCATATTGCCATTCATAGCTCCATTATTCTTTGTGATCTTCCTGATCTTGACGGTCTGATCCTGTTGCCATCGAATCTAATACAAAAAGTGAATGCTACCAGAACCAACGTAGTCTTACACTTGCCTGGTCTCCAACGACCTATCGTTTCCCGAATCTAATGATACTATGGCCTATCCACATTCGTGTGGTTGACCCGCCCAGGCCTAAATCATCTAAAGGAATCCGTGAAAGAATAAAAAATTTGTCACATTCTCACTATCGAATAGGGACCGGTGAAAACTATGGGCCCCCCCGCAGTCTTACAACACTCCCATACTAACTGACCACTAGAGAATGCTAGGGGTCACCCCCATAATCGTACTATACCATTATACCAACGGCTAACTAACGAATGCTACGGGCTACCCGTGTAGTATTACAATGTTTCTATTCTATTTTCCAACTAGTGAATGCTACGGGCCACCCCGTAGTTTTACAACACTTCTACACTATCTGATGATTAATGCTACAGGCCACCGTGAAGTCTTACCGCATTCCCCATGCTATCGTGCCATTGGTAAATGCTACAGTTGCCCTATAGTCTTACATCACTTCCCATGATAACACTTCACGACATATAGATGGCATATGACATCACTTGAAGATATAAACCAAACAAAAGCATGGAAACAAACCCAAAGATACACTTACCAAAACCCTTAAAATGAAAAAACCCCATCGTGCAGTTTCCTGCAAGTGCTGCACTGAATCCGGCCCCGTTGGCCTCTTAAATACGGACCCAAAATCTTGGGTCTCTTCCTGGGACCCTCCAATACACACACATGTTCAATATATGCACCTGATATGGTCCCCTCTTCCCAATGTGCTCCAAATCAATCTCCTGCTCTCGGGCTCTAGAAATCATATCATTTAGGGTCTGGCACCATCAAATACACACCAGCTCAATCATCCACGGCTAAACTGCAGTAGCTGAAGCAACATCTCATCTAAACCGGACTACAAACTACTCCCAAGGCATGATCTCCAGTTCCGAAAGCGCAATAGATCACATAATCAACACTTATTTTCGGATACAAGAGATCAAAGGCAAACCGAACCATATCTCCTAAGGGGTAGGGACTAGTGCGGAAAAGACTTTACATCTCCTTAATCCAATGTGAACTCAAATCCCTTGCAGTCCTTCCACTAACTGGCTCACCACTTGAGTCGGGACCAAACCGTGGTCCTTCCCCATGTGTGCTCATCCTCATTTGGCAAAGCAGCTATCGCCACGATCAGAGCATAACCAAGAATTCTCATTTCCATAAGCTTCTTAGATTCTCCAAGACTCTCACCGATTCGAGTATAGGTCTTGTACTTTTTAGTAGTAAGGGCACAATACTACCTTCCACACATATCCATACTTTCTTGAGCAATCATCATGAATCCTCTAAGTCACTTCTTTAAACCATTATGCCAGTCCTCACTAAAGCATGGTATTAACTCACTGCATCATATCCAAGGCTTCCCTAGGTTCCTAAACCCACCTAGTCCTCAACTGCTAAAGGATTCCCATTAATGTCAACTTGCTACCTCATGAATATAGCGACACGCAACAAAGATTAGATAATCCTTTGAGTAAAAGACTCAACCCTAGAATGGTTGGACTCAGATAAGAGTTTCACAATAGGGTTAAATCCATTACTCTAAGATTATCCGCCTATGCCACATGTGACTTAGCATATTCACTTAATGTCTAATTCAAATTACTAAGTGTCCAACAATGCACAAAGCAAGCAACATTCGAACAATGGAAAAACTAACCAAAATACCCCAATCAAACCATTTTATCCTTTAATCAAGAATCTGTACTAGCATGCAATTCGAAGGCTTATACAATCTGGCATAACCTAAACATGCCATCCTACCACTGGCTAATCAGTTCTAGCATGCAAATCTACAAGTTCATATAAGCATACAAGGGCATCTCTCCTAGATCCTTAGCAATAATCTATCATGCGAATCTCATAATCAGATCATATCACATAACAAACATGTATTGGTATTTTAGGAACCACTTACTTAATCTCGTTTGATTGCACGCATCACACCCTTTTCTTTGCTTAGAAATTCTTTATATAAAAATGACTTTCCTTATAAAAATTTCCATACTAAGTCCTCTGTTTAAGTTCAAACACACCCGAAAGTATGTCTGAATTCCTCATACCAAGGCTCTAATACCAACATGTAACATCCTAAAATTTCAGGGTAAAAATTTCATTTTTAATTTAACTAAAACACTATTTTAACTTTTTTCACACATTGAAAATCATTTTAAATAAAACACTTATCAGAGTTCATTCCCAAAAATCACATATTGCGGAAAACATAGGTGTATGCGCTACGATCGTCCTGAGCTCCTTTATTTAAAAACAGGAGGTACCTGAAAGCTATAAGCACGAAGCTTCGTGAGTTCCCCAAATACCACATACCATACAATAAACATACTGCCTAGCATATCCGAGTGCTGGCCTACCCCTTCGGTCTCTTTCAACCGGATACTACCATACATAACTGTGACCCTTACATATCATTCATATATCATATGAAAATAAGATGCTATGTGTTAATACATAGTCTTGCAATTATGCCACGGGCCGCCACGTGGTCTTTCTCTCCCTCGATCTTACAGACAAGTGCCAAGAGCTACCTCGTAGTTTTCCATTCAGGCATCACAAAGACAACTAACATACATACTACTCTACTTAGCCCATTAGCATATAGTGTTCCAGGATCCACCACTGGTCTTTCATATATAATGCCTAGCTCTAACCCCCGGGTCTTCCTACCATACATAATAGCATATAGTATGACAAGAGCTACCTCTTGGTCTTTCATACGTAATACCTAGGGCTAACCCCCGAGTCTTCCTAAAATACATAAACCAAATTGGCCGACATTAGTGCCTTCAACCCATACAAATATTGAGGAGACTCACCTCACACTGGTAAAGTCCCGTGGATAATGTTGTGGCTTTTGGCTGACAGATCCCCAAACCGTCAACATCAAAAAAACAACCAATTAATAATAGGGTTCCAATGCATAACCATAACTCCATAATTGTGGTTAAGATACTATTTTACCGCTAACCTATCTTGGACCAAAATCAAGGCTGAAACTCAAACTCTGAAGGCCTAAAAGCCAAATAATCCACCAAGGCCCAACTATGGCCCAATTTTTCAAATTGGTCCCAAACCCCGTACATGGTCTTAGCTTAAGGCCCAACCATTTATTCTAGTCTAAACACTTGCCATTCCGATGGTCCAATATCTGATAATCATTAAGGCCCAACCAAACCTTTCCAATGGGCCTTATCCTAAAACCTAATAATTTCCTTAGTCCATAAACTTGTTCCTAATTGGCCCACGAAGGCCCACAACAATTTATTCCAAGAAATAGCCCAACAAGAACCCAAACCTAATTAGGGTTTTTCACATAAAATGATGATTAGGGTTAAATGTTCTTACTTAACACATTAAGGACTTAATCCATTAAGTCCAACACTCTACTAGGTCAACCATACAATGTGGTCAGGATTAATTCATAATTCAATTCCATTGGTCCAAAATCTGGGTCCCGACAACTCCAAAATCAATATATCCAAAATTAGGATTTTCTTAACCCTAATTAGGATTTCTAACCCAAGTACATGCGAATTAATTGAATGGTTAAATTTTTAGGTTTCTTAATGTTAATTAAGTCGAACACCACCCACTACCACCTCAGGTAGTGGTGGTCAACGGAAGCTTATGGCGGTAGCCACCACCTCGCGGTGGTGGTGGTGGATTTCTTCAGATTTTTCAGACATACAAATACATTATACAACATATTATCCAAAATGAAACACACACACACACACAACCACCCTTGTGGTGACCGGCGGTGGTCGGAGTCCATAGCCACCACCTCACGGTGGTGGTGATGGCTCTCTTGATTCCCAATCATGCAACACATACCAGCACATACACGTCCTTGCACAAGATATGAGCACAACTACCCACTTGGTGGCGTACGACGGACGACGACGATAGGAACGTCGGTAACAATAGCGCCATTGGCGGCAACCACCATGGTTGGCTGCCATGGTGGTTCTTCACGACTTATACTCGATAGAAAACCCACACATGTAACACTCCAAATCAGGTATACTTTGAAACTCTTGAAGAAATCACATTTTAGTATAATAGTCCCTAAAGTACAATGGACATACTTATGAGTACGCTTATCACACTATGCATGGATGATCACGGAGGGGCAGCACGTACGTTGGGCATACTAGAAGTACACTAGGCATACGTGCTGGATGACCAAACCCTAATTTTCAGACTTGATGCCTATTTAAACATCCTTAAGCCCCTTGGATGAAACCCTAGAGAGCCTCCATAGCCTAAGAACGTCCTTCTACTCCAGAGAGAGCTTGTGAGACCATTTTAAGCTTAGAAGGGGTGTTGGTGGCCATTTTTAGTGACATTCAAGAAGGGGAAGTTGTCAAGGAAGCTTGGAGTGAAATTGAGCTTCTAGAATCTGCATCTAGATCACCTTGAGGAGCTTCTGGAGGCATAAAGCTTGCACCTTCTGTTGGAGCATGAAAATGCTCTACAATGTTGAGTGTTTATTTGGTTAAAATATTCCCTTGTATGAAAAGCATATTCCCTCTACTAGTATATAAAGTAGAGGTGATGGTCATTTTATTAGTATTAATGTTTACTATGTTGACTTTGTAGATTAAAGAGAGTGTGGTGGGATCTCTCCCACCATAGGAGAGTTATCTCTCCCAACCATGAGTGTTCATGTAATATTTTATCTCTCCATTTATCTACTACAGTTTTACTCACATATTATGTTCTTCCTATTCATACATGATTATCTTCTTGGTAATATCTTCTGCACCGATCCAAAAGATAAAATGGGAACCTTTGTGCGTTAGTGATTTTGATGTAATGACATATTAATGAACTTCTCTGCTTATACGTTTTATTAAAAAAACTAAAAAACAAAAAAAACAAACAAAAAAACAAAAAAAAAAAAATCCAGATTCACCCTTTCATTCTGGACTCAATATTTATGGAATAAAAAAAAAAAATACCGCACCTTTACCGTTTTTCACTCCTGACCTTATTTTTTCACTCTGGAATTTCCACTCCTAACCTTTTCACTGCTAAACTTTTTCTACTTCTAACATTTTCCACTTCTTACCTTTTTCAGTTTAACGTATTTTCTTATTGAAATCCATTTTCGTAATGGATCCACCTTCTAACCCACTTTTTACCTTTTTTTTTTTTTATTATTCCGAAACTCATCCTTTTCTTTTCATTTTATCTCATTTTTTATTATAACCAATTTATTCATTTTTTAAACCAATTAATTTTATTTAACACCCATTTTTTAACACCAACTATTTTTTTTAAATCCCATTATTTTTTTTAAAAAAAAACCAATTATTTTTTAACACCAAATTTAGTCGTATGGTTCATGACTTTATTCTTCTTGCTGATTATGAGTGAAAACATATTTGGTTCAGAGATTATTATTTTTGTGTCTCACTTCTACCGAGCTACTCGCATTTTTACTCCCTTCGAACTTTTATATATGGTTTCGGACCATTATTTGGGAGTTCGGGTTTGCATTTCGGTTATCGGCATTACTACAGTTCAACATTATCATTTTTCAGTAGCGGGTTTATCATATATATTCTACATTGTTTGTTCAGTTCGGCGATACATCACCATGTTTACCCATGACCAGAAAATAATATCCTCGTTTTTCTGGGTAGATGCTCGCATCAAGGGGGAGTGTGCGATGCTCCATCATATCCGACATATTTTCTTTCCCGGTTTCATGATTATTTTTTATCTTTATTGCATTTTCTATCAAAAATAGGGGGAGAATCATGAGCATCCATTCTGGTTTATTATTGGAGTTTTGATATTAGAGACATTTGAAGACGAAGAGTCATTTAGTAGTGTGATGTGACACTGATTTTTGGTCTTCACAGATCGTTTTTCTGGCATTACTTGATGTTCTTCGAATTATGATTATTTATCTTTAGACTCTACACTTTGGGATGTCTCATTTGTGTTTGCATCCGGTTCAGATATTATGATTGCTCTAGTTTGGATTTAAGATATTTTGAAGATGATGATTATTTTAGCGATGAGGCGTGGCACTTACTTTTGATCTTCCGATCATATTTTTGGCATTACTAGACCACATCTTTGGATTCACATTATTTGTCATTCGGACATTATTTTTGGATGCTTCACATTTTCAGCATGTTATTCTTCAGAGATTATTTTGTGCATTATCATTTGTTTTTGGAATATTGAAGACGTTGTGTGATTCGAGATTGTGCTCTTCGGTTCTACAGTCGAGGGGAGACTGTGAAAATGATTGGTTTTAGGGGACTGATCAAATTCGAAGATTGGGATTTCATACTTTTATTTAGAGATTGGGGTTTCTATGTTTGTTCTTTGATGCTAGAGATTCCATTTCCAGATTCTGAGATTACGACAGTTTCAGCTTTTCCGAGACGCTTCAACACTAGACCCATCGGACCTGCCTCTCGGATGTTCTGCCTTTTATCACTGCCTTACCCTCATCATTTCCGAGCAATTAGGGGGAGATTGTTGGAGCATGAAAATGCTCTACAATTTTGAGTGTGTATTAGGTTAGAATATTCCACTAGTATATAAAGTGGAGGTGATGGTCATTTTATTAGTATTAATGTTCACTATATGGACTTTGTAGATTAGAGAGAGTGTGGTGGGATGTCACCCACCAAGGGAGAGTTATCTCTCCTAACCATGAGTGTTCTTGTAATATTTTATATCTCCCTATTTATCTACTACAATTTTACTCACATATTATGTTCTTCATATTCATACACAATTATCTTCTTGGTAATATCTTTCGCACCGATCTAATCGATAAAATGGGAACCTACACCTTTCCACCTTTAATACTAGATCTAGCCAACGTTTTCTTGTTTTGTCCCCTTTGTTGATTTTAGATCTTCTCTTGTGAGTTGAGTAACTCCAGAAGATGTGAATGTTAGATGTGAGGTCCTTTGGTCCGTTTATGACATAAACATGAAGCCTTGGTGGGTGTTTTGAACTCATACATAGGTTAAGAAACTTAAAAATGTCTTAATGGGGGTGTTAGGAACATATTAGACATGCAAAGACATAAAGTTTCCAACTTTATTCCCTAGGTCATCTTAATGAGCTTAGATCTGACTTTTGGACGTGGGGGAATCGAGTGTTAAGCACTTAATGGTGAAATTGCTTAAACTGTTAGTACGCTGGGCGTAACCTAGCGTACGCAACACATAAGTCCCAGTGACTCAGACGATGTGCGTACGCACCATAGATGGGCTTGGATCTGTTTTGGGCCTTTGAACTGTTGGGCCTCAATTGGTCATTGTGCTAGTTTGTAATTTGGGGATGGTGGGCCAGTGTCTCTATTTTGGGCCATGGATGTTATGATTGGGTCTTATTGGGCCATGAGGCCCATTAATGGTTTTTGGACATGGACTTTGGGACCATTAACAAAGAAAAAATATTTTGGACTTTGTAGAAAGCTTTGGAGTTGGGTTTCCCTTTGATTATGTGAAGCCCTAACATTTGTTAATAATATTATTTAGTGCGGGTGATTACAAACTGTAAGGAGAGCAGCCTTCGGATTCTTTAGACAAAAGGTGAGTCTTCTCACGATACCAATGGGTTTAAGGCACCGAGGCCGGCCCATTTTAGGATAGTTGGTATACTTGTTGTGGAGAGGTTTGTGGCTTTATTATGTAGTAATATGAGGTAGAGATAGCCTTTATGGCTGACGGTAGAGATAGCCACTAGGGCTATGGTAGAGATAGCCACAAGGGCTATGGTAGAGATAGCTTTTATAGCTAGCGGTAGAGATAGCTTTTATGGCTAATGGTAGAAATAACTTTATGGCTAACGTGATATGTGATATGTTGTAGAGATAGATGTATAGCTAAGATGATATGTGATATGTGGTAGAGGAAGCTTTTATAGTTGATATGACATGTGTTATGTGGCTTGTGTGTGTGGGGTATGTTCTGGGGAATTCACTAAATGTTAGCTTACAGTTTGTGGATTTGTTTCAGGTAAATCAGAGCCCAAGGGCAAGGGAAAAGCTTGATGGCACGACGTGCACTCTCTCTTAGGCATTTTTATGGGACACTCTGATATTTGGAATAAAATTTGTATTTGACTTATGTTATGAAAACAATTATAATTGGATTTGTTGATGTTGGAAATGTGTTTGGTTACTCAAGAATGAAAATTTTCTTTGTAAAAATTAGGTCGTTACAAGTTGGTATCAGAGCCTTGGTTTGAGGGATTCGGGCACACTCTCGGGTGTGTCAGGACTCAAACTAAGGAAATGGTAAAAAAAATTCAAAAATAACATAAAAAAGCTTTTGATAGAAAGGAAAAGAGGAGAGTGGAACGTGCGTGATCAACCAAACTAAGTAAGTGGTTCCGTAATATGTTAGCCATGTTATACCGTTATTTGAGCTTTGATGATCGTATGGAACTTGCTATGTGTGTGCTTTTAAAATTGTATACAATTAGGATTTTATAGCCTTAGAATGATTGATTTGGCCTTATTTCCTGTTCCTTGTTTGGTTGTGGTTTTAAGGTAGCATATTTTATTCGAAAGTGTATTTGATCCTTTTCTATGTATAATGTGCATGCATAAATGCACCGTGTTATGATTGGTCTAGTTGATATGAGTAGAGCAAAAATTAGGACAGCTCGAGAATTGATGTATGCGGTAGTTTGTAGGATATGGTTTAATTTTGGGATGAATTGAAGTTATCAGGTAGAGCATTGGGGGAAGGTACATGTAGGTGTGGAAGGTAGTATTGGGCCCGTATTACTGAAAGTATAGGACATGTACCCGAACAAATGTAAGATCTGACGATTTCAAGGAGGATCGGTGTGGGAAGATCCGTTATATGAAAATCTTGGTCGTTGTGATTTATGACATTTCAGTTCAGTATGGTGATGACATAATTTGGAACATGGGGATCAGGAACGGGATCCAGATCCTGGGCTGGATTAGGCGACACTACCGGTGACATTGACGAGAGGCTGTGCGAGCTTATTGCAGCCGAGGTTACCAGGGGCATCTTTGACACTATGCCAGTCATTTTTAGGATGGTCAAGGAGGGTATGATGGAGATTATGGATGAGAGACTCAGATCATTCAGGGCTAAGATTGTTGCGGGTCAGGTTGGGGCCTCATTCCGAGAGTTTAAGGCGTGCGGGGCACCAGAGTTTTTCCAGGTCATGGACAACATTGTTAGCCGACGCTAGGTGGCGAATATCGAAAATGCCCAACACACGAGTTCTTGCCCGAATGCGGTAAAGGTTGGATTTGCTTCTTGCATGTTGAGAGACAGGGCCTTGTATTGGTGGGGCAAGGTTACTAGCCATGTAGGAGCAGCCGAGTTGGCTGAGATGATGTGGGCTGAGTTTTTCCAACGATTTGATTTGGAGTTTGCACTAGCCATTGAGGTGCAGAGGATGGTGAGGGAGTTCCAGGAACTCCAGCAGACCATCGACACTGTGGCGGAGATCACTGCCATGTTTTGTGAGCGAACTTTGTTGATTCCTCAGTATGCTACTGACGAGGATATGCGCAGGACGAGATATCATTCCATGTTGAGGGATGATATCTGGGAGTTTGTGAGATTTATAGGGTGCAAATACCTGAATGAGATGGTGGAGAAAGCCTGGGAACGGGAGATGGAGTTAGACTTCCGCACCAAGCGGAAGCCAGAGCAGGCACATGCAGTGGTGGGTCAGGCTAAGAAGCCTAAGAGCTTAGACATTTCCAACAGGGTTTAGCAGGGTCTGGGCCGGTGTGCCAAGTGCAGTTGGGTGCACAGTGAAGCTTGTCGTATCACAAGCTCGGGATGCTATGCATGTGGCCAACAGGGACTGCCCTATGAGGAGGTTGATTTGTTTTCACTGCAACCAGACCGGCCATAAGCAAGTCAACTGTTCGAGGTTGCAGGGAGGGGGAGGAGTGGTGGTGGCTCCTGCGCCTACCACGTTGAGGATTACTGATGGTCGCTCAACCAATGCGGATGTTCCAGCGGTGAAGAGTCGCATATTTTAGTAGACCACCGACGAGGTTCGGGCAGCGCCAGACGTTGTGGCTGGTACACGTATATTATTCTCACTTCTTATTATTTGCATGACTTATGTGTAATGTATGCTCGTATAGGGATGTTTTTGGTCAATGGTATGTCTGCTCATGTTTTGTTTAATTCGGGTGCTACCCGATCATTCGTGTCACTTGAGCTTAGCAAGAAGTTCCGGGATGTACTAGGAACTTTGGATTCCCCACTCGAGGTAGAGATTGTAGATGACCGCAATGTGAATGATGCGAGGGTGTACCGAGATTGCGTCCTGAATGTATTGGGCGAGAGGATTCACATGGATCTGGTCCCGATACCGTTGCGAGGGCTGAAGGTGATTGCCAGGATGGACTGGTTGGGTGCCAACGGGGCCATAACTGATTGTGAGCAGCAGTTGGTTAAGGATTAAACCCTAAGTGAGGGGGAACTGGTTATTCATGGTGACAGAGCCTCGCAGGGGCCAATTCTCTATTCGGTTTCGAGGGCTAGGAGATTTCTGCAGCAGGGATGTACGTGATTTCTGGCTTATATCTCCGATATGAGGGTTGAGACCACGATGGATATGGGCAGTGTACCGGTTTTACCATAATTTCTAGATGTTTTCCCTGAGGAATTACCGGCAGTGCCTATGGAGAGGCAGGTGTAGTTTCAGATTGATTTGGTGCCAGGTGCAACTCCGATAGCAATGACACCATGCCGGTTGGCACCACTGGAAATGCAGGAGTTATCGGCCCAGCTTCAGGAGCTGCTAGACTGAGGGTTCATACGAATGAGTAGTTCGCCGTGCGGAGCACTGATCCTGTTCGTGAAAAAGAAGGATGGATCACACATGATGTACATCGATTATAGAGAGCTAAACAAACTAACGGTGATGAACCGTTATCTGTTGCCGATGATCGATGATTTTTTTTTGATGAGCTCGAAGGTGCGTCTTGGTTTTCCAAGATTTATCTTTAGTCGGGGTACCATCAAATGAGGATTCAGAATGAGGATATACCAAAGACAGCTTTCAGGACTCGGTATGGGCATTATGAGTTTGTGGTGATGCTGTTTGGGCTCACCAATGACCCAACATCGTTCATGGATCTCATGAACAGGGTATGTAGACCGATGTTGGATCGATCGGTGATCGTTTTATCGATGGTATCCTAGTGTATTCTAAGACCATGATCAGCGTTTGAGGGAGGTACTGGAGACCCTGAGGGTGGAGAAGATTTATGCTAAGTTCTCCAAGTGTAATTTTTGGCTGCAAGAAGTACAATTTTTGGGGCATATCATCAATCAGGAGGGTATTTTGGTTGATCCAGCGAAGGTTGAGGCTGTAATGCGGTGGGAAGTACCGAAGAATGCATCAGAGATTTGTAGCTTCTTGGGTTTAGCGGGCTACTATCATAGATTTATCCAGGATTTCACCAAGATTGTTGTGCCATTGACCCGCTTAATCAAGAAGAATGTGACCATTCGGTGGAGCATGGATCATCACATGGCTTTTCAGACCTTGAGACAGAGGTTATATGAGGCTCCGATCCTAGTACTACCTGAGGGGTTAGATGATTTGGTGGTGTAGTGTGACGTATCGATTTCAGGGTTAGGTGCGGTTCTGATGTAGAGGGGGAATGTGATAGCTTACGCCTCAAGGCAGTTGAATCCTCATGAGGCGAATTACCCCACTTACGACCTGGAACTGGGGGTAATGGTATTTTCCCTCACGATTTGGATGCACTATTTGTATGAAGTACGGTGCACCATTTATAATGATCACAAGAGTTTAAAGTCTTTGATGGATCAGCAGGACCTCAACATACGACAGAGGAGGTAGCTGGATGTGTTGAAGGATTATGAATATGAGATCCTATACGATCCAATGAAGGCTAACGTGATGGCCAATGCGTTAAGACGGAAGATGGCGGGGTCCCCGATTGGTAACATTTGTATGAGGATGACGGTGGTTTCTCCTTTGTTGGATATGATCAAAGAGGCCCAGGTCGAGGGAGTGAAGAAAGAGAATTAGAAGATAGAGAAAATTTGGGGATAGTTTCCTTTGTTTCTTAAGGATAGTCGTAGACTTTTTACACAGTGTGGCTGGGTGTGGGTACCGATGACTCGAGGAGTGTGGAAGAGGATATTAGAGGAAGCGCACAAGTCCAAGCTCTCTATACATCTAGTAGCTACGAAAACGTATAGGGACTTGAGATTGAGTTATTGGTGGCCCTGCATGAAGCGGGAGATCTCCTGGTTCATAGAGCGGTGCTTGACGTGCAGGAAGGTCAAGGCCGAGGATCAGCGGCATCATGGCAAGGTACCACTACTACCCATTCTCATGTGGAAATGAAAAGATATCACTATGGACTTCATCACGAAGTTACCTAGGATGACGAGAGGTATGGAAACCATATGGGTTATCATCGACAGACTAACGAAGAGTGCCCACTTCATTCCGATTTACGAGAGTATATCCACGGAAAAGTTGGCGGATATTTAGGTACAAGAGGCGGTCTCTAGGCACGGGGTGCCAGTATCGGTAGTCTCTAACTGGGATGTACGGTTTACATCCAGGTTCTGGATGAAGTTCCATGAGGAACTAGGCACTCAACTACATTTTAGCATGGCGTACCCCCAGACTGATGGCCAGAGCGAGAGTACGATCCACACACCGGAGGACATGCTTCGAGCATGCGTGTTGGATTTTGGAAGTAGTTGGGACACATACCTCCCACTGGCAGAGTTTTTATACAATAACAGTTATTATGTTAGTATCGACCGAGCTCCATTCGAGATGTTATATGGTCGAAGATGTAGGACCCCAGTTTGTTGAGACAAGGTTGGGCATCAGGTCATGCGGAGCACTAAAGTAGCGCTCAAGACTACTAGGTCGATTCAGCATGTGCGCGACCGGCTGTGGGTCACACAGAGCCATCAGAAAAGCTATGCTGACCTACTACGATCAGATCTTGAGTTTCAGGTGGAAGATTTGGTGTTGTTGAAGGTGTCTCCATGGAAGGGGATTATCAGGTTTCGAAAGAGGGGCAAGCTGTGGCCTCGGTACATAGGTTCGTTCAGGATCACGACTCGGGTGGGAAAACTGGCATATCACTTGGATGTACCAGATGAGCTTAGCCACATACATAACACCTTCCACGTGTCTCAACTTTAGAACTATTTCACTGACGAGTCCGTAGTTATTTCGTTGGATGATATTTAGGTGGATGGGAGCCTGAACTACATCGAGAGGTCAGGTGCCATCTTAGATACGAAAAAAAAAGGGTCTTCAAAACAAGGAGGTGAAGCTGGTAAAGGTGCAATGGAATCACCGAAGAGGCTCCGAATGGACTTGGGAGCCGGAAGAGGAGATGCAAGAGCATTATCCTGATCTATTCCCAACTACGAACTTCGAGGAAGAATTCTAGTTCAAGTGGGGGAGAGGTGTAACTCTCAAAATCACGTATACTTTGAAACCCTTAAAGAAATAAAATTTTAGTATAATAGTCCCTTTAGTACGTTGGGCGTACTTATGAGTACGCTTAGCATACTATGCATGGCTGATCATTGAGGGGTAGCACGTACGCTGGGCGTATGTGCCGGATAACCAAACCCTAATTTTCAGAATTGAGGCCTATTTAAACGTCCTTAAGCCCCTTAGACTAAACCCTAGAGAACCTCCATAGCCTTAGAACATGCTTCTACTCCAGAGAGAGCTTGTGAGATAATTTTGAGCTTAGAAGTGGTGTTGTTGGCCATTTTTAGTAACATTCAAGAAGGGAAAGTTGTCAAGGTAGCTTGTAGTGACATTGAGCTTCAAGAACCTACATCTAGATCACCTTGAGGAGCTTCTGGAGGTATAAAGCTTGCCCTTTTCCACCTTAATCACTAGATATAGCTAGGGTTTTCTAGTTTTCTCCCCTTTGTTGATTTTGGATCTTCTCTTGTGAGTTGAGGAACTCCAGAGGATGGGAATGTTAGATCTGAGGTCCTTTGGTCACTTTATAACATAAAAATGAAGTCTTGGAGGGTGTTTTGAACTCATTCATGGGTTAGGAACCTTAAAACGGTCTTAATGGGGGTGTTGGGAACATATGAGACATGCAAAGGCATAAAGTTGCCAACTTTATGCCCTAGGTCGTCTGAATGAGCTTAGATCTGACTTTTGGACATGAGGGAATCGAGTATTAAGCACTTAATGGAGAAAGTGCTTAATTTGTTAGTATGTTGGGTATAACATAGCGTACACAACACGTAAGTCCTAGAGACTCAATACGCTGTGCATGCCAGGGTGGTACGCTAAACGTACGCACCACAGATGGGCTTGGATCTATTTTGGGCCTTTGAACTATTAGTCCTCAATTGGTCATTGGGCCAGTTTGTATTTTGGGGATAGTGGGCCATTTTATCTTTTTTGGGACATGGATGTTATGATTGGGCCTTATTGGGCCATGAGGCCTGTCAATGGTTTTTGGACATGGACTTCGGGCCCATTAGGAAGAATATTTGGTCCTTTGTAGAAGGACTTAGAGTTTGGGTTTCCATTTGATTATGTGAAGCCCTAACATTGGTTAATATTATTATTTAGTACGGGTGATTACAGACTGTCAGGAGAGCAACATTATGATTCTTCAGAAAAAAGGTGAGTGTTCTCACCACACCAATGGGTCTAAGGCACCAAGGCCAGCCCATTTTATGATAGTTGGTATACTTGTTGTGTAGAGGTGTGTGGCTTGATTATGTGGTAATATGCGGTAGAGATAGCCTTTAGGGTTGGCGGTAGAGATAGCCTCTAGGGCTATGGTAGAGATAGTTTTTACTACTAACGGTAGAGATAGCCTTTATGGCTAAGGGTAGAGATAGCTTTTATAGCTAACGGTAGAGATAGTCTTTATGGATAATGGTAGAGATAGCTTTATAGCTAAGGTGATATGTGATATCTAGTAGAGATAGTTGTATAGCTAAGATGATATGTGATCTGTGATAGAGGAAACTTTTATAGCTTATATGACATGCGTTATGTGTCTTGTGTGTGGGGGTATGCTTTGGGAAACTCACTAAGCGTTAGCTTACAGTTTGTGGATTTGTTTCAGGTACATTGGAGCCCAAGGGAAAGGACAAAGCTTGATGGCGCGGCATGCACTCTCTCTCAGGAATTTTTATGTGACACTCTGATGTATGGAATAAAAGTTGTATTTGACTTATGTTTTGAAAAAAATTATTACTTGATTTCTTGATGTTGGAAATCTATTTGATTATTCAAAAATGAATATTTTCTTTGTAAAAATTGGGTTGTTACAACACACATGCACAACCATATCGCGAGCCACGAACACTGCAAAGAAAACACACCAAGCTTGGAAACCCACGAGACAGACATATGATGATGGTGGAGCAGGGGTTGCATCGTCGACATAGAAGGGTATTGCAGTTCGACAAATCAATGGGAGCAGCATTATTCGTTGGTCCTTGCATGTTTAGGAGGTGGAGGCTGGAAGTTTGGGGTATAAGGGTAGCGGTTGTTGTATATGGTTAGGGTTAAGTTTATGAGGGCATGCGTGATGGGTTATATACTCCTATTAAATTTCAAACCTTTAGCCCCTGACTTTTGAAATCCTTTTCAAATTAAATCCATAATTTACCAAACAACCCTTAATCTTCAAGATTCTTTACAAACTAGCCCGTAAATTATACTCTTAACCCCCAAAGTCCAGATTATATCATTTAATCCCCAAAACCAACACCTTGCTAAATTATTCAGAATTTAGGGCTATTATTCATTTATTAAATTTTGTCTGTTTATTTAATTTAAACGAAATGGTACATTTAGTCAATGTGTTAGAGTTTAAATCTGAGCTTTGGAAAAAAGGTAATAAGTGATAAAGTACTTAATGGAGAAGTAGGAATAGGCTGCGTACGATGGGCATACTCGGCTGTCTTGGACTTTGACTTTTGTTGACTGCCATTGACCATTGATTTTTGACCAAGTTTGACTTTGGGTCAAAGTTGAGGATTTTAAGGCAATTAATTAACATTCTATATGGTGCTTGTGTTAGTGGATTCGTAGGTGCAAGTAGTACAGAAAAGGGATTATACCGCAGTGTTTCAGAGTTGTTTGTTTCAGGTGAGTTTTCCTCGTTGTACTTATAGGTCGAAGCTACCAAGGCCGGCCCACTGTGTTTTGTATCCTGGTATATAGCACAGTAGACATGTCACATATCAATCCTAGATAATTTTCACAAAGACAATCACCTATCCAAGACTCTTACTAGTGGGCCGACATTGTGGCCGTAGACCCACCCCTACTAGGAAGAAACTCACCTCGAAGTCGCGTAGTGTCTGCACTGATCTCGGTATGAAAACCAACTCCCCTCGATTCCTCAATCCCTACACAACAATCTTTCTTAATTAGCAACTCATACTAGTAACCCTTAGTAGGGTCAACCCAAATCCGGGTCAAACTCAAGTTTGGTCAAAGTCAACCTTCTGTTGACTTGACTCGCTGAGTTGGTTTACCAACTCGTCGAGTCCATATTCCTACAAAATGATTCAACCTGACTCCACTCGCCGAGTCAAGCAACAACTGGACGGGTCCTCCTTCAACTATAAAATCGAGACCATCTTCAACCAAGTTGCCGAGTTCACCCTTAAGCGCATCGAGTTCATCTCCTTTATAAGAATATGTTAAGTCTATGACTCTCCGAGTTATGTGAACAAGTCTTCGAGTCCATCTTTATGGGTTGGGAGATTACCATGGACTCTCCGAGTTTCCTCATACACTGATCGAGTCCCATGATTTCCAGGTCTATAATCATGTCCATCTTTGTTGAGTCCCCTTCTAGACTCAACCAGACTCCTCCAAAACAGCAAAGGTCGGGGAACCATTACCTGACTCGTCGAGTCCCAAGAACAACTCGCCGAGTCCGCTAAGTCCATGTCCATAAACTCAATTTCTGTTGAGCTCATCTCATCCAAAGGGTAGATCTAACCTCTTAGGGTCGATATAACATGTAAAGTCACGAACATTACATCCATGGATGGTTCTTTAAGTTCAAAAGGACCAAATATGAGACCTACAAGATACATGGGGCTCTCATGCCGATAGATTTGGCACCTTTATGCCATGTGTCCCTTCCAAAGAACAAGATCCGAAGCCATAACTCCACATTACACCTCACAACCCGAAAATGGCTTAGAAATGCCCTAAAGATACTAAAATCCAAGCCCTAAAGATGATTAAACACATGGAAAGTCAAGATTGAAGCTTTTTACCTTAAATGAGTCGGAGATGAAGCACAATCTCTGGACCTTCTAGCTTCAACTGGAACTCGCAAGATCCTTTTTTCTTCTCAAGCTTCACAACCACCAAAGAATGCACAAAAATGGTTTAATAGCATTTCAAGTTCTTGCATGAAATATAGATTTTTTTCGACATGTTTTCAGTCAAAGATATCTAGATAATATTGTGCGGCTGTCCAATATTTTTCCTTGTATGCTAGGCATACAAGGAGTACGTTGGGCATATAAGGCATAGCAGATCGCGGGATTTAATCTGGTATGCTTGGTGTACCAGTAGTACGCTAGGCATATACGATCAAAACCCAAACCCTAATTTGAGGGTTTTTGGCCTTATTTAAAATCCTTAACTTCCCCAAACCCTCACCATTCTTAGCCTCCACCCCTTCAACGTCCTCATTTGAAACCTTAATCCTAGTATGTGCCTTGGGAGCTAAAGAAGGACTTTTTAAGTGGTTTGGGGTGTTCTTGATGTATCTTGGAGAATAAAGAACCCATTAGAGAAGAGTTGGGTGCATTGGAACTTGTAGATCCAGACTTTTTTCACCTTGATCTTTCTTTTGGAGGTATAAAGCTTAAATCTTGATGATGTATTTGTTAGATCTAGCTAATTTTGGGTGTTATGAGATTTTGGTCACTTAAGTGCATAAAGTTTAGATATTGAAATTTTGTGACATGGTTATGGAAACTTTATCCATATAAACATCATATTGATTCAGCTATAGAGGTTGGAGACTTAGACCTAATGGATTAAGTTGAAAAATATGCACTTTTGGTCCTTTTGAGACTTAAAGACTAGACCTTGGTAGTTTGGACCATTCTAACAGATAAAGTTGGAAACTTTATCCATTATTGAGTTATTAGGAACCATAAAAATATGACGTTGGTTCTTCTATTCCTTCCATGCAAGATTTATGATATCTTAATGGATTAACAAGTTAGGGTTTTGGCTTTTGGACCTTTTCTAGCAATGGAAAGTCATAAAGGTGGAAACTTTATGACTTTAGTCGATGTTTAGAGTCTAGATTTGAGCTATGGAGAAAAGGTCGTAAGTGATAAAGTACTTAATGGAGAAGTAGAAATAGACCGCGTACGCTGGGCGTACTTGGCTGCCTTGGACTTTGACTTTTGTTGACTTCCATTGGCTGTTGACTTTTGTCCAAGTTTGACTTTTAGTCAAACTTGAGGATTTTGGGGTTATTGATTAAGATTCTATTTGGTTCTGGTGTTAGTGGATTCGCAGGTGGAAGTAGTGCAGAAAAGGGATTGTATCGCAGTGTTCCAGAGTTGTTTGTTTCAGGTGACTCTTCCTCATTATACTTGTAGGTCGAAGGCACCAAGGCCAGCCCACCGGGTTTTGTATCATGGTATGTAGGAAGTTGCTATGCTGTATTGATTTGTTAGATCTGTATTTTGGTATATAGGATGTTACTTGGCGGTGGTGATTTCTTAGATATGTATCTTAGTATATAGGATGTTTCTATGATATGATGATATGTTAGATCTGTATCGTGATATATAGGATGTTGCTATGACGTAATAATTTGTAGATATGTATGACAACCTATACTTGTTGGATATTGATTGTTATGGTATATGTTGATGTGGTATGACCGGTTGTGGTTGAGGCGATCCTGCTTTATGTTGAAGACCAAGATACCCAGGGCAGTCCAGATAGACTGAAGGCCTGCGAGGCGGTCCATCAGGCCGAAGGCCTGGAGAGCGTTCAAAATAGAGTGTAGGCCCGGTACGGCGGTCCAATCATGTTGAACGCTCTGAGAGTGGTCCAAATAGCCTGTAGGACTTGTGCAACGGTCCAATCAGGTTGAAGGCTCATGTATGCATGTGGTTATTTGTATGGTTGTGTGTGATACTTTGGGGGAACTCACTAAGCTTTATAATATGATTTAAGTTTATGTTTTAGGTACTTCAAGTGACCGGGAGAAAGCAAAAGCGTGATCGTGCACATCCTACTAGTTTTATGACATTTGATTTGGACACTCTGATATATGATTTCCACTTTTGAGAAAAATGTTTTTTAAACAATTATAGTTTTGTTTGATTGAAAAAAAAATCATCTTGATCTTTGGGATGTTACAATCTTCTTTCAGATGATATTTCACAAGGAGCTTAGGTACAACCCACTTCAATTACTCTAAAACTATGTATATTTGGTGTTTGAGGAATTGTTTTAAAGAAAAGGGTTCACATAAGTGTTTGCTTTCGTATCAAATTGGGTTTCTTCTTGACTCTTTTAGTTGTTTCTGATAGGGTAGGCTATAGGGGGTATAATGGGAATATTCTATTGTGTGATGGTATATGTTGATTTTTGTGTTGGTATTTTTGTTTTTGTTATGAGTGTTTTTAATTATTAAATGTGTTTGGTGTAGTTTGTAGTTAGAGTTCATGTTGCAAAACCAGGTAAAGAAGATGGTGATCCTGTTAGGGGTGTAGGTTGCTGCATCTTTCGCCTAGAAGAAACACTATACAAGCTTTGGGGTGGGGATCCCATTGGTTTTCCTTTTATTAGCCTCACTCCATGGAGAAACAATATGAAAGGTTGAATAAGGTACTAAAAAGGCTACACGTCTCTATTTTGATGCCACTATGTGTGTATGTCTGTTTGGTGGTTTCTTTCATTTTTTCATAACTGGAAATGGCATAATAATTTGCAATCATTTCACATGCGCTTCGTGTACAAGAAAATATGACAATACGTCTGATTTATTTATTTATTTATTTTTTTTTTAATTGCATCAAAAAATTGGGTGTTTTACTTTTGCTCAGGATACACAAAAACCCAGTGAGGGGTTACTTAATGAGAAAGCAAGCACCGGTTCCTCTTAATGAATTCGCTGCACATAAGACTCATTGGGAAGCCATTCATGCTCAACTTCCTATCGTGACTGTTATGTTAGATCAATTCTTCATATGCTTTCGACTGTTTTTTGCAGAAGTTTAGGTGATTTTAGTAGAATTATTTCGTATGCTTAGTTTATTGTAGCTAATTTCATCCATATGCGATCGGTACAACCCTAATTTACCTTTTTTGTCTTTTAAGGGAATCCAATTATGGAGCCAAGAAACTATGGATCGTGATACTTTGTCGGGCATCACTGTGGTACGTATCCAATAAAAGTTGTCACAATCATTAGTAGGAAGATTACAACTCTAAGACACCAAAAAATTCCCTAGGATTTTTACTTATTTGTTTTTGCAGGATTTGTTGAATAATGAATAGGATGGAAAGACATTGTATAGTGAACTAGAAGTTGCGGAGGGAATGAATTTGGACAGAGGATATATATCTCCAAATTTCAACACAAATACAAAGCATCATAAATGTTTAAGTGCGTGTGATATCTATTCAGTTTCAAGAAAAAATGAATATTTTTTAAGGAAAACTCATAAATATATTCTTGAATCAGATTGAAACTTGCTAAATTATTGATAATTGATAGGAATTAGAGGACCCCGTTTATTCTAATCCACGACAGCAAGATATCAACATTAGTTTTATAATTGAAGTGTTAGAGTTACCACTTAAGGTAAAGTGTCCCAAATGTGTTTAAAATTATTATTTTGTTTTGAGATATGTTATGCGATTATATATTGAGTTTTTTATTCTACTCCAAAACAAAAACCATTACTAATTGTTATTCAAGACGTGGGGAGCGAAGCATTTTCTACCTTGATTCTCAAGCTTCACGTTGCTATTAAGGTTTTTATTGTTATTAAAATAAATATTTGTTCTTTGTTTATGCAACTAATTGTTTTTTTTAATATGGTTGTGCCATTAAAGCTCCTAGATTTGGTGAGAACAGAAAGGCAAACCTGTAGTTAACTTGTTTGATTATGCATCCTTCTGTTGAATGCATTCAATGTACTGAACATGCTTTTTTACATGTTTCTACTCTTTCAGGATTAAAAGTGTCCACTTGTGAGATGTTACTTTGGTAACTGGTCAAATAATTGACTCAAGTATCAGCTTTACTCCACTAATAGTATACGTAGTTTTATGGTATTGTGGTAATTGGTCAAATAATTTACTCAAATATCAGCTTTACACCATTTACAAAATCAAAGTAATTTTTCCTGTATTAAGTCGAAAGGAAGCCTTTTATATGTCTATTATTGGATCCTAAAAAAAGTATAATTAAATTCCTATTTTTGTATATGCCAAAAGGGAGATTGGATGATCATTTTTCAGATGCATGTTTGATTAAATTGCTTTTTTCTCAAAAATGGGAGGAGTGGAAGGAATTGAGGTGCTAGAAACCTAACCTTCTGCGACGGAATTAGCGACGGAACCATTATGTAGCTAATTAGCGTATGTTTTCCGAGGGATCAACTACGGATTTCACAAAATCCTTCAACTCAATTAATTTTAGAAATTTAGTGATGGGTTATCGAGGGCTTAACGACGGATTTATCTAACTTTTTTCGACAAAAAGAAATCAATTGCTAATCTGTCGCAAGCTAAAGATTTTTAGCTAGGGAACAGCGACAGATTTCTTAAAAACATGAGTTTTTTATTGGGCCTTGCCAATCGATCACTGAAAGGCAACAGTTTTTTTTTTTTTTTTTTTTTTTTTTTTTTTTTTTTTCATTCCGTTGTCTTTTCTTTTTACGTTCACTCATTTTAATTTCATTCCGTCCGAAAAAGCCCTAAACACAATTTCATCCCAAAGCCCTAAATTGCAATGCATTGACTCAATTCCATCCTCCGCCATGGAAATTATCTCCACCACTATCCACCTACATCGCCTCTCTTACCTGTATCGCCTCTTACTGAAGTTTACTTGAAGCAACGACAAAGAACATCCGTGTGGCTTTCCTCTCAGTTTGTCTCCCTTTCTCGTTGACTCGTGGTTTACTGCCAACCCCTTTTGATCTGTTGGTTGCTAGAAAACTATGGTGGTTATCCCATTCAAGCTCTTATTCTTACAAATCTAATTAACTTTGAGGTAATTTTGAAGTTTCGTGGATGAATTGCATAATTTTAGGTCATTGTAATGTGTTATATGTTTTAGATGATAGTACTAGCCGTGAATTGATGTTACAATCGATAAAATTTGATTAACTTTGAGGTAATTTTGGATGAAATTTCTATGAATATAATTTGGGTGCCGCAGAAGAAGGTGTCACTTCCTGAAAGTATAAAAGTCTATCCCTTTCAATTGAAGTCTTAATTCTATCGATTAAAATAATAATGTTATATAGCCTAACACTTTATATGATTAGATATTTGGTTGTCTCATCGAGGATTGTATTTTTGCTAATATTTAATGACTTGATTCTTAAGTATTTTAATAGTTTTTTATCCTATCTGATGGATTTTATTGTTTGTTCTACCTTTATAGACTCTCTTACATTGCTTTTCAAGGATTTAGATGTTTAAAATCAAGCTTGTGTTTATTTGGTTTATACACGGTGTTTATGGATTTTGGTTTCATATTCTCTTCAAAATATGTACAACTTTTTTAATCTAACAATTGATTACTTTTAGCTGCTACTGAGTATCAAAAAATGAAGTTTTCAGTATATGAACAATATATGTGGATTGAAGTCTCATTGTTCTTCTACTTGTTTTTCCAAATATTGTTCTTTATAGTCTTTTGAATTATGTTTTGAGTACTTTTAGTTACACAAGGCATTTGTTTCTATACAAGTCTTTTGTAGCTTAATTTTTGAAAACTATCTTTCATTCTGTAAATGTTTTTGACTTTTATCAACAACAGGTCCAACTTGACAGTTGCCCTTCATATAAGATTAAGAGAAAACTTGAAAAGGGAGGTTTTGGGCAGGTATGTCTCTGTCTCTTTACTTTTTTTTGTAGCTTAACCACTTTAACAAGTGTAACTTGTATATCTGTATCTAATTTTCTGTCTTCTTCAATCATTCATTAGCTTTGAGCTATTAATCTTCAACCTTGGTCACTCTTTTTGTAGTTGGAACTATATTTGAGAGGAATGCACATTAGAATCTGCAAATCATGGTTGACATAGCTGCAACTACATCTTTGTTTCCGATTTCTTCCTCACAACTACCTGATTGGAGCATGCTACTTGCTTCTACCACAACCATTTTCTTGGTTGCTGAGAAGCAATGGATGATGCTAGATTGGAAAACTAAAAGCCCTGACATGCTTTCAGATCTTGATCCTTTTGGTTTTGGTAGAATGGTTGAACATGAGTTTGTTTTTCGTCAAAGCTTTTCTATTAGATCTTATGAAACAGGGGCTGATCGAACTGCACCATGTCACACCCCAAAACCGGAACGGCGGAAACGTTCTGGGGTGGATGACGTCATGTCAAGTATCACAACACATGCATTAGAGTAATCAAAGTACAACAAAACATTGCATTAATAGTAATAGTTTTACATGGTTTTCATTACAATACATCACAATAATACAAGTAAATATAATAAATACAACATGGTACTAAGCTATCTTCATCAACAGCTCCGGGGATGTACCTGTCTAATGCTGACCTAAGAATACAAGTTATTTGAAAAGCGAGTATCAACATTTTTACAAATGCTGGTGAGTTCATAAGTATTTAGTGTCATTTTAGTCAAATAACTTTAATAAAAGTGGTAATTTTAGGGTATCCATTTCATTAGTGCCTTTTCGAGAAAATCCTATATTTTCTTTACTAAAAGCAGTCTTCTACCAAGACTGGACGGATTATGTGGTAAAAAGTAGTTTCCCCTTAATCGCTATCATTATCAAAATACTTAATTTGATCATTAAAGAAAGCAAGAGAAAATCAGGGAAATAACATATGTCTCAGCAGTGAGGACTGATGACTAAGGCAAAAAGGAATCATAGACTCCAGGAGAGTATCGAACGAACGACACGCCTGGCTCAATCTAACTAAAGGAGATATAGACCCCAAACGGTACCAAATGAAAGATACAGCTAGTAAGGTCTAAAACAAAGAATACAGACCGCAGGCAGTATCAAATGAAAGATACGGCTAGCAAGGTCTAAAACAAAGAATACTGACCGCAGACAATATCAAATGAAAGATACAACTAGCAAGGTCTAAAACAGAGAATAAAGACCGCAGACAGTATCAAATGAAAGATACAACTATCAAGGTCTAAAACAGAGAATACAGACTGCAGACAGTATCAAATGAAAGGTACAGCTAGCAAGGTCTAAAAACAGTGTGACTCTGAAAATGGGTTCCCAGCATACAGTGTAAATTGCTGGTATAATACCGTTACCTTAAGGCCATGAATTATAAGGCAACCTGGGATACTCGTAACCATACTAACCGACACTAGAGTACCTGACGCCCTACAAGCGTCTATAAATTATGATATTTGTCACCCCTTGGCTTGGTGGGCCGTGGACTGTAGCTAGCAGTCAGGGTGCGGGGGTGTCAATCCCGTATAGATCTATACACACAATGTCCGCTCTCTCTACACGAGACTCTGGTTACCAACTAGACAACGGAGAAGGTCGTGTCCCGAAGATGCATCCCAAATAGTGGGTAGTGGGTTTCATATGTAAGTGTTGAACTAGGGGTAGAGACTCATAACTGGACTGACTAGAGTAAACCTATATGTCTATGCTCGCATACATACATACAACTAATGAATCAAACGGCCTTCGGATGGCCATCTGATCCCACCAGACCACATCTCAACGAAGAAAAGGAAATAGGGAGGACAAGCCTTCCTGAGTCCTTCAATCATTATTTATATGTACCTATACAGGTACGGATATACATCTAACTACGACTGAGGGTGTAACAATTGGAAACGCATCGTGATGTATAACGTACAATGTGAGCGAATAGTGTGGAATAACCAAATCGTACAGTGTAAACAAACAGTGTGGGATAATCGAATCGTGAAGTATAAGCGTTACCAAATATAAGCGTATTCCACAGTGTAGACGTTATCAAGTAGGAGTTTAAACTAAGTAAAAGCGAAGTAGCGGCATCTAACAAGCAAGAGTATACGACATGAAAGAGAACTTTGATGAAGCCTTGGAAAAACCTTTATACTTAAGAAAGTCACAACTTAGTATTCTTTAGTAAATTAAGTTTGAAAACCTTTCATAAACCAGTTTAAAAAGAACTTTGATAAAACAATATAAGTAAGAGTTATGAACAAATGAAAACATTTTAGAAAACCATTTATAGTATCCTACTCGATAAAACAGTTTACAGTGTGGTAAATTCTTGTGCATGCGGGTTATCAATCACATGTGATTGATATGATAACTGGCATGTTTAACTTGTATTCCCCCCTATTAAAACATGTAAAAACATTTAAAAGGTTCATTCAGGGGTATGAACTCACCTGGTGTAGGTGGATCCGACGAAGGTGTCGGTTGGGTGTCCGGTGTCAAGTAAGGACTTGGACACACTTAGAGACCTATTTAACATATGATAACATATGTTCACATACAATTAGTATATTTAATGCTAATTAAACAAATATACGCACTCTAAGGAGCGGAAAACACTTTGGTTAAGTGTTTGGGGTGTCCCAGGTAACATTTAAGGGCTCAAATGGCTTAGGAATGGAGTTTACTCTTCAAGAGTAAACTCACCCTATGGTGTTTACGGCCCAGGGACAACTCCCCATGAGTTTACGGCCATAAACTCATGGTGAGAGTGTTCTAGGATGTTTAAAGGCTTAATATCGATTGTGGAATTTTGCTAGGTCCAAATCTAAATTGTATCAGTGGATTTAATGCATTTAAAGGGATCAAATGGGAGTTTACGGCCCATGAACCACCCCTATGGGAGTTCACGGCTATGAACTCCTATACTCTTGGTTTTATGGAAGTTTAAGGTCCTTAAATGATAGAGGGTAAACTCCTAAGCATTTTTCCAAGTCAAATGGGGAGTTTAGGGAACCATTTAACCCCTTTATAGGAGTTTACGGCCTAGATACCCTTCCATGAGGGGTTTACGGCCGTGAACTCCTTATAGAGTTGTTTTAATTGAGTTTAAGGCCCCTAGCTTGTTGGTGATTGATTCTAGAATTTAATCCAAGGCCATTGGTGTGTTTAAGGGCATTTTTAACACACAAATATGAGTTTACTCCCCATGAAGAGGAGTTTACGGCCCAAGCATGTTCTTGGGCAGTCAACTCAAGTTTACTCTCCAAAAACTCGATCCAAGGTGTTCTAAGTTCGAATATGTAAGCCTAAAAGTCATATCTATGCCTTAGGGGCAATTTGGAGGGGTTTTGGGGCTTAAAAACCCCTTTAATTGGTGTTCACGGTCCAAGAGAGTTCTTGGGCCGTAAACTCATCATTTTGTCCCTATTTTATGTTTTAAACTCGAATTTGCAGGCTAGATAAGCTATATAACAAGTGAGGATAGTTTACCTACTCGTTTGGGGCTCGAAACGGATGATTTTTGGCTCGGGAAAAAGTTGTAGAGAGAGAGTATAGAGAGAGAGTGAAAAAGGTTGAAATGAAGATTATTCTCTTTTATATAGGGGTTGGAGTTGGGGCTCAGTGGAATTCTACCCCATACTGCCGTTAAACAGGGCTTTTTGGTCGCACCCAATTAAACGGTCAAATTTTGACTTGGTTGTATCTAGAATTTTTTAAGGGCATTTTGTGGGTGTTTCTAATTTGTTTCAACCCTTACCAAGTCATTATAAAAGTCCACATATTATTAACCTCTTCCAAAAGGTTAACCGACAGTTAAATAAAACGAAGCTTTTAACGGAAAAATGTTAAAACTGACGGAATAGATTTCGGGTTGTCACATCATCCCCCCGTTAGAGGGAATGTCATCCCAAAATTCAGGTTTAGGCAAGGAAGTAGGTATGAATAACCGAGTAGAGGAAGGAGGGTATTATTGGGTTTTGAGCAATCTAACACTTCCTAAGTGTGCATGCAACCCTAATAAACCTTGGATCTATGATTTCTTCTAAAATACATGCAAATAATAATTTCCATGATTTCTTCCTAACTAGCATAGCATAAGAATTATGAATCATAAAATGGCTAGTAGAAGTACATAACTTTTGATAGTGGTTGATTGCTTGGAGTTTAAGAGCCTAGCACCAATAATGTGAATGCCTCAAATGGAATCAAAAATCACCACAATCTTTGGAAACTTGAGAGAATAGTATACTTTCTTATGAAATCGGCCACCACTAAGTCTCACACAACTAGAGTCACATTTCTTGCATCATATGCTTCTTTATATAGTGTGCATGGTTAGGGTGAAACCCTAATAATCCATGTCTTTTCCTTTCCAAGGATCCATGGGATAAAAGCTCCATGGATCATCCATGGACTTCCATATTAGCTTAGCCCATTAACAAATGAGTATTAGCGCAAACTATATAAAATATAATAGCCCATAATTTAATCAGTCTTCTTTTTAATATCTAAATTAATTCATAATTAATTTAAGACTAAAAGTAATTAAATAACATGACTTCATATTAATATATTATAACTTATAATATATTAATAAATCGTAAGTATACAATTCTCATAAAATTATCCATAAATCGTTTGGATGAAATGCAACCCAAATGGACCATGCCGGGTCGGGTGAAGGATGTACCAAATAAGTTATGGACTTAAACACCTTATCCAACAGACTCCCACTTGGATAAGTCTAATAACTATATTTGCTTATGTTATTTCAGGAACCAACCAGCAATCGTAGCTCTCGAAAACTCTGTTGAACTATGAAGCGCCATTTTAGATAAGTGATCATATAATCCTCTGTTCTCATGATGTCAGCGGGACAAATACATGGAACAACGTCGTACTTATTGTCCAGCAGTTTGTTTCCCGATTTTCGATTTGTTTGACAAAGAACTTAATCGAACACATCAATTTAGTTCTGACCGGCCGGTACATAGGTCACAACAAAATCATCGAGGGGCCCAGATATCGCTTCTATTTCTAGAAGGAACAGATAAACTTCGACTCATATGCTTGTTCTACTACTTGTTGAATTGTACACAAAGGCACATTTTATAACATCAAGTTACTGATGCGTTTACGTGCAATCAATGCACAACCAACTCATAGGTAACAACTCATATCTCTAGGTTTGAAGATTTATATGATATTACCATCTCACGATCACTTGAGATAAATTCCATGAAGTGATACAAGTGAGCATGGGTTTATTCCAACACTCATAACTTATGAGCACTCATGAATGTTGTAGCAACCATTGCTATGACTAAACCCATTTAGCCATCTACAAACTCGATTCATGACAGTCTTGATTCATACCTACATCCAACATATGAACGACTGTGGAGTGTTTAAATAACTTAGTCATTTGGAAAGAATAACCTAGCTATTTTGGAAGTCAAAACATGCAAAGTGAAACACAATAATAATCGAATCCAATATGGTCTGAGAACCCTTTTGAATATAAATAGAACCACCTTTTATTTATCACCATATTGATTACACATTATTCATTGTATAATGTTTCAAACAATCAACTTAAGACTTGAATAAAAAACAACAGTCGTCCCATGCTCCTAGCATGTACACTTTGTTTTTCTAAACAATAGTTATGTCATACTCCAAGTATGCACACTATGTTTGTCTATGATCCTTACATTGTGATGTAGATCAACTGAACATGATTCCAATGATACTCATTTCACAATCCCAAATCCTTATTGTAAATGTGATAATCCCCGATTCCTATCATTTACCAAAAAATCTGTTAATTTTTAAACTTTTATGCAATGTTCCTCTTGTAATGATTATTCACAAAGTCACAAAAACCTTGTCACCAGTCATTATAGAGTATTCCAAAGAAGGCCAACTTCTATGGAACGGAAGTATCATATTCAAAGTACATTGCTTTAAACATCCTTCTTGCATTAACGTTTTCTAATCTTACATAGATTGAATAACTTCCACCTATGGAGACATTTCCATAGTCCCATTTTGACTATCACTTCCGAACAAGAGTTACTTCTTTTCAGAACATGTCAATATGGTCCTTTCCGACAACTTACATCATACTTCCAACTTTCCCTGAGCCACCAATCTTTGGCGAACCTCAGATTCGTCCTCGACAATTGCTTAATCACTTTAGTCATATCCAGTTCTAGACTTTTCCCTTCTCAATGCCTTAAACATTTGGAAAATTTAGAAAAGATGAATATTATAGCACATACAATCGATCCTATATCCGAAGCATATGGAACACGATTCATGATGTTTGACATAAAGACATGATACTAGACCAGTCTTTTGCTACAATATTTTTTTATTTTCCATGTTTTCAAAATTTAACTATCAAGAGGGATGCCGTAATCATTATCGAATTTTGAAAACGCAATATATATAGAATTTCTTCAAGTTGAACCATTCCAACATAAAATTCATATATATATATATATATTCTTGATTAAAGATGATTAAAATCTCAATCTAAGCTTTAGAATTGAAATGAAGTATAATTTCCTCTCCCTTAATTATAGCAAAACAACTTTTCAACCCATGCAACTTCACGAATTGAAACTTTGTTTTCTATAATTAATATTGCTAACTTGCAACACTAAACGTAATAATCATGGTCCCACTAACATGATGATTATCAGCATAACACTTATGCTCCCACTAGCTCTGACATATTTCCATAAATCTGTTGGACTTCTAAAATTTAGATTCATACACCCTTTCTTAGATAGCTCACATGTGTGTCTAAACAATTTTCAGAATTATGAAAAGGGATACCGTAATCGTAGTCGTAATTGTTTAGACTGTTGCCATTTCTCACAAGTCCATGTTAGTGTGCCGGTGAACCACACATGCTCCACTAACGACTTTTGAAAATGAAAATAACACAATTGATATCTACGTAAAATTTACTTAGTGAAAGCGTTTCCTCACTATCATTTTCATGAATCGGAGAGAAACCTTATGACACTTAGATTTTATAGTGTATGAGTTCCTATCCATGTGAATTTGTTAAAACCATAATCACAAGATAAGGTTAGTGACAAATTCAGCCTTACATGGATTAAACTTGTTCAATCTTAGTTTCTTGTCACCTTGGTAGCACAAGGCCCGCCAATGCTTCCAAGTTGAAGTTTGATAACTCACATGCAAATTCAACTTATTTGAAGTAGGTACAGTAATAAGAATTATGTCAACACGATAGGTTGCAAACCTTAAGTCGTGTGCTAGTGATAAATTACAGGTTTTACTCTTGATTAAATCTTGAAACTCTTTCAGGATCTTTAAGGCTCCCACTGTCCCCTTGACATATAAATTTCCCCAGTCAAGAACCATTCCTTGACAAAACAAATATTCAAGGGATAGTGCGGATTCTTATCAAGACTAACACTTCACACAATTGGTCTTAGTTGGTCTTTGTCTCATCCAAGACATCACAACTTACCAATCTCAAATGTCGAAGAGTAGAAAACATTTTACTCTTACATTTGACTAGTGTTAATAAATCTTCCTTTATGTCACTCAAGGTTACAATCTTGGTGTATGACTTTAAGAATTGTTTTGGAACAAAGTATGACTCATCTTCTTGATTTTAACCAATCCAACAGTTCATGACCTCTCTTCTCATCCATAACAATGCACTAAGACGTCCTTAGAGTATGAATTTGTGATATGGTTTCATAATCATTAAGATGATCATGAAATATGATACTAAAGTACTCTCCCATCCTTTCAGATTTGGGAAACTTTTATCTTTCTGCCTAAGTTGATTCTTCTCATTTGTTTTGTCATACATTGTATCCTTTCCAATGTTACAGAATTATACTTAACCTTATAAGTATAATCATATTTACTAATCTTTAGCAAATCATGACAAATCAATCTTTGTGGTGGACCTTGACCAGCGCACACCTAGTGTACCTAATTCCTTAGTCCTTCAATTGACTCACATATACATATGATCAAAGAATTAGTCTTAATTTTCAAATATGAAAATTCTCATTCATCATACAATACAACTTGTATGATTCCAAGTTTCTATCCAATTGAAACTTGGGTGATGAAAAACTTTCTTCATTTGGTAAATTCAGACACTACGACAAATGAAAGAATCAAATCCACTTTCCAATATTGCTAATACTGGAAACATATAAGCAACCATTTTCCACAGATGCCATTGTAAGGATATTTTTAAAATAAATAAAATTAAAACCCTCTTTTTCTTTTATTTTGAAACTTTGCGGAAAAACTTATCCTTACAATCCACATGAAAACCTTGTTGTTATCTATTCATAAGCAATATATTATAACTCTTAAGCAACAACTCAATGTTCTGATTACCAAACCATGCGATCGAAACCCACCTTTGCAATAAGAATCAACATATACTTACTTTAAGCTTCCTATCTTTTCTTTGATTCTTAAAAACATCAACATGTGACCCATTCACATTATGTAATAAGAATCTCCAAATATAAACTTAATAGAGTTAGTAAGTGGACTTTAACTGAAGTAGAGTCAAACTTTTTGACTTGATCAATCTTATGATCTTTCAGGTAAATATCGTAGCTTCACAATCAGTGTCCCTACCTTTGGCAATAAAACATATAGACCCTTTGGTAATGGCACATGACACTATCTCAGACTTAGCATTTCTCTTTACCATTTGGTCAACCGAGTTGACTATGGCCGATCCCTTTCCATTGGGAAGAGAAATGCTTTTCTAGATATCCAATGCTACCATTGCCAATGTCCATTTAAGATTTGGGAAGTTGATCTTCTAATAAAATTTTCTTTACTAGTGTTCCAAATCATTCCTGATTCCGCAGCACAAAGCAAATAGATAAGATCATTAAGGCTCGTGTCATAGTCTGTCTCATAGTAGTCGCAAAGAGACTCACTATGTTACTAAGAAAGTGATTGAACATCCAACCTTCACGAGACTTTGACACCTAACTCTCCCGGCTTGTCAATATGTGACTTTATCTCCAAGATGTGAGCACACATAGACTATGCTTACCAATAGGTATTGAGTGACTTTAAACTTATCAAGAACTTGTAGGTGAGGGAGAATAATTGGAGGAGGTGGAGGAAGTGAAGCATGATGTTGAGGGACACCATCTTCAAGAGATTTGGGAAGATCATAGTTGTCTGAACTAGACATCTATAATGGGAGAAAATCAAGTTAGTTGATTCAAAATCCTTAATATAACACCCAATATGAAATATTAAGGCTAGGACCCAACACAATATTTTATAACTTGGAAGAGGGATGCCGTAATCCAAGCTATAGAATATTTGAAGGTAGGCAAATGGCGATTCACCAATTTCCACCATGAAAAACGAAATAATTTAATAGGTTTTAATTGGATTTGAAATTCCTAGATCTTTTGAGATTCATTGAACTTTTCAATGGCATGTTTCAATCTCAAGTGTTCCCTCTCAAATTTTGTGACTAGGATGCCGAGGATCACAAAACAAGGTGTGAATAACCATACCAATTCACTTGGTACCCTTAATATTATCACCTAATCAATGTGCCGGTTAACCACACACTCTCCATTGATCTATGACAAATATTAAGTCACCCTTCGTGATCCTTACTAGTCCAAGTTAGTGTGCCAGTTAACCACACACGCTCCACCGACGACTTGGTAAGGTACAAAGTGTGAATTCCATGGGCTAGCACCAAATTCACATTTTTCCTAAAGTAACTAAGATTGGGAATTAAATAAAATATATTTATTTACTTTATAATAATCATTATACTTTTAATGAGAATTTAAAGTCATTATCCTACCCGTTCGGCTAACGACCCTCCACCGATCAAGCAAGCGGTGGGTGAGAGTGGAAACCCATTAAGTTTCCATTTTATAGGCAACAACCTTATACCCACTTTATAGACCGGTTTCGTGAATGAGGCCTACTAACGGTAAAACGACTTGTTCTTATGCATATATATAATAATTAACCATTAATCTTATAATAGTATAAGGGTAGAATTTTAACTTTTAAAACTTCTAGGGTATGGAATTAAAGTTTGTGTGAGACTTTACAAATTCCAAAACTTGAGGGCAAGTTTTGAACATTCATAAACTTTTGGATATTCATAACTTATGAGTTTTAAGTAACTGTTTAATACTTTTAATGAAGAGTCTCTTGGAAATCCATAACTTGAGGACAAGTTATGAAGTCCATAAAAGCATTTATTAGAAAAACTCTTCAAAAGTGTAACTTATGACTTCTTAAAAAAACATTTAAAAGACAAACCTTTTGGAATTCCATAACTTGAGGAGAAATTATGAATTCCATTAAAACACATTAAGATCAATAATTAACTGACAAACAATTTGCAAATAATTCCTATGATCTAACAAAACTCATATGAACATGAACATCCACATCAACAATTTCAAGAATCATATGGACACATATAAACTTGAAATTTTGATTATAACTTTGAAATTGGTCCACCATCATCATTACCACATCAAAAACAGGTTTTATGAGTCCAAAACAGTTTAAGGTAATGATTCTAGACCAATTCCAACACCAAAACTCGAAAATCTGCACTCAGGCCTGCCAACTCGTCGAGTGCATGAACTAACTCGGCGAGTTGGTTGAATCTACACATGGACTCAGCGAGTACCATGAATGGACTCGGTGAGTCTGCTGTGCAGAATGCAGTTTTTCGACATTTTTCAGCAATTTGCATCAAGTATTCAAGAAAACAAGCCTAGGCTCTGATACCACTGTTGGGTTTTGAGCAATCTAACACTTCCTAAGTGTGCATGCAACCCTAATAAACCTTGGATCTATGTTTTCTTCTAAAATACATGCAAATAATATTTTCCAAGATTTCTTCCTAACTAGCATAGCATAAGAATTATGAATCATAAAATGGCTAGTAGAAGTACATACCTTTTGATAGTGGTTGATTGCTTGGAGTTTGAGAGCCTAGCACCAATAATGTGAATGCCTCAAATGGAATCACAAATCACCACAAACTTTGGAAACTTGAGAGAATAGTATACTTTCTTATGAAATCGGGCACCACTAAGTCTCACACAACTAGAGTCACATTTCTTGCATCATATGCTTCATTATATAGTGTGCATGGTTAGGGTGAAAGCCTAATAACCCATATCTTTTCCTTTCCAAGGATGCATGGGTTAAAAGCTCCATGGATCATCCATGGACTTCCATATTAGCTTAGTCCATTAACAAATGAGTATTAGCCCACACTATATAAAATATAATAGCCCATAATTTAATCAGTCTTCTTTTTAATCTCTAAATTAATTCATAATTAATTTAAGACTAAAACTAATTAAATAACATGACTTCATATTAATATATTATGACTTATAATATATTAATAAATCGTAAGTATACAATTCTCATAAAATTATCCATAAATCGTTTGGATGAAATGCAACCCAAATGGACCATGCCGGGTCGGGTCAAGTATGTACCAAATAAGTTATGGAGTTAGACACGTTATCCAACAGGTATTTCCTGTTTGGCCTGTCGTCGCACTCCCAAGTGAACTCTGGTCTGTGTTTGTCATTCCAACAGACCTTCACGTACGGGATGCGGACTCCATCTCATGTAGTTAGTGGGTTCCGACTGGTGTACCTACGAGGTTAGGGTTCTCAAAGGTTTCTATCAAGACGAGTGGGGTACGAAAAGTGATGTCGGGTAACACTGATCAAGTCTAGGAGGTGGTTCGATTGGGTGTGAATCTTGTGGAATATCCGAAAGTAGTAGTGGTCTAACGAGGGTTGGACCAAATCTCTGTGAGGATTCTCAGATGGTCGTAAGCTCTCGGATGGGTAGAGCTTTTCAGTACTTAGAACATAGTGTACTTCTATGGCAAGATCATCACTGGCGTGATCACCATTCCGAAGTTCCTAACGTTCTCTCCCGTACTAGTAGTGTAGTCCTTCAACTTGGTTCTTAGGAATCTCGGGTTGTCTTTGGGTTCACGTTTACTGTCAATAGGCTTTTAGAAACTTTCTAGATCATCGGATGGGTTGTGTGTCTATGGTATCCTTTTGCTATAGAGTGTCTATCTCAAGCTCATGCAAAATGAATCTGTACTTCTGATGCTTGGGGTACGGAACCCTTAGGGTCGGGGAGATAGGGTTTCACCGGACAAGTGTTGGACTATCGCGGGAGGTGGTTATACTATTTCTGGGCGAGATAGTATTCGTGGAACACCTACTAGTCCAATTAATCTCTAAGACTTTGGTTTATTCTAGTGCGGAAAGCGCCTGTTCTTGCATAACCTCTCGACTAACACCAAGGCTAGTGTCAAGTCTATAATCTCTTCGGGATCTGGGTCATGAGGCTTAATGCAACTAATTTTGCACCTTGATCAAGTATTCTTGGTTGCGGAGGTTATCCTGTGGTTCTCGGTATTCTAGTGTTCACTTCGGAGAATGAAGTCTATCGTCTACAAGGCGATGACGATTTCCTCGATGCGAGGGGGCGAAGGATCCTAGGCACTACTTGTCTGTAACAGGGTTGACGAAGTGCCTGAGTAGTGCGAGCATCTACTGCAACTACTCTTCTGAAGGTTCTAAGTTTTCTCGGTCTAGCTCAAATCTAGTGAGTATAGGGTTCCATTACTCGGACTTTAATCTCTTTACTAACTGAGGGTGTTAGTTATCATGTGAGCTTAACATGCAGTGGTTCTCTTGACTCTAGCTCCTATTTTATGGAATAGGATGAAGGGTCTTTCTAAGGAATCTGTCAGGTATGCTTCGGGTGGTTATTGTCTTCTGGAGTGCCTGCAGTGTCTTTCGCTTGGGTTTCTATCTGTCTAAGAGGGGTTGGTCAACAGCGCGGGTACCCTTCTCTTGGGTACTTCGGAAGGTTTGAGATAAGAGGGACGACTGACGGATCGCGTTAACTTTTATTATTCTCATTTTGTTTAGGTTCGGAAGAACCTTTATTTGCCGAAAGGGCTATGGAGAAAGTTTTTTTTTTATTTTTTTTTTATTTTACACAGCACTAAGGATTACACATGGCTGAACGAAGTCAAACCATGATCGATAGGGTCGTCGAAGTTGGCATACCTCGACGTGGCATAAAATGAAAATCGATAGAGTCATGCGCCGAACAGACACACCAGTTCTAGGCATCTCGAGTTTTGTCCTGTGTATCACTGCCGCGGACACTTGGATTGATAGAGTCGACGCGGAACTATAGAGTGTTCTAAGTGTTTCTGAGTGGAGTACCTTTTCATGAATGGATTCTCATGAGGCATTTCTGTAATCGCCTAACATATACTAGTCATGTATAATTAAGGTGGGGAGGACTGTTGACTGAGCGACTCCGCCCTAAATCCACAACCAAATGAGGAACAGGAAATGAGGCGGCATTCACTCAGTCTATGTCTATCCATCTTAACTATACATGGCCGTAACGTATATGTTTCGCCATTATAGTTTTACCTGATGAATTTTAAATTTTATAACAGTGCTGCGACTTTCGCTTTAATGGGGAAGAAAATTACATTTGAATTAGCCTTTTATTGTTTTCAGTTTAGTTATCCGAGATCGACAGACATACCAAAATCTACTAGGTTCCTTGATGCTTCTCCTAAGCATTAGAGTTAGACTCCTCCTGTGTCTTTGTCTTTCCATTCGGTTGGGCAGTCCTTCTTGAAGTGTCCCACTTCACCACATAGGTGGCAAACTGTACGGGTCGCCACATTGGTGGTTGATGTAATGAACTCAACCAGGGTTCTGCAGACGCGAGCAGTATGCCCCAACATGTGGCACCTAGCACAATAGAGCTCCTGGCAGAAACCATGATGATGGTAGCTGCGCTTGTTGCAATGGGGAAGATTTCCTAGGTATGGTCTTTTTGAAGTCAGGAGGGAAGGTTTGACAGGGGTATTGGCTGTCTCAGCTCGTTACCCTTCTAAAGATCCTTGAGCCGAGGTACTTCCCTCCTCGATCTTGATCTTTCTTGTAACAGCCCAAAATCCAGGTATTCTTCTGTTGGACATTTCATTTTGATTAAGTTAATGATTTAGGGTTTCATGGTAGGCGAGTACGTTGGGCGTACAAGGTGTACGCTGCGCGTACTCACGCGCCTCATTGGACGCGTTCCTCCTCAGGTACGCGGGGCGTACCCAAGGTTACACCCGACGTAGCTCATTCAGACCCAAACACTAATTTCCTTTGTTGAGGCTATAAAAGGAATGTGTGGCTGGACTTCTCAGCCAGCACCCCTCAGAGAGAAATCCTAAATAGTGTGTGCCATCGTCCTTAAGCCTTTGTGTGTGCATTCTAAGCTTGGTAGTGCCATTTAACGTTTCAAAGAAGAAGAAGAGCTTGTTGGAGAGGCTAGAAGTGGTGCTCAAGTGTAGATCTGAGCTTTGCAAGGGTTAAAGCTTCAATTTCAGGTAAAAAGTCCGGATCTTGACACTTGGTTCTTGTTGTATGCTTTAGATGTCATTTTCTAGGGTTTAAGTCCCAAAGGTGGAGACTTTTATTCAAATGGCCTCCATAAGCTTAGATGCTTCATGTTTCTGATCTATTAGAGTTGTAGACTCATAAAAATGGCATCTTGGACGTGGGTATTGCACCATGCATGATGAGTTTGAATAAAAGGTTGTTAGGTGGTGTTGGAGCCTTTATAGCCATGCCTAGGCTTAAAGGTCTCCACTTTATGGGTTTAGACACACTAAGGGAGTCAGATCTGGAAGTTGGATTAATGACTTAACTGATTAAGACCAGAAAATGGAGGGTGGCTGATTCTGGTGGTTATGCAGGGCGTAACTTCCAGTACGCATCGCGTACTGGGTGGAGATCCCGATCCGGGGGGAGTTGGCGATGTACGCCCTGCTTACATCTAGCGGTACGCCCCGTGTACTCTCATGGTTGACTCTTGTTGACTTTTAGGGTTTTGGTCAACATAAGGACTTTAGGTCAGGGAAGGGTAAAATGGTCTTTTACCCTTTTCAGGAAGGTTGATAAGGTGTAAAGTTTTAGTAGTGGAAGTCTTCGTGTATTAAATGATATTTTTATGCTTAGGCGGGGTTGAGCCTTCGTTGGATTCGGTGATAGCGAGGACACGAGATCTTAGACTTCCCACGAGGTGAGTTTTCTCACTATACTGTACCCGGAAGGGTTTGACTGTGTGATCGGAAGGTCAGATATGCTATGAGATATATGTGTTATGTGTGATAAGTTATTCGTTATGTGTGCCATGTATGATATGCTTGATATCGGCAGGAAGGCATTATATTATGGGCCGGAAGGCGAATATGTTATGGGGCAGAAGGAGTTGTAAAATGGACCGTAAGGTTGACGTAGGTAGGACCGGAAGGTCTACCCAGTCGGGACGGAAGTCCCCTGAGACACATGGACCGGAAGGTCAGGTCCCGGAAAAGCGTATGTGCGTAGGTTGTATTTTGGGGAACTCACTAAGCATTTATGCTTACAGTTGTTGTGTTATGTGTTTCACGTACTAGCGAGGATCGTGGGAAGGCACCGACGTGATCGTACACACACTCGGGGGAAACTATTTTTGTGGTCATTGTTATGTAATCGGTCGTGACAATATTGTTTACATTGGAACCTAAATTATTACTCGATGTTTTTGATGCTTGTAAAAAAAATGAAAAAAATTGGTTTTAAAATTTACATCGTTACAAGTTGGTATCAGAGCCTTGGTTTGAGGGATTCGGGTACACCTTCGGGCGTAACTGAAGTCAAATCGGGGATTTGAGAAAAATTTTAATTAATAAATCAATAAAGTTTGATAAGTGATTTTTGAAACAACCAAAGAAGAGGGAGTGTGTACGGTCAGCCAGCGCCCGAACGGTAAAATCCCCAAAATACTCTTACAATATGTGTTATGAGATATGATATGATATGATACGCATGCTAGTAGACTAGGTATTCATATTAGGACTAGAGTGGCCTGATTTTGTGATGCCTTAGTCTAGGGAAACCTGCTTCTATGAGGTGCTTTGAGAGCGAGTGGGTAACTAGTGCATGGCAAGCATAGAGTACTCAGGATTCGGGGTTTGGGGAGGAGGACTTGGGGTGAATACTGACGCGGTGTAGTTGGTAGTATTGGGCCCGTACTACTAAAGACACCGGGTCAATGGGCAACCCAATTAAGAATCCTTGGGTACCGGAGACTGAGTAGGGCTGCGTTATCGAGTGCGATTATGCTCGATAGAGTCTCTGATATTTTTATGTTGTATTTCAGAGACATCATGGTTGGACCACGTCACAGACCTGGTACGAGTAGCGTGACTGATGAGGAGCTTCGTCAGATGATTCATGAGGAGGTGGCTGCAGCAATCCGGGCTGAGATTCCGGAGATGTTTGGGTCTATTAAGACCACACTGATGGAGACATTTGATGAGGGTACGCCGCGTTGACTGAGGCCGCAGCCGCTGCAGCTACCGCAGCTGTGGCCGCTGCCAGACCACAGGGAGGTGACTCGTTCCTGTTTTGGGAGTTTAGCAACACGAAGCCACCTGAGTTTGACGGGACGCAGGATCCGATCGCTGCCATGAGATGGATTGCTGATATCGAGGGATACTTCTACACTTGTTCGTGACGGCGAACTTCACTCTGGCAGAGGTTTCAGCTGTGACTTGGGAGAGGTTTACTACTATGTTCAGAGACGAGTATGTACCCCCGGTGGAGAGGGAACGGTTGGTTCAGGAGTTCTTAACCCTCAAGCAGGGTAATGATTCTATCACGGTGATTACGCGGAAGTTTCATGAGAGGGCGATGTTCTGCCCCGAGCAGGTGTCCACGGAGCAGGCTCGGATGAGTCGGTATTTGGGTGTGCTGAGGAGGGATATCCGGGAGTTCGTATCAAACTCGTCATATCAGACTTTTGCTGAGCTTCAGGAGAATGCCAGGAAGCGTGAGATCGAGTTGGAGACCCAGGCCAGGGAGGAGGCCGAGTCTCAACGGGTGGATCGGCGGCCGCCTCAGTCTCAGCCGGCAGCGAAGCGGACCAAGTCCGCCGATTCGAGATCCGGAGGTCAGAAGGGCCGCACTTGCGGAAAGTGCGGCAAGGGTCACGAGGGGGCATGTCGATCGGATGCTTGCTACAAGTATGGCAAGGAGGGGCACATTTCTAGGGATTGCCCCAAGGGATTCATGTTTTGCTTTCATTGCAACCAGATCGGCCATCGGAAGGCCGAGTGCCCCCAGCTTCACTAGGGATCTACGCCTGCTGCCAGGGTTACCGAGACTCGACCAGTGAAGGCCGAGGCTCCGAAGGCTCGTGGAAGAGCTTTCCAATTGACTGCGGAGGAGGTCCGCGCGACGCCTGATGTCGTAGCCGGTATGTATTCTTTCATGTATTTACTTTTATGCTAAGATATTGTGCTTATATTATGATATGCGTAGGTACTTTTCTTATGAATTCGGTACCTGCTTTGGTATTATTTGACTCGGGTGCGAGTCGGTCTTTTGTATCGTTGGCTTTTAGCCAGCACATCGGTATCGATTGGGAGGTGATGAGTCGACCCCTGCGAGTTTCGATAGCAGATGAGAAAGCGGTATACTCCACTGATGTGATTCGAGGATGTGTGCTCGAGATTTTTGGGGTCGAGTTCCCTATAGACTTGGTTCCTATAGCTATGGGGGATGTCTGCGTCATCATGGGCATGGACTGGTTGAGTAAGTTTGGGGCAGCCATTGACTGTGAGAGACAGCTGATGACGATTCGAGACCCTAGTGGGGGAGTGCTTACGGTTTTTGGCGAGGGGACCCGGTGTGGGTCGGCGTTTTGTTCGGCTGCCAGGGCAAGGCAGAGTTTGCAGCAGGGCTGCAATGGATTCATAGCATACGTGACGGATACTCAAGTGGCCACGGGGAGGCCCAATTCGGTTGATGATGTTCCTGTTGTATGCGAGTTTTCGGATGTGTTCCCCGAAGAGTTACCAGGTGTGCCTCCGGAAAGGCAAGTGGAGTTCCGTATCGATTTGGTTCCGGGAGCGGCGCCCATCGCCAAGGCGCCTTATCGTGTCGCTCCACCGGAAATGCAGGAGTTATCCTCACAGCTTCAGGAGGTGTTAGGAAAGGGGTTTATTCGACCGAGTAGCTCACCTTGGGGAGCACCGATTTTGTTTGTCAAGAAAAAGGATGGTTCACACCGGATGTGTATCGATTACCGGGATTTGAACAAGTTGACGGTTAAGAACCGGTATCTATTACCTAGGATCGACGATATGTTCGATCAGTTGCAGGGGGCATCTTGGTTCTCCAAGATAGACTTGAGGTCGGGTAATCATCAGATGAGGGTTTGGGATGAAGATATCCAGAAGGCTACTTTCAGAACTCTTTATGGACATTATGAGTTTGTGGTGATGCCTTTTGGGCTCACCAATGCCCCGGCTGCGTTCATGGATCTTATGAACTGGGTGTGCCGGCCAATGCTGGATCGGTCAGTGATCGTATTCATCGATGATATTTTGGTGTATTCGAGGTCTAGGGATCAGCATGAGGAACATTTGAGGGAGATTCTTGGGGTATTGAGATCGGAAAGGTTGTATGGCAAATTCTCCAAGTGTGATTTCTGGTTACGAGAGGTCCAGTTCCTCGGGCATCTTGTTAACCAGAAAGGGATATTGGTCGACCCGGCCAAGATTGAGACGGTGTTGAGGTGGGAGGTGCCGAGATCGCCTACTGAGATTAGGAGTTTTCTGGGTTTGGCTGGATATTATCGCAGGTTTATCAAGGATTTCTCCAAGATTGCCGTGCTACTTACTAGGATGACCCGGAAGGGTGCTGCGTTTTCATGGGGACCGGAGCAGCAGTCATCATTCGAGACGCTTCGTCAGAAATTGTGCGAGGCTCCGGTGCTCGCACTCCCGGAAGGGATGGAGGATTTTGTGGTGTACTGTGATGCATCTATATCGGGTTTGGGGGCGGTGCTTATGCAGAGGGGTCATGTGTTAGCGTATGCATCGAGCCAGTTGAAGCCTCATTAGTCGAGATATCCCACCCACGACCTGGAATTGGGGGCTGTGGTGTTTGCCCTCAAGATCTGGCGGCATTATCTTTATGGGGTTCGGTGTACCATGTACACGAACCACAAGAGCCTGAAGTACTTGATGGATCAGCCAAATATGAATATGCGACAGAGGAGATGGTTGCATGTGGTGAAGGATTACGATTGTGAGATCCTGTACCACCCGGGGAAGGCTAACTTGGTGGCCAATGCATTGAGTCGTTGGGCGGAAAGCACCCCGATCCGAGATATTTGTATGAGGTTGACGGTGATGACCCCGATTCTGGATACTATTCGAGGAGCTCAGGCTGAGGTTGCGAAACTAGAAAACCAGAAGAGGGAGTGGGTTGTAGGTCAGGTATCAGGGTTCGTCACGGATGGTCGAGGGCTTATGACTTTTCAGGGTCGGATTTGGGTACCGTTTGTGGGCGGTGCGCATGATATTTTGATGGAGGAAGCACATCGATCGAAATTCTCGATTCATCCCAGGGCTACAAAAATGTATTTGGATCTAAGGAAGGAGTATTGGTGGCCCTGTATGAAAAGGGATGTGGCATGGTTTATTGAGAGATGCTTGACTTGTCGGCAGGTTAAGGCCGAGCACCAGCGACCGCACGGTAAATTACAGCCACTAGATATTCCCGAATGGAAGTGGGAACAGATTACCATGAATTTTATCACCAAATTGTCGCGGACTGCGAGGGGAGTCGGTGCGATTTGGGTGATCGTGTATAGATTGACGAAGAGCGCGCATTTTCTAGCCATCAGCGAGAGCTCTTCTGCGGAGAAGTTGGCAGAATTATACGTGAGGGAGGTGGTATCGCAGCATGGGGTTCCGATGTCGATTGTTTCAGACTGCGATGTGTGTTTTACTTCCAGGTTTTGGAAGAAGTTTCATGAGGAGTTGGGTACGAGACTGCATTTCAGTACCGCATACCACCCGCAGACAGACGGACAAAGCGAGCGAACGATTTAGACGCTCGAGGATATGCTCCGAGCATGTGTTTTGGATTTCGGAGGGAGCTGGGACACCTATCTACCTTTAGCAGAGTTTTCGTATAACAACAGCTATCATTCGAGCATTGGTATGCCACCCTTTGAGCTGTTGTATAGGCGGAGGTGTCACACCCCCATCTGCTGGGGAGAGGTGGGGCAGCGGGTGATGGGTAGCACGGAGATCGTACTCTAGACGACCGAGCAGATTCAGCAGGTTAGGCAGAGGTTGTTGACCGCGCAGTGTTGCCAGAGGAGTTATGCGGACAGGCGGCGGTCCGAGCTCGAGTTTTAAGTGGGTGACCTTGTGCTCCTAAAGGTCTCTCCTTGGAAGGGAGTGATTCGGTTCAGGAAGAGGGTCAAGTTGGGGCCCCGGTATATTGGACCCTTCAGGATAATTGCTATGGTAGGCCGGGTAGCCTACCAGTTGGATCTACTTGTTGAGTTGGGGCAGATCCATGATACTTTTCATGTTTCGTAGTTGAGGAAATGTATTGCCGACGAGTCGGCAGTGGTGCCATTGGATGATATTCAGGTGGATGCAAGTCTGAACTATGTTGAGAGACCGGTAGCGATCAGGGATCAGAAAGTTAAGGTTCTGAGAAACAAGGAAGTACCCCTGGTACAAGTGCAGTGGCAACATCGGAAGGGGTCCGAGCTAACATGGGAATCCGAGTCGGAGATGCGGGATCAGTATCCGGAGTTGTTTTCAGTATGAGACTTCGGGGCCGAAGTCTGATTCTAGTGGGGGAGAATTGTAACAGCCCGAAATCCAGGTATTCTTCTGTTGTACATTTCATTTTGATTAAGTTAATGATTTAGGGTTTCATGGTAGGCGAGTACGCTGGGCGTACAAGGTGTACGCTGCGCGTACTCACGCGCCTCATTGGACGCATTCCCCCTCAGGTACGCGGGGCGTACCCAAGGTTACGCCCGTCGGAACTCATTCAGAACCAAACACTAATTTCCTTTGTTGAGGCTATAAAAGGAATGTGTGGCTGGACTTCTCAACCACCACCCCTCAGAGAGAAACCCTAAATAGTGTGTGCCATCGTCCTTAATCCTTTGTGTGTGCATTCTAAGCTTGGTAGTGCCATTTTAAGGTTTCAAAGAAGAAGAAGAGCTTGTTGGAGAGTCTAGAAGTGGTGCTCAAGTGTAGATCTGAGCTTTGCAAGGGTTAAAGCTTCAATTTCATGTAAAAAGTCCGGATCTTGACACTTGGTTCTTGTTGTATGCTTTAGATGTCATTTTCTAGGGTTTAAGTCCCAAAGGTGGAGGCTTTTGTGCAAATGGCCTCCATAAGCTTAGATGCTTCATGTTTCTGATCTATTAGAGTTGTAGACTCATAAAAATGGCATCTTGGACGTGGGTATTGCACCATGCATGAGATCTAGATCCTTGAGTTTGAATAAAAGGTTGTTAGGTGGTGTTGGAGCCTTTACAACCATGCCAAGGCTTAAAGGTCTCAACTTTATGGGTTTAGACACACTAAGGGAGTCAGATCTGGAAGTTGGACTAATGACTTAACTGATTAAGACCAGAAAATGGAGGGTGGCTGATTCTGGTGGTTACGCAGGGTGTAACTTCCAGTACGCGCCGCGTACTGGGTGGAGACCCCGATCCGGGGGGAGTTGGCGATGTACGCCTGCGTACATCTAGCGGTACGCCCCGCGTATTCTCATGGTTGACTCTTGTTGACTTTTAGGGTTTTGGTCAACATAAGGACTTTAGGTCAGGGAAGGGTAAAATGGTCTTTTACCCTTTCAGGAAGGATGATAAGGGGTAAAGTTTTAGTAGTGGAAGTCTTCGTGTATTAAATGATATTTTTATGCTTAGGCGGGGTTGAGCCGTCGTTGGATTCGGTGATAGCGAGGACACGAGATCTTAGACTTCCCACGAGGTGAGTTTTCTCACTATACTGTACCCGGAAGGGTTTGACTGTGTGACCGAAAGGTCGGATATGCTATGAGATATATGTGTTATGTGTGATAAGTTATTCGTTATGTGTTCCACGTATGATATGCTTGATATGGGCCGGAAGGCATTATATTATGGGCCGGAAGGAAAATATGTTATGGGCTGGAAGGCGTTGTAAAATGGACCGTAAGGTTGACGTGGGTAGGACCGGAAGGTTTACCCAGTCGGGACGGAAGTCCCCTGAGACACATGGACCGGTAGGTTAGAGCCTGGAAAGGCGTATGTGCGTAGGTTGTATTTTGGGGAACTCATTAAGCATTTATGCTTACAGTTGTTGTGTTATGTGTTTCAGGTACTAGCGAGGACCGTGAGAAGGCGCCGACGTGATCGTACACACACTCGGGGGAAACTATTTTTGTGGTCTTTGTTATGTAATCGGTCGTGAAAATATTGTTTACATTGGAACCTAAATTATTACTCGATGTTTTTGATGTTTGTAAAAAAAATGAAAAAAGTTGGTTTTAAAATTTACGTCGTTACATTTCTCTTCAGCGGGTTTGAGTGAGGTTCTTGGGTGGCTGGGTATGCAGAGGTTGGTTGTTGCTGTTTACTACTAGGATCGAAATTTTCGATAAGGCTCTTGCTAACATTGGCGTTGTTAGCATTTAGGTGAGCCATGACAGCTGCCGAGACTGCAGCTTAGAACGTAGTTTTGTCGAATAGGAGGGCAGGTTTCCTGCTTGCAGACTGGTTGCGCTTCTTCGGAGGCATGGTTTTTCCTACACGGAAAGGAATACAAGATAATGAGATACGATGGCTAACCCTGGACATATATGTCCTGACTGTATTAGGCATAAATTTTCCCGTGCCTCGGGTACTGGTGGTCTGAGTGTCAACCTACATCCCTATGATGTAGTCCTGGTGTACAAGGTAGGAGTATGGGTATTGGAAAGGCCATAAGATGGGAGTCGTTCCTACTAAGTTACCTTTATACAGGGAAAGGTTTCACTCTCTGGCTTGGAAAGATTTGAGAACAGTTCGGAACGAAGTCCGCAGGAAAAAGGCTCATGAAGGCTTATGGCTAAACAACCTCAACAGAGGTGTGGGGATCCGCTCTAATCGTCTAACTGGCAACGGGAAACGACGATTTACCTAACACATAGTGTAAGTAGTGTAACCACTAACTCACTAAATTGTATTATTTTAAGGGTGTATTAGCGTGACGAACAAGAGGGTAAGACTCTGTAACAGCCCGTTATTTCAAGTCAGTAAAAATCGAGTCCTGTAACCTCTTTGAGAAAGGAATTAGAATATCATCGAAAAATGAAGTATTCAAAAACTCTATTTGGAGTACACTATGTGGTAGTTATCGTCTTAAGGTTTCCAAACATATAAATAACACAAAAATCCGAGTTATAACGAAGAAATTATGATCATTCTAAGTTTTCCGACAAAAACCGGCAATACGAAGTCGCGTAAAAACGCAAAGTTTCAATAAAACACTTTCTGACCTTAGGTGTCTAAATGAAAGTCATAGATATTGTTAAACTACAAACATGCATAAAAAGAACGCTCAAATCGGACATCGTATAAATAAGTTATGAATTTTTAAAGAAATTCCTTAATCACGTCATTTTAATAAATAAATAATAAAAATAATTTCGGAATTTGCCAACGGAATCTAAATGAAAGTTGTAGATCGTAGTCTCACCTTCGCGGGGATATAAAGAACGTCAAAAACGGAGTTCGTATGAAGGAGATATGAATTTTGGAAGTTTGATAAATAATTTATACATAATTTTTATTAAAAATTCGGTATTATCCGAAGGGGAGTCAGCCTAGGGCCGTAGTACGCGCCGCGTACCCTCGTACGCCCCGCGTACTCGAGGCAACGGCCTCGGATCGTCCACGTCGCCCCTATGCGAGCTACCCCCTCCCCCGTCCCGTCCGAAACGCTGCAGCCGAGGATGCGGTCAGCGATGACGTCCCGTACGCGCCGAGTACGGGAGTACGCCCCGCGTACGCATGCCTCTCAGCCCCCTATAAAAGGGATGCGAGGGTTCCCGGGCAAATGGCTCATTCTCTCTCCTTTTTCTTGCGTTTTACCTCGTTTTCCGTGCTCGCACTACCCCGAAGCCCTGGTCATTTTGTGCAAGTCCCGAAGGTTGATTTTACTCCCGAGGAATCCCGAGATTTCCGAGGAAAATCCATTTCCCGAGACGAAACTCTGCCCGGTTTTCCATCTTGCTATCTTCAAACTTTCAAGTGAGTTCATACCCCTTTCAAACACACTTTAAATACATTTTAAATGCTTTTATACTCTTTTAGGGGGGGAATACAAGTAAACATACGGTTATTATCGTGTATTTTATAAAGTTTCACTTCACTTGTTTTATCGAATAAATCACTTGGAACTCATTACTACTATGGAAAACTCTTGTCATACTTTGCGTGCATTAGACTTATACAAAGTATATAATGATTTCAAAGTACCTTTCATTGTTAAGTCGGTTTATACATTCTAAAAACTTATGATTTTGCTTTGTCAAACACTGTGAAAAAGGATAAACTTTACATACAAAACTATCACTTTAATACAGGCTTAGTTGAGAATCCATGAGACGTGTATATCTTCAAACGTTACTTTTCTTTATTAGAAAGTAACGCTGCAAGTCCTGTCTATAACCAGAGTCTCCCGTTCGGAGAACGTGTCAAATGTGTATAGATCTATACAGGAAGTCATGATCCCGCGCCCTGACTGTTAGCTACAGTCCGTCTTTTGGGATGACAGTTGTCATAACGCTGCGACGCCTGAAGAACGTCGTTACAAGCATATTATGTTTAGTATGGTTATAAAACTCATCGGATATACAATTATTATGGTGTTATGCTTTTATGAACGAGTAGCTATTAAAACTATTCTTCATCTAACAAATGCGATCTTCGTATAACTTTATTATATAAAACTATGACACAACTTTTAAGAACGTCGGTTTCTTGCGATTTTTGGTCTTAGAGACTGCCATTTATGTTAGGAAAATAAGGGTTTTTCCTGCATACAAACCAAACAACTAATAGGAAAATAAGGGATTTTCCTGGTGCAATTATTTACAACTTATAACACGAACATTCATATGCATTTCATACTTTTATAAGAAAATAAGGGTTTTTCTTGAAAAACACAACAACTCGTATCTCAACCATTAGGGAAAATATGGGATTTTCTGGATCTAATACATTCACTTTCAACACAACAAATCACAACTCTTTACATTTGAAATACTGCATTTTCTGGAAAACATACACCCATTTTGGAATGGCATCCAATTTTTCTAAACTACTTATGAACTCACCAACTTAATTGTTGACACTTTTTCTTTGAATTAACTTGTATTCTCAGGGACTCGCTAAGCAGGTTTGGGAATCAACTTTTGGGATTAACGCGTTGGCGTTAATTACTTCTTTTGAATGATGTTTATGTATTTACCTTTTGAACATGTAATGAATACAATTATGTAAACATCTTGGAAACTTTAATATATAGGGTGGTGTGTACTTTCCTTTCTATGAACTGTTATGATACTGAATATGATGTCCTCCGCCCCCGAACGTTTCCGCCGTTCTGGTTTGGGGGTGTGACAGACTCTTCTTGGGTTCCATGTACTGGCTCCCTGTGTCTGTCTCGTATCTTGACTAGAATCGGCGTTGGCTTCCTTCGAGTAGTTACCTAGGGTTCTCTCCTCGTATGGACATATTGAATTTCTACTCCGTCTTCCTTTTAATTCCAACTCTGGGTGTCATCACTTCACGATGGATGACTGGAATCTTGGAAGTTTAAGCGAATCTCTCACCACTGTCCCTAAAATATATAGGCACTTGGTGAATTCAATAGTCCCAACCCAATTCATTTATATCCAAACTGGAAATCTTCTCAATGAACTTCTTCGGGGGCGAAATCAACTCTTCTGTCACACACTGAAGTGGATAGGGTTTTCTACAGGGTTCGTGCGAGAATGGAAATGTCTAAAGAATCCTAAGAGATTATTAACATTTCAGTAGATGATCCACATCAAGTCCTGCTACGATTACCCAGGGTATACAAATCATATATAGCTTAGATCCGATAGGCCTTCGAATATGTGATACTACTCAAGATTCACATCCCAACGAGGAAAAGGAAATAGGGTGAAACCACACATTCTTAGCCTATGGGATCCTTATTATATATAACCTTGGGAGTATACTCTTTGTAGTTGTAGGTATATCAATAAGGATATTTTTAGTTCTTCACACAAGGTTATCTGTTTATCCTAAAATACCCCTATGGTATTTAAATTCTTTTTTGATTCTTATCTTCTGAATATGATTTTGGGATTAATGCAAGTCTTTTAGTATTCCAAATTCATATAGTATTTTAAACTTTATGTTTGGCTCTAGCATTCCTAGTTGGTAAGTTTCAGACCTGTTGCAACACCACTATCACTCCCAAGCACACGTTCATCGCATCTCGAATAAATGTAGTTGACCAGGTTGCATTTATTCCAGTGTACGATTACATAACTGCCCAAGTTTGACTGTAGTGCTCAACATCCGAAGACTTTTATTATTGTTCTTCTTGTGATACTTTTGTTCGAGTGTTAAGATTCTGGATGTTATTATACTTTGGCAAAATATGGTTATATTTTAAAGTATAATTCTTGGTCAGAGTGTTTTATCCCTTTTGTATTTATAGGTTGTATATCTTTTATGAATTGATATACTTAGCTCACTATAAACAATGCTCTGATATCAATCTGTCACACCCCAAAACCGGAACGGCGGAAACGTTCTGGGGTGGATGATATCATGTCAAGTATCACAACACATGCATTATAGTAATAAAAGTACAACAAAACATTGCATTAATAGTAATAGTTTTACATGGTTTTCATTACAATACATCACAGTAATACAAGTAAATATAATAAATACAACATGGTACTAAGCTATCTTCATCAACAGCTCCGGGTGTGTACCTGTCTAATGCTGACTTGAGAATACAAGTTATTTGAAAAGCGAGTATCAGTATTTTTACAAATGCTGGTGAGTTCATAAGTATTTAGTGTCATTTTAGTCAAATAACTTTAATAAAAGTGGTAATTTTAGGGTATCCATTTCATTAGTGCCTTTTCGAGAAAATCCTATATTTTCTTTACTAAAAGCAGTCTTCTACCAAGACTAGACGGAGGTATGTGGTAAAAAGTAGTTTTCCCTTAATCGCTATCATTATCAAAATACTTAATTTGATCATTAAAGAAAGCAAGAGAAAATAAGGGAAATAACATATGCCTCAGCAGTGAGGACTGATGACTAAGGCAAAAAGGAATCATAGACTCCAAGAGAGTATCGAACGAACGACATGCCTGGCTCAATCTAACTAAAGGAGATACAGACCCCAGACGGTACCAAATGAAAGATACAGCTAGTAAGGTCTAGAACAAAGAATACAGACCGCAGACAGTATCAAATGAAAGATACGGCTAGCAAGGTCTAAAACAAAGAATACTGACCGCAGACAATATCAAATGAAAGATACAACTAGCAAGGTCTAAAACAGAGAATACAGACCGCAGAGAGTATCAAATGAAAGATACAGCTATCAAGGTCTAAAACAGAGACTACAGACTGCAGACAGTATCAAATGAAAGGTACAGCTAGCAAGGTCTAAAAACAGTGTGACTTTGAAAATGGGTTCCCAGCATACAGTGTAAATTGCTGGTATAATACCGTTACCTTAAGGCCATGAATTATAAGGCAACCTGGGATACTGATAACCATACTAACCGACACTAGAGTACCTGACGCCCTATAAGCGTCTATAAATTATGACATTTGTCACCCCTTGGCTTGGTGGGCCGTGGACTGTAGCTAGCAGTCAGGGTGCGGGGGTGTCAATCCCATATAGATCTATACACATAATGTCCGCTCTCTCTCTACAGGAGACTCTGGTTACCAACTAGACGAAGGAGAAGGCCGTGTCCCGAAGATGCATCCCAAATAGTGGGTAGTGGGTTTCATATGTAAGTGCTGAACTAGGGGTAGAGACTCATAACTGGACTGACTAGAGTAAACCTATATGTCTATGTTCGCATACATACATACAACTAATGAATCAAACGACCTTCGGACGGCCATCCAATCCCGCCAGACCACATCTCAACAAAGAAAAGGAAATAGGGCGGACAAGCCTTCCTAAGTCCTTCAATCATTATTTATACGTACCTATACAGGTACTGACAAACATATAACTACGACTGAGCGTGTAACAAGTGGAAACGCATCGTGATGTATAACGTACAGTGTGAGCGAATAGTGTGGAATAACCAAATCATACAGTGTAAACAAACAGTGTGGGTTAATCGAATCATGAAGTATAAGCGTTACCAAATATAAGCATATTCCACAGTGGAGACGTTATCAAGTAGGAGTTTAAACTAAGTAAAAGCGAAGCAGCGGCATCTAACAAGCAAGAGTATACGACATGAAAGAGAACTTTGATGAAAACCTTGGAAAAACCTTTATACTTAAGAAAGTCACAACTTGGTATTCTTCAGTAAATTAAGTTTGAAAACCTTTCATAAACCAGTTTAAAAAGAACTTTGATAAAACAATATAAGTAAGAGTTATGAACAAATGAAAGCATTTTAGAAAACCATTTATAGTATCCTACTCGGTAAAACAGTTTACAGTGTGGTAAATTCTTGTGCATGCGGGTTATCAATCACATGTGATAGATATGATAACTGGCATGTTTAACTTGTATTCCCCCCTATTAAAACATGTAAAAATATTTAAAAGGTTTATTTAGGGGTATGACCTCACCTGGTGTAGGTGGATCCGACGAAGGTGTCGGTTGGGTGTCCGGTGTCAAGTAAGGACTTGGACACACTTAGAGACCTATTTAACATATGTTCACATACAATTAGTATCTTTAATACTAATTAAACAAATATACGCGCTCTAAGGAGCGGAAAACACTTTGGTTAAGTGTTTGGGGTGTCCCAGGTAACATTTAAGGGCTCAAATGGCTTAAGAATGGAGCTTACTCTTCAAGAGTAAACTCACCCTATGGTGTTTACAGCCCAGGGACAACTCCCCATGAGTTTACAGCCGTAAACTAATGGTGAGAGTGTTCTAGGATGTTTAAAGGCTTAATATCGATTGTGGAATTTTGCTAGGTCCAAATCTAAATTGTATCAGTGGATTTAATGCATTTAAAGGGACCAAATGGGAGTTTATAGCCCATGAACCACCCCTATGGGTGTTCACGGCTGTGAACTCCTATACTCTTGGTTTTATGGAAGTTTAAGGCCCTTAAATGATAGAGGGTAAATTCCTAAGCATTTTTCCAAGTCAAATGGGGAGTTTAGGGCACCATTTAACCCCTTTATAGGAGTTTACGGCCTAGATACCCTTCCATGAGTGGTTTACAGCCGTGAACTCCTTATACAGTTGTTTTAATTGAGTTTAAGGCCCCTAGCTTTTTGGTGATTGATTCTAGAATTTAATCCAAGGCCATTGGTGTGTTTAAGGGAATTTTTAACACAGAAATATGAGTTTACTCCCCATGAAGAGGAGTTTACGGCCCAAGCATGTTCTTGGTAAGTAAACTCAAGTTTACTCTCCAAAAACTCGATCCAAGGTGTTCTAAGTCCTAATATGTAAGCCTAAAAGTCATATCTAAGCCTTAGGGGCAATTTAGAGGGGTTTTGGGGCTTAAAAACCACATTAATTGGTGTTCATGGTCCAAGAGAGTTCTTGGGCCGTAAACTCATCATTTTGTCCCTATTTTATGTTTTAAACTCGAATTTGCAGGCTAGATAAGCTATATAACAAGTGAGGATAGTTTACCTACTCGTTTGGGGCTCGAAACGGACGATTTTTGGCTCGGGAAAAAGTTGTAGAGAGAGAGTATAGAGAGAGAGTGAAAAAGGTTGAAATGAAGTTTATTCTCCCTTATATAGGGGTTGGAGTTGGGGCTCAGTAGAATTCTACCCGATACTGCCGTTAAACGGGGCTTTTTGGTCGCACCCGATTAAACGGTCAAATTTTGACTTGGTTGTATCTAGACATTTTAAGGGAATTTTGTAGGTGTTTCTAATTTGTTTCAAACCTTACCAAGTCATTATAAATGTCCCCATATTATTAACCTCTTCCAAAAGGTTAACGGACAATTAAATAAAACGAAGCTTTTAACGGAAAAAGGTTATAACTGACGGAATAGATTTCGGGTTGTCACACATCAGTAGAAACTTTAATAAATCATTTGCAGGTATCCTCATACTTCATGGAGTTTTCTTTTTGGTTTGGTATGTTTTTGCGTGTGTGATTTTACTAAACTACCGTTTGTGTTGATTTGGTAGGAAACAACTCTTAATCATGTAACACATGTGGGGCTCTTGGGTGATGGGTTTGGTTCAACGCTTGAGATGTGCAAAAAGAATTTGTTTTGGGTGGTGACAAAGATGCAAGTTCTGGTAGATCCTTATCCCACTTGGTAAACTATAAACTATAATTCTATTCATCTATTTGATGATTTTGACACTTTTACCCTTATCTATTTTTACACATTCAAATTAATTTCTGGGGCGATATGGTCCAAGTAGATACATGGGTAGCTGCTTCTGGGAAAAATGATATGCAACGTGATTGGATGATACACGATTATGAAACCGGATAAATACTAACAAGAGCTTCAAGGTTGGAACTTTAACAAACTTTTCCCCCCTTTTTTGGCTTTTGTAAATTTGGTTAATGATTTTAATTAAAAAGGTGTCTTCTTTTATATTTTTTAGCAATTGGGTGATGATGAATAAAGTTACAAGGAGGTTATCTAAAATACCTGATGAAATCCGAGCTGAAATTGTGCAATTCTTTGTAGACACACCAAATAACTGTAAGTAATGGTTTATATTTGTGGTAAGAAAATTCATCCACCAAATAACACATTTGAATTGCCATCTAGTCTTGTATCTCTTCTCATTGAAGGCATAGTTCAAAATACACCTGATAGTGTATTTTTATATGAGGTAAATTCGTTAAGAATTTATTTATCTTAAAGATAGTTTTTTATAACTGTTTGTAACTTTTGATATAGAGTGGTGGAAATGTGGAGGTACCATTTACTCATATATTATTTTATTTTATAAATTTTGTTTTTTTTTCGTCATGATATATTATTAATATATGCAGTTTGGAATGAATTTTGATGATGTCGGGTCAGCATCTTCAATAGTTATTGCATCCTCATTCAAATCAGAGAAAAAATGAGGCGAGGTTGCAGTCAAACCAGTAAAATCATATTTTTATTTGTATTTTATTATAATAATTTTTTTTAATTGTTTTTAATATTTGTTATTATACTTGTTCTAACATTTTATTTATAACATGCTACTTTTGTGTTTCTTAATCTATTTATTTCATGTTTACTTTTTCTATAATAGGAGGCTTATGGAAGAATATTTGGATTCGCATCTAGCACAATAATGTCCTAAGAGGTTTGTTTAATTTTGTCTATTAAAGTATCCTACTTTCATAACATTGTACTTTATAGTTTTTCCTATCATGACATTCTACTAACAAAATCTATCTAACATCTTATGTTCATGTTTTAATTGTTGGTTGCGTATCAACAAAGGAAATATGTGGGGAGATGGATATTAATTAACGATGTAGAAATTGAGGCTAAACATCAACAAATGGGAAAATTGTGGATATGGATACAAAAATTGCAACAATAGATACCAAACATCAGGGGGGGTTAAAAATTATGGTACTTTGAAATCAAATATAGGTTAATGTTAAACTTTGATATTTGATTTTTTAGGATTTTTTGGTAAAATTTGATAGTTGATTCTTTTGGTATTTTTAGGTTAATGGTTGGGTTTTTAGTGTATATTTATTTATGTTTTTTGTATTTCAATATTAATGTTTCTTTTGGGATTGTATAATTTATTTGATGTTTTTTGGTATTTTTGTTTTATATTGGTAATAAAGAAAACAAAAAAAAAAAAATCCTATTATGTTATTAAATTTTCAAGGGTTCAACAATGGACTAAAAAAATTGTATCATGCATTTGCGAGGGATCAATGATGGATCACAAAAATCTGATATCATACATTTACGACGGATCAGCAACGGACTACAAAACAAATATGGAGATCTGAGACGTATCCGTGACGGAATATTGTTACTAAGTTTTGTCGCTAGATGTCCTAAATAAGTGTACTAAGTAACCATTTGTGATGGATAATCTAAATCGTCGCAAGGAAAAACCAATATGTCGCAAAATCCCTGGCTAGCACATTAGACATGCTTAAATTAGCTAAGGAGTTTGTCTGTTGTTAATCTGTCGCAAACAATCATTAGCAACTGATTAGCGACGGATTGGTTTGTCGCTGAAACTCTTGTTTCTAGTAGTGGTGTTAAACGTTCTTATAACTTTGATGATGTATGTCGGCTTAGGTCAACTTTGTTTATACAATTTACTAAATCTATGAATGTAATTGGCTCGGATGAGGTTTTTATGATTTGTAGATTCAAATGGGTTGGAGTTTGACAATTCCAGTTCAGGTAACGACCATTTTCAACTATATATGAATTTATCTTTAGATCATATAATTACATTTGTTTATTAATGAATTCTAATAGCTATGCTTAAGGGTTCCGATCACGGGATTTGTTTCTTTTGCATTGTGTAATTCTTATAAAATTATATTTTAAGGGATGACTTCTCAAAATAAATCTTCAATGTGCAATGTATCAATTACACAACTAAATTCAAAAAGATATAGTAACACTGTAATCCAAAGTTGATCGTTATTTTTCGCTTTAACCCAATGTTGGAAAAAAGCCAAAATAACATCCTTTTCGTGTTAACAAACTCGAAAAATCTAGAGAAAATATAACAGTTTAGTTTAACCCGAAATTAGTTTTTTGATTTAATACATAATTATTTGCGTATTTATGAGCATGATATCCTTTTAATTTCTAGAGGGCTTCTGTGCAAAATCAAATGCAGGTGTAAAATTGTTTTGCTAAAAAAATGTTACACATCAGGAGCTGGACTTCTAAAAAAAATATGACAAGATGCTAAGAAAAAGTTCCACTTTTTAATCATAAACGTTGTTTTATATCAATTTTTTGAAATAAAGGTTGGGAAAGCATACTAGAATTCCATATTCAGAACGTTATATTTCTATACTTACAAATTTCAAATTCTATTTGTCGTTTACGTCTTTAATGAGTCCACTAATCCTTCCTATTTTTACTAATTTTTTTTGTTATAATGACATATAGGGATACGGTATTGTACCGAAAAGGAAGGTGAGTATTTAGGCTGTCCTAACACATTGCAAAGGAATCTGTAAGCTGTATAGTCTTTTATATTTGTGTTATAACTGCCTCTAATGAAATTTCATGTAATCTGCGTATGCTCTATGATGATCTTGTGTTATTATTTTCTGGTGAACATTGTACTTTAGTTCTTTGTAAAACTACCAAGAGTTAGCATCTCATTTTAGTAAAAAAGGTTGAACACCCTTTGCCCCATGTGAAGCATGGGATCATCAGGTATTTAATACTTAAAATACACATAATAATGTAATTCAAAAACACAAGTACAAATTACGACACTCCCAAAGCCATGTTTTGTCTCATCTTCATATGTTTACAAAGTTAAAATCCATAAAAAAATCTAATTAATGCTCTCAAGTGAATTATTGCTATAAAAATACAAAGCAGCATCACCAATGGTAAGTAATGACATATAATGAAAGAACAACTCATGGCCTTAACAAATAATTGTTAGTTTACCTATCATACATAAATGTGCATGTCTCTGCCATGTGCCACACACCCCCTGCCATAGCATTTGTTTAAAAACTTCCATATTTATTGTTAAAAACGTTGAACCACTATCATGACAACGATCTTTTGTTGAAATTATACCAAACACTTGGAATCTCTCTTTGAAGTCACCTATCCTGTAATAGACCAACACCAAAGAAGTAGACACATGTAAGTGTGTTGTAATCCATGGTTAAGAATTCTCAAAACAAAGATTTTTGCAGGTCATAGAAGTCTATTCTTTCACAAAGCATGTTTCAGTGTTTTATTCAATCATTATTTAAAAAAAAAACTTTTGGCTCCTCTATTTCTATCAAACATTGACTGATTCTTCTACCATGCATGCACAACTTGACCAACAGCATACTTTCCAACAGCAAGGGCAAATCTATCCAAAAACAGTTAATATCAAGCATAAAAAACTTGTTGATGTCGATAGTAAGTGTTCATTTCTCTTGTAGTTCTAAAAAGGCAAATAGTAATAGTAATAGTAATAGTAATAGTAATAATAATAATAATAATAATAATAATAATAATAATAATAAAAATCCATTCACATCCAAATTAATATAGTCAAACAAATGACATGAAAACATAGAGGAGTTGATGGCTCAATCTCATCGAGTAGAGATAGAGATAGCCGCATGAAATTTAGAATCAAGTTGACGAGTTGGAGGACCCTAACTCGACGAGTAGGAGTTGAGTGTGAAAACCCTAATTTTCAAGATTTGTGCTCTATTTAAAGGACCTTAAGCCTTTTATTCCGCATCCCTCATCACTTTAGTACCCTGAGAGAAACCCTAACTGAGTTGGTATCATCTATGTAAGAGAGAAAGAGGCTAAGAGTGTGTGGATTGGTGCATTCTTTGAAAGAGCTTGAAGAGCAAACGGCCTGGAATGAGAAGGAGTATTTTGATCCAGCATTCTTTCAGTGTTAGCGGCCATTTGAAGGAAAAAGCCACTGACTTGATCATTTGTTTGGTAGATCTCTACATTAGGAAGTTTATGGCCATTTCTACCTTCTTTGTGAGTCATTTAGCCATTTGTGCGTTCCTTGAAGATGAGACTTCAGATTTGGACGTTACTAGGTCGCTTAGGCCGAAAGATTCATGATTTATCAAGCTTTGACCAACTTCCTGTTGGGTTTTAGTATATTACAACATCATATGGTGCACATACAACCGTAAATGCTTTTGATCTATGTTTTCTCTAATTACATGCAATATTGTTTCCAAAGCATTAAGCCTACAACTAGCATACAATTGACACAAACAACATAAAATACTAGTTAGGAGTTTACCTCTTTATGTAGCTTGTAGAACTTGTTGTATTTGACCTTTAAGAACTTAGCACCCCAAATGTGATGCCTTAAACGGTTCACAACACACCCTTGAATCATTGGATGATTTGAGAGAGGTTTCTAGGCATACAAATCGGCTATGCTTCTCCAAGAACACATCATGTAACCGATTTTGGCCATAGGGTCTAGTATATATATGTAGGAATCCAAGAGTCATGGATTAAACCCTTATCCATACTGTTGGTTTATAATCCTTGTTTCGTGTGGGCTAACTCTTCATGGAACTTACATAAACTTAGCCTATCATGGATCAATAGTCCAAACCATATATATATATATATATATATATATATATATATATATATATATATATATATATATATATATATATATATATATATATATATATATCATTGATTTACATAATCAGTACCCGTTAATTTAATTAGTCTCTTTTGATTAATAGTTAATTCCAAATTAATTATTTATCAACACTAATTAAATAATATGATTTCATATTAATATATTCGAAGTTATAATATATTAATAAATCATAAATAACATCTTAGTCAAATATCCGTCCACAAATTGTCTTGGTGATATGCAACCCGAATGGACCATACTACTCTCGGGTCAAGTACATAACAATTATAATTATGGGCTTAGACACCTAATCCAATAGTCTCCCACTTGGATAAGTATAATAACTATTATTGCAAGTACGACTCTACAATCCTAACTAGCAATTGTAGCTCTTAAAAGAAGCTGACAAACTCTAACTTAGTTAATAACGCATCAATTAGATAATGGATCATATATTCCTTCATTCTAGATATCATATGGATATGAGACATGGATTATAATCATTCTCTCTGTCCATCTATTATTTCCCGATTTCTTATTTATGATGATTGAATAATTGAACAAATCAAATCAGTCCAAGCTTGGCCATGCACTTAGGGTTTTCATCACTAAATCATCGAAGGGCCCACATATATCGCTTTTATCCCTCTAAGGGTAAAAGGAATGGATAAACTTCAACTCAAATGCTTCCTTGTACTTACTCATCAAATAACACACAATAATATGTTTTATAACACCAACTTACTGGTGCGTTTACATAAGTCAATATGCAACCGATTGTAAATTACGACTCACATGTCTTGGTTTCAAGAATATAAGATATTATCGTCTCACTATCACTCATGATAAAATCCATGAAGTAATTAGATGAGTGTGGGTTTAATCCAATACTCAAATCTTATTACAAGAGTACTCATGAACACTGTAGCAAACTTGTGCAATGCCTAAACTCCTTTAGACAATCTACAAACCCATTCATGACAGTCTAGCTTCAATACCTACTTCCAAAGTATAATCAACTGTGGATGGTTTGAATAACCTAGTTATTCGGGAAGTCAAAGATGCAAAGTAAAACAAATGAATAATCGAATCCAATATGGTCTTAAAACTTATGAATATAAATAAAACACCTTTTATTTAATCACCATATTGATTACACATTATTCATTGTATAATGTTTCGACTAATCAACTTAATACTTGAATTAAAACAATAGTTGTCTCATGCTCCAAACGTGCACACTATGTTTGTCTATGGTCCTTCCTTTGTGAAATAGATTAACTGAACACATGTTCAATGAAACACATTTCACAATTCCAAATCCATACTGTAAATGTAAGAATACCACATTCTTGCCATTTACTGTAATTTGTTAGATTCTAAACTTATATGCAATGATCCTCTTGTAATGACTATGCACAAAACTTATAGAGACTTGGAAACAGACATTACAAAGTATTCTAGTGGAGAGCAATTCCATGGAAACAAAGTCTCATATTCAAAGTACATTCCTTTGAACATCCTTCAGGCATTAAGCTTTCTAACTTACACATATTTAATGAATAACTTCCACCTATGGAAACATTTCCAGAATCCCATATTGACTATCACTTCTGAACAATAGTTGCATCTTTTCAGAATATGTCAATATGATCATTCCAAAATTTACACTATACTTTCAACTATCCATGGGAAATCAATCTTTGGTAAACCTCAGATTGTCCTCAACAATTGCTTAATCATTTTAGTCATATCCATTTTATTCCTTTTCCCTCTTAATGCCCTAGACATTTGGAAAAAATGGAACAATTAAATATTATAGCATATGTAATCGATCCTCTATCTGAAGCATAAGGGATACAATTCATAATGTCTCACATAAAGACGTGATACTTTACTAGTCTCTTGCTACAATATTTCCACATATATAATTTCCTTATGTTGAACCATTTCAACATAACATCCATATATATTCTTGACTAAATTTGATTAAAATCTCAATACAAGCTTTTTAGATTTGAAATCAAGAATGAATTCCTCTCCCTTAATTATAGCAAAACAACTTTTCAAACCCTGCAACTATGCAATTTGAAACTTTTGTTTTCTATAATTAACATTGCAAACTCGCAACACTTAACGTAAAAATTTTGTTCCCGCTAGCACAATAATTGCATTCATATTAGCATAACACTTATGCTCCATCTAGCTTTGACATCTACCCAGAAATTAGCTGGACTTCTAGAAATCAATACTTATCTACTTTCATTACCAAAGTTCATATTTCTAATACAAGATGCTTCGATAAGACTTTATCTAGGCTTCTGAAACTCATACACCTTTCCTTAGATAGGCCACATGTGTGTCTAAATAGTTTTAGAACTTACAACAATAAGTCTCAAATGTTTAGACCTTTTCCATTTCTCACAATTCGAACTATGAAGAGGGATGTCATAATGATAATCGAATTGGAGAATGCAAATATCACAGTTTTCTATGTACTGAAAATCTACTTAGTGAAATCATTTCCTCTCAATCATTTTCATGAGTTGGAGAGAAACATTATGACACTTAAAATATATGGTGTATGTGTTCCCATCCATGTGAATTTGTCAAAACCATGACTACAAGACAAGGTTATTGACAAATCCAAACTCATACGGACTGAACTTGTTCAATCTTAATTTTTTGCCACCTAGAATTATGAGGGCCTACCATTGTTTCTAGGTTGTTATGCAACAAATTGAGAACTCTCGAAACTCTAACTGAAATGGGCACAGAAACAAGAATATGTCAACACGATAGGTTACAGACCTCAAGTTGTGTGCTAGTGATAAATGATAGGTTTTTTTCTTGATTAGTTCTTTAAGCTTTTCAAGATCTTTAAGACTCCTACTTACCTCATGACATATAAGTTGTTATTTGTTAAGAGACATTACTTTGACTCATTTTCTTGATTTAACCATTTCAACAATTCACGATTTATTTTCTTAGCCATACAAATGTACGAAGATATCCTTAGAGGATCAATTGTGAAATGGTTTTCCATAATCATTAAGATGATCATAAAACATGATACTAAAGTACTCTTCCATCTTTTCAGATTGGAGAAACCTTTATCCTTCTCCCTAATTTGATTCTTCTCATTCGTTCTGCCATACATTGAAACTTTTCCAATGTTTCAGAATTATACTTAAACCTATAAGCATAACCATATTTACTAACTTTTAGTAAATCATGATGAATAGTCTTATTATTCTTTGTGGTGGACCTGACCAGTACACAACCAAGTGTACCCAATCCCCTAGTCCTTCACTTGACTCACATTTACATGTGAACAAGGAATTAGTCTTAATTTACCAACGATTAAAATGTCATTCATCACACAACACAAGTGATATGGGCATATTTATCTATAAAATTCATGCATTATCTTAATATTTTTTATGTTGATTTTATCTCATTTAATAAACAAAATGTGTTTAATTAGTTTATAATTTCATTTTTCAGTAACAATGAAATGCCCGGATTGAAAAGGAAGCAGATTTAGCAATTAGAAGCTTGGATCTTGGATTCTGAAGAAAGAAGGATGTTGCTGGACAGCTTGACCCCTTGTCAGTGTTTTGGCCACATTTCATGAATCGTAACTCCGAATGACGACATTCAAAATGTTCTGAAAACTAGACACAAATTGACCCCTTGTCAGTGTTTTGGCCATATTTCATGAACTGTAACTCCGAATGACGACATTCAAAATGTTCTGAAAAGTAGACACAATTTCGGACAACTTTTGTGTTTTGAGAAAATGCTGATTCCAAACGGACTCGACGAGTTGTCCACCAACCCAAAGAGTTGATAAGAAAGTTTGCGATTCTTGACCCTAACTTGCTGTCCACGGATTTAAGTGATGGACTCGTAGAGTCGGTCACTGGACTCACCGAGTAACCCCTGTTTTCAATATATATATATATATATATATATATATATATATATATATATATATATATATAAATGCTTCTCATTCGAACCTTAACGAATGTGGTAAATTTAGGACAATTTTTGGAGGACAAAAGGGTTCTTAGAAGCTATGGTTTTCGGGATTTCAACTTAGATATCAATTTGGAAAAAGATCAAAGGCAATGACACATTACTTTTATATTAATCTTTTGCATGAACCATGTTTCAATAATTAGATTATGTTTTTAGCTTGTTATTTGCTGTAGATATGAGATAAAATTTCATAACTTCTGTTTAAGATAGATGATTGGATTTATTTAATTTGGTGATTTTGTTTTGTTAAGCTTGTTAAAGAACCTCATTTGTTAATTATAACTATTTTATGTTAATTAAACAGCAAATTTAGTTGTATGAACATCTCTTAATTGTTAATCTCATATGATTTATGTGAATACTTTTGTTATATGCCTAGGAATAGCGAATGTGAAACTAGGATTAACTAGAAAATAGGTAAGTTAATGTGTGAGATTGTGTGACGAACCATCAACAAAAAGTTAATTGAATTAGCAATTTGATTAGCTTACTACAAGTCTTACTTAACTTGAATCAATAAACTAGGAAATTCATTAGTTTAACCACTTGATCACTACTTGAATTAATTTGTTTTCTAAGGATTAGTAATAGCGAACATGAACCTTATCACACTAGTCGGTAGCCAATGCCAATTAATCCATTGCACTTGCCATAAAATCAACCATAGGAGTAAATGATTCGAACCTAAATAGAAGTCTCTTTTAATATTGAATTTAGTTACCTTCTATTTCCTTAGTAGTTAATTTTCGTTGTTTGCGTATTAGTTAACTTTTAAGTTTGTAGTCTGGCAAACCTAGAGAAAATCACCTTTCTATTACTTGTTTTATTTAGATAATATTAGCATTTATATTAATTGTTTACCATTCTTTGTGTTCGATACCCTACTTGCTTGAATTATATTAGTAATCGATAGGTACACTGCCTTTCGTGTGTTTATTTTGTGTCTAAGTTGGTAGGATTAAAACTAGTGCATTTTACACACATCAAGTTTTTGGCACTGTTGTCGGGGAATGGTTCAAATAGTCAATTTTATTTGCTAATTGTTATTGTTTTTAATTTATTGATTTTTTTATATTTAGTTTAATTTTGAATTTTGAATTTTATTTATTATGTATTTTCCAAATCTCGATGTTTTTGATGCTTTTCTTGAGGAAATAGTACAGGAAATTGAGCAAAAAGATGAGGAGTATGACTCAGATGATGATTTGTAGAAATTTAGAAGATGGTTAGATAACATCTTACCTAATAAACAAGAGCAATCTGAGTTACAAGAGCTAGAGTTAAATTATGAATAATTTAATCCAGAAACTGATTTGGAGGAGCTAGAAATGTTACTCGCAGAAGGGTCAGACGAAGAACAAGAACAAGCTGAGTTGCAAGAACCAAGTCATGGATTGACCATTACCACGACGTGGCACCCTGTTTTTCCATTTTTCGTTTGGAAGCATGGGGTGACGATTCCAACTTTGGAGAAAATTCTGAAGCACGATCCATTTCTTATTATTATCCAACCAGTCCCAACCCTTATCATAATTCTTGGGTTTTATGTATTCAAGCTTGTTTGGCCAATTTTAGAAGCAAAGAGTCGAACTTTACAAATTGGTGCAAAGAATATATTTAATGCAATGGATGGATGGGCGTCGACATTATTAGAAGTTTATTAAGTCGAGTGTCCAGCTAAAGACTTGCACAAAAAGAAGCGATTGCGGGAGGCAACCCGTCATTTGATTTTGATTTTCTTTTTCTTTTTTCTTCTAGTATTTAGGGATAATTTTGGATTTTAATTCTGATGTTTGTTTTCCTTTTTATTACGTGGTTTTTTGTATTTGATCTTTGCAGAAGCTAGGGTGAGATTAGAGCATTTTCTTAAAGCGTGAGGGAATTAAAGTGAGGGCTCGAGTCGTTTACGAGGAGATTAGAGGATTTGAGTGATTTGTTGAGTTCGATAGTTTTAATGGTTAAAAAGAGTCTCCTCAATGATGAAAATAAGGGGTAGCATTAACTTGATACTCTCCTTGAACACAAAATTAAAGCTGAGGCAGAAAGAAGAAAAGATCTGATCAGAGCAAAAATCTCATCGAGTGTATAACACGTACTCGACGAGTTCAATAAGAAATCCACGACTTCTGCCCAAGTTACGATCCAAAACGACGAGTTTTTCACTCATAGCTGGGCGAGTTGCTCAGTCATTTGATTTTTGAGTCTTCGATTTGATTACATACGATGCGATCATTGTCCATATTTTTGAAGTTCATTTCAATGTTTTCCAAGAAGCATTTTCCTGAATATTTAGAGCTATCAACCACACGAGATTTTGACACCCAAGGCGTGGATGAGTTGTTACCATGCTTAAAGTCAACTGAAGATGGAGCTAAATTGAAGAAGATCACCCTCATCAGTACTATCCCAGGGGAGTTTGTTCTAATTCTCACTTTACTTTTATGTTCTTTATCATGCATAACATGCAATGGGGACATTGCATCAATTAAGTGTGGGGTAGGGGGTTTATTACTTTAGTTGAAATTTTAGTTAAATTTTGAAAATTTTGCATTAAAATTGCTAGGGCTAAATTAGAAAATTTTGGTAAAAGCAATTAGGAATCATGCTAGTATTATGTTTGATGACTTTATGAAGACTGAAATGTTTAGTTGAACCTCTACACGTTCTAGTGCATTTGTGGCCCCCTTTAATCTAGTGAAATCATGGGACAAAAACAAAACTTCGCTTATTTTGAGGGATATAATATGTTTAGCATCATGTACTTGAAATATATCTAAGAAGACTAATACTGTAACCAATAAAGGTTGAAGTTAAATGCCCTTGCTTAATCATGTAGGTTTTGAGTGAAAAAAAAAAGTGACATACATGTTCAAAATGAGAGAGAATTACAAGAAAAAGTTGTAAGAATTTTGGAGTAGTCAAAGTATGAAGATCAAAAGATTAAGATACTGAAGATTCAAAAGTTGAAGATATCAAAAATTAAAAAAGGTGGTGAATTCAAAGAAATCAAGATCAAATTATCAAAGAAGTGAAGAATTCCAATAGCCCCATAGTGGTATAGAAAAGTTGTAATTTTCTAAATTATGTATGCTTGGGTTGCTTGACCAAAAATATATTGAGGTTAATAAAGTTTTCTATGGATGGATTCGGAGGTTAGGTTCGATTGAGGGGGTCCTTAGAAAAGTTCATGCGTTGTAGTCATGGCATAATGGTTGGGTTCGATTGAGATTGTCTTATGTGGTATTAGTATGTTAAAATTCCATTTTGCTTGGGGGCAAGCAAAAGTCAAGTGTGGGGTCTTCTGATATGGGCATATTTAGTTATAAAATTCATGCATTATCTTAATATTTTATGTTGATTTTATCTCATTTAATCAACAAAATGCGCTTAATTAGTTTATAATTTCATTTTTCAGCAACAATGAAATGCTCAGATGGAAAAGGATGCAGATTTAGCAATTGGAGGCTTGGATCTTGGATTTTGAAGAAAGAAGGATGTTGTTGGACAACTTGACTCCTCGTCAATGTTTTCGCCATATATACTGAACTGTAACTCCGATTGAAGAGATTCAAAATGTTGTTAAAAGTATACACAATTTCGGACTACTTTCGTGTTTAGAGAAAATGTTGATTCCAAACGGACTCGACGAGTTGATCAGAAAGTTCGTGATTCTTGACGTTGACTTCCCGTCCATGAATTTTAAGTGATGGACTCGTCGAGTCGGTTACTGACTCGCCGAGTCGCCCCTGTTTTCAGAATATATATATATATATATATATATATATATATATATATATATATATATATATATATATATATATATATATATGCTTCTGTTTATGATAGATGATGTTATGATTGGATTACTTTAATTTGGTGATTTTTTTGTTAAGTTTGTTAAAGAACCTCATGTGTTAATTATAACTATTTTATGTTAATTAACTAGCAAATTAAGTTGCATGAACATCTCTAAATTGGTAATCTCATATGATTTATGTGAAAACATTGTTATATGCCTAGGAATAGTGAATGTGAAACTAGCATTAACTAGAAAATAGGTAAGTTAATGTGTGAGCTTGTATGATGAACCATCAACAAGAAGTTAATTGAATTAGCAATTTGATTAGCTTACTACAAGTCTTACTTAACCCGAATCAATAAACTTGAAAATTCATTAGTTTAATCACTTGATCACTACTTGAATTAATTTATTTTCTAAGGATTAGTAATAGTGAACATGAACCTTATCACACTAGTCGGTAGCCAATGTCAATTAATCCATTGCACTTGCCATAAAATCAACCATAGGAGTAAATGATTCGAACGTAAACAAAAGTCTCTTTTAATATTGAATTTAGTTACCTTCTATTTCCTTAGTAGTTAATTTTCATTGTTTGCGTATTCGTTAATTGTTAAGTTTCTAGTCTGGCAAACCTAGAGAAAACCACATTTCTATTACTTGTTTTATTCAGATAATATTATCATTTGTATTAATTGTTTACCATTCTCTATGTTCGATACCCTACTTGCTTGAATTATATTAGTAATCGATAGGTGCACTGCCTTTCGTGTGTTTATTTTGTGTCTAAGTTGGTAGGATTAAAACTAGTGCATTTCACACATATCAACAAGTTGCATGATTCCAATTTTCTATCAAATTGAAACTTGTGTGATGAGAGACTTTCCTTATTTGGTAAATTTTAACACTTCCACAAACAAAAGAATCATTTCTAGATTGCTAACAACAGGAACATACAAACAGAAATTTTCACAAATATCATTGCAAGGAAACTTTAAAATAAAATAAAATCAAAAATTTTCTTTTATTTATTAAATTGCGGAAAAAACTTTTCCTTACAATGCAATTACAAAAGAAAACTATGTTACTACATATTTCTAAGTAATATATCATAACTCTTAAGCAACAGCTCAAAAATTCGATAATTGAATCAGGCGATAAAAATCCATCTTTTCGTGATCAGATTCAGCTTAATCTTCCATTAAGCTTTCTTTCTTTTCTTCAATCTGGCAAAACATCAAAATGTAATTACATTACATCATGTATTAAGAATCTCCAAATATGAACTCAATAAGTTAGATAGTGGACTTACTTGAAGTAGACTCAAAATTTTTTACTTTACAATCCTTGTGGTCCTTCAGGTAGATGCAACAGCTTCGCAACCAAGGTCTCTTCTCTTGGCAATAGAAACATATGGACTCTTTAGGAATGGTACATGGCACAATATCATACTTAGAATTTCCCTTTCTCTTGGAAAGAGAAATCTTTTCTGGACTTCCAATGTTTCCATTATCAATGTCCATGGAAGTTTGGGAAGTAGATCTTCCAATCAATTTTGCTTTACCAGTGCGCCAAATAATTGCTAATTCAGCAGCAATTAGGAAATACATAATATTGATAATGTACATGTCGCGGTATGTCATATAGTAGTCTTTACCAAACTGACTATACGAACCAGGAAGTGACTGAAGAACCCAGTCAACAACCAACTTCCTCGAGACAACAACACCCAATACTCTCAGCTTGTCAACATCTGACGTCATCTCCAAGACGTGAGTACACACAGACCTTCGATCTTGATGTTTCATTGCTAGTAGGGCTTGAGTGACCTTGAACTTTTCAAGTCTTTGAACTTGTGGGTTTGGGAGAACTATTGGAGGAGGTGGAGGAAGTGAAGTATGATTTCCACTTCCACGATCCAATCGTGGAACATCATCTTTAAGAAGAAAGCTTGTTCCAAAAGATTTAGGAAGACCATACTTGTCTGAACTAGACATCTACACGGGAGAAATTCAAGTTAGTTGATTTAAGTCCTTAACATTACACCCAAATGAAATATTAAGGCTAGGACCCAACACAATATTTAAGAATTCGGAAGAGGGATGTCGTAATCTAACTATAAAATATTTGAGTGTAGGTAAATGACGATTTATCAATTTCCACCATGAAAAATGAAATTGATTTAAGTCCTCAATGAAATGTTTAAATCTCGATTATGCCCTTCAAGTTTGTAACTGGGATACCGAGGATCACAAAAAAGGTATGAATGACCATGCAAATTAGCTTGATACTCTCGATGTCATTTATCACCTAATCAATGTGACGGTTAACCACACACACTGCATTGATCTATGACAAACATCGAGCTACCCTTTGCCACCCTTGTTAGTCCAATTTAGTGTGTCGGTTAACTACACACGCTCCACTAACGAATTGACAATGTGCAAAGTGAAATTTCTAGGTTAGCACCAAATTCACATTTTTCATAAAGTAACTAAGATTGAGAATTTATAAAATATTTAGTCACTTTATAATTCATTATACTTTTAATGAGGGCTTAGTGTCCTATCCTATCCGTTCGGCTAACGACCCTCCACCAGTCAAGGAAGCGGTGGGTGGGAATGGACACCCATTAAACTGTCATTTTATAGGTAGTAACCTTATACCCCCTTATAGACTGGCTTCGTGAATGAGGCCTACTAATAGTAAGATTGACATGTCTTATAATATTATAACAGTATAAGGGTGTATTTTAAACTTTTAAAATACTAAGTGGTTTAATCTATTAATTAAACTATACTCTTAATTTAATTAAACTTAAACCATGTCATTATGGAATTACTAATTCTCTTTTAATTAAATACATTAATTAATTTAATAAATTCCATAAGGTGTAATTTGAACTATTCAAATACTTGATGGTTCTAAATATAAAAATTCTAAATTAAAACTATTTAATTAATTTTTTAAGTTATGAGCCTAATAGTTACACCTTTTTAATTACAAGAGCTTCTCAATTTGAGACTTTTCAAATACCAAAACTTGAGGGCAAGTTTTGGAACTCTTAAAAAACCTTTGATTTCCATAACTTATAAGTTTAATGTGGTTTTTATGGAAAAACTTTTCATGTTCCATAACTTGATGACAAGTTATGGAAGACATTAAAAACATTTTAAGATCAAATATTTCAATTAACAAAGTAATAAAATAATTTATCTTTCACCAAGTGAAACTCATAAGCCAAGATACTTCATATCAACAATTTGCAAGAAATTAGCCTAATCATATAAACTAATATAAATCTTGAAAATTTTGACAATTATCTTTTAATTGGATGAGGATGATCACTACCATATCAATAAAATCTAATTTTATGAACTAAACATTTTGTGGTAATGATTCTAATCCAAAACAGGCCAAAAATCGCGAAAATTTGCCATTAGAAGCATCAACTCATCGAGTGCATGAACATGACTCGCCGAGTTGAGTCTATACTAAGTGGAATCGTAAAGTCAGTTCATGGAATCGGTGAGTTCATCATTCAGATTTCTTGAAAATCAATTTTTCATCTTTGAAAATTAAGCCATGCATCAAATATAATAGAAAAATAAAATCCATGGCTCTGATACCACTGTTGGGTTTTAGTATACTACAACATCCTATGGTGCACAAACAATCTTAAATGCTTTGGATCTATGTTTTCTCTAATTATACATGCAATATTGTTTCCAAAGCATTAAGCCTACAACTAGCATACAATTAACATAAACAACATAAAATACTAGTTAGGAGTTTACTTCTTTATGTAGCTTGTAGAACTTATGGTATTTGGCCTTTAAGAACTTAGCACCCTAAGTGTGATGCCTCAAACAGTTCACAACGCACCCTTGAGCAATACGATTTGAGAGAGGTTTCTAGGCGCACAAAGATTTATAGAGTAAGACATATGATTTTAGATGAAGCCGATAAGTCTAAGCTATCAATACATCTTGGTACTAGTAAAATGTACGATGATTGAGGGAATTGGTAAGCAAACATATCGTTTGGAATACTAAAGGTATCCCCATGGAAATGCATTTTTCGATTTGGGAAGAAAAGGAAAATTGAGTCCTAGATTTGTTTGTCCTTTCAAAATCATTGAGGGAATTGGTAAGCAAACATACCATTTGGAATTACCTAAAAATTCGGCAGGTATTCATGATGTATTTAATGTGAGTTATCTGCTAAAATGTTTGAGCATATATGATGAAATGGTTCTGTTAGTTGAGGTGGAACTATATAATAAATTAAGATATATAGAGGATCCCGAAGAGAATATAAATGAGAGAATGGTTGATCTAGGTAATAAAGAAGTGGAGTTGGTGCTAATTAAGAGGAAACATCATCGAGACCCAAATTACATTTGGGAAAATAAAAATGAGATAAGAGCGAAATATCCTCATTTGTTAAAATCGTTGTGATTTCGGGGACGATATCCTCAAAAGGAGGATGTATTTGTAACATACATGTTAATAACCTTGTTCAGTTATCGTGTTTTGTATGTTTATTAGTTTAAAATCGAATATTATTAAATAATATATTGTTTTGAGCATTGAGTTCTAAGAAGATAGTTTTATGAGATTTGAAGTAAAACTATGCTTAGAATCATTCGGAAAGTATTAGAAATGATGGGAAGTCTTATGTGATTCTTATCAAAAAGTCAACTATCAAAATTAACAAAAATATAACATTTAAGTTGGAAATAAGTAAAAATGATATTATTGAAAGTTGTAAATTATATTGTTAGAAACATATAGGTGAAAACCTCATCGAACATAGAGTTCCAAGTGAAAACTTATGACCTATCAAAGTTTTGCGACACAACCAGCACAACGCTATACGACCTAAAAAGTGAGTTTACAATAAAATACTTTTTAGCCTATGTGATCTAATGAAATTTGTAGTATACGTTAAACCTAGAGCTTGCATAGAAGAACGTCCAAATCTGAGTTCGTATGAGGAAGTTATGCTTTTTCTATATATTCGGCATTGTAGTGTACAACCCGAAATTTGATTATGGATCGAGCCATTTTTAGCCAACACAGCCTAAATGAGAATCAAAGGTCTCGACAATAATAATTCAATGGTAAAAAGACAGACAAAAACAGATGTCGAATGAAGAAGTTATGAATTTTTAATGAACTTTTCCTGTCCCGTCCTATTAAAAATATAAGTTTAAATATAAAGTAAAAATTAGCTGACAGAGTCTAAATGAAAGTTGTAGAACATGGTCTCACCTATGCGTGGATATAAAGAATATCAAAAGTGGAGCTCGTATGAAAAGGATATGAATTTTTGAAGTTCGGAGCACAAAATTCGAGTTTTAACAAAGCTCACGATGTGAGCAAGTATAACTCACTGCATGGCGTAGTCCATCGACACCTCTCAAGCGTAGAACACACGCGGAAAGCCTACGAAGTTGATCAGGATAAACTCTTTACGTGAGCTTATATGGATCACGACGTGAGAGTCTAATTTTCGACCTATAAATAGAGGACCAACCCTCTTGTTCCCGTTTACAGAAAAACACAACCCTCTATCATGTATTGCTGATTTTGAGCCATTTTCCCGAGTTGACGATCGTTAACTGCTGACAGTTTCTAGTTAAATTCTACCAGCAAAACACATTTAAGGGGAAATTTCATCGCAATGTTTGGTTATTTCACAGTGAGTTCAATATAGGGACAATTGTAGAGCATGACTCGTATCAATTTGGGTGTTGGCTTTGTGCCTGTGGCCATGTAGAGTATAACTCATATCACTTTGGTATTAGCATTCGGGCTAGGTAGGGCTAAAAGCCTGTACATTCTAGCAATATGATAAGCATAAATTGTATTTTCGGTGAAACTTGCGTTGGAGTTTTTATGATGAATATCATGTTTATGATTCTAAATTGTTGTATCTCATTGATTGTAAATCCTTGAATCTAATTATTGGTTGTTATGGAAAGCTTGTCGTATGATACACATATGTCTTTGTTGTCATTTGTTTCTTTTGTTCATGTCGTATTGTTATACACATGACATAGCGTTATATTGTATCTATTGTTGAACTCACTAAGCATCACCCACTTGTCCCTCTCAGTGTTTAACTATTTCAGGTGATAAGCATCCAAAGTAAACATGTTTTCTTGGAAGACTTAGTATGGTTACCAATACTATGTTTTTAATTATCATACATATATATATATATATATATATATATATATATATATATATATATATATATATATGTATATCAATATGTGTTACAAAATTCCTTGGTAATTATGTATTTTATGAAACTCTATAAAAAAATTTTAAGTCGGTTTATATCCAAGCTTTTGTATTAGACCACTAATATAAATTATAATTATGAATATGCATGTAGTATGTTTTGACTGTTTGTTAATGTTAAATCTGAAAGGGGTCTCCCATTATATGTTTTATTTGTATGCTAGGTAGGGTCGATGACTGACAGATTTGTAAACCCAGTGGGGCCCGATGTCAGGCGAGGCCTATTATGTGTTTATTATGTATGGTATGTGATATTTTGGAAACTCACTAAGCTTTTTGCTTATAGTTTTCAGTTTATGTCTTAGGAACTTCTGGTTTCAAATGAAAGGGCCCGGGATGATTGCAAAGCACACACCATTCGTTTTCGCATTTTTTAATTTACTCTGATGATGATGATGATGTATTGATAAAATTCGATTACCTTGGTTTTGTGACAATGATATGGTTTACTGTTTTATTAATTTAAAAATGAAAATTTTTAGGTCTTATTTTTGGGACGTTTCAACTTTTATTTACGTAAAAGAAAAAATGAAAATGGAGAGAACATGATCACTACTAGAAAAAAGGCCTTTTACGATGCTCATTGCGCGTCGTAAAACGCTCAGACGACGCGCAAATGCGTGTCAAGAAAGGCCCTGTCATAAAGAGAGACGACGCGCATTTATGACGCGCATTTACGACGCGCGGTTATGACACGCAATGCGTATCAAGGAAGGCCCTGTCATAATGGAAGACGACACGCATTTGCGTGTCGTAACCTTACGACGCGCGTGTTTATGACACGCAATGCGTATCAAGGAAGCCCCTGTCAAGAAAGGCCATGTCATAAATGAAGATGACACACATTTTTGCGTATCATAATTTTAAATGTTCTAAAAAAATATTTATATATTTATTAATTTTTATATTACATTTGCATTTAATGTCTCATAATAGAAATAAAATATCATATACAAAAAATACAATCCATTGCATAAAATTTAATGTCATACAATTCTATTTTTTACAATATCTAAATTTGCATCTAATCTACTCTCTACATCAAATTCCAACTAAGTAAAGTTGCATCTTGCCTTTTATAATTCTTTAAGACTAATGCTCGAAACAGATGTTATATGGATAAGAAGTTGTACATTGGCCCATCTACTCTGTGTTTCATACTAACAATTGAAATGAAGAATGCAACACTTGCATTTGCAGCATCTTATCTCTTTCGGCTTGAGCTTTCTTTTTCTCTTCTAACTCTAAAGCTATTCGCTTTCATCAACCCTATAAACACAACACAAAATCACTTGTCATTTTCATTCTACTTTTAAAATTAATTCTTATCAGGACATTCTACTCTTAACCTACCAATCTACAAATTTTTCAAAGAATATAATCTATAATTTTTATGGAAAGTGTCAAGGGGGTTTCATTAAACTTCCAAAATTGTATCTATTCTCACCAAATCTGACCAAAATGGCAGGTGCATTGTAAAATGACCATTACGCCCTTCAATTTGATCAAGTGAAATTAAAATGAATATCAAGGCTATCTTTGTCATTTTTGACAGATTTCTGACAATGGTGCTGGAAAATGGTAAAAATAACCCTTATGCCTGTAGTTTGATTTCAAATTTTAAAAATCATCAAGTAAAGTTAATCTAAAATTCAGGGGTATGTTCGTCATTTTTGCCATTTTCGATGGATTTTAGACAAAATGCCATTGAAAAATGGTAAAATGACCATTACACACTTCACCTCGATTTCAAATTGGTAAAAACAACCAAGTAAAGTTAATCTAAATTTCAGGGGTATTTTCATCATTTTGACCATTTTGAACAGATTTCTGATCAAAATGTTGTGGAACTGATCAAAAGTTCAGGGGTATTTTTGTCATTTTCGCCGGATTTGGTGGAACTAACACGAAATGGAGAGTTGGATGACCCTTTTGACTGTTTTTATTAATAATTTGGTGTTGTATTTGGAACTTTGGCCAACATACACAGATGGTGGTATGCAACAACCGGCTTCAATGGGAGTTAATTTTGCCAATTCATATTGTTTAAGAGTCTGCAAAATTAACAAAAAAAAAAAATTATCATCACATTCTTGAAACAAATCCACAAAGTTAAACCAATCAAATACAAACCTTGAATCTTTTTGATAAGTTACCGCAATCATCAGTTTTCACAAGACAAGTTTGCAAGTGCTTCCAGTAATGTGTGTTATTCAACTAAAACCCAAAACCAAGAAACAAAAAAAAGAATGTTAATTTACAAGATTTTATGTTACAATCTAGATTCACAATCATTTCTTCCTGTTAATTTACAAGATTTTATGTTACAATCCATGTATGTGTGTTATTCAACTATACAGTGACTGAAGGTTATTTCCATGTATCATATGCAAAAAAAGCAAAGTAATAGATACCGTTTTAGGTTGTTGTCCTAGGCCTTCTTTGGAGAAAGCTTTTGTCTTTGTATCCTTTTCACAAATCTTAAACCATTCCATTTCTCGCTCAATAAGCTTCGGGCCGTTCATCAGAGCCTGCTTATAAGAGTCACTAACCTACGTCAACACGTATCAGAAATAAGAACCAGATGTCAACAAGGAAGTATATGAAACAAGATATAGGCATCTAATTCTTAGCATAGAAGCTAAAACGAGATTAAATTTGAAGTAGAATAACCATTGTCAACAACAGGGAAAGTAACAGGAAGACACCAGATTGGGTGCACTTGTAGAATATACGTTTTCTGTCCCAGGAGCACATGTAAATTATGTTTAGATTGTTACCTTTATTAGGGATGTTATAGTTTATTTTCAATAATCAACATTTTTACTACAAAATTTTAGTTGTTGCTTCAAATATGATTAGTTTGAGGCTAAAACGTCACAAAATGATTAATTTCAATCAGTTTTGTTAACTACCAGAAAATTATTATTACAACGCTTCCAAACACTTTGTTAATGGTAGTTAAATTAACTTTGCATATGCCTTCAATCAACTAATTCGTAGAATAATATATAGGTTATTACTATTTTAAAATCTATTTAATAAGACTATTTATAAAAATTATGTTATATAAAATATTATAAATTATTTATAATATTTTCTTTTTGACCTTTTATTCGTTTATTTTTTTTAACATTTTGTTTGAATAATCTTTTTTTTTAATATTTTTAAAGTTTTGTTTATTATAATCTTGTTGATATTGTACAGATGCTAGAGGAGTATTATTTTGAGCAGTGTAAGCAAGATTAGAATCTATAGTGTAGTTTTGGATATTGATGAACACAACCTGTTGAGGGTATGATTGATTTGGCTGTTGTTGCTGATAGCTACTACTAGAGTAGCCTGCATATCCTATGTTTCCATATCCATATGGGTCATTGTTCAGGTATGTAGAAGTTGCAGTTGCAGTTGGAGTTGCATAGTTATCATACTCTAAATTAGCTTCTCTAGAACTTGAAAAAGTGCCAGCAGATTGCACACTCAATCCATCTTGAAGGTTTCTTGATTGAGGTTCTGAACGGTGATCATGGCTGAAGTTTATGCAATACAAAACATTTATAAGAAATTAAAGAATAAAGGTTTATTATATAAAATAAATATGATATTCATATTATAAATTATACCTGTAATCAAAGAAATATTCTTCCAAGAACTAAAACTCCAACTGCAGTATAACTACATGACATACAAAGAGTAGTAATTGGATTGAAGATGCAATTAATATAAAAACAAGAAAAAAGAGAAAGGGGGTCTTAACATACACATTCCCAAAGCTGTTCTTTGCATAGGCTCCACCCTCATGGCCAACATACATAAAAAGAGATCCAAAGTGTTTGAGTGAAACCTAATAACACCATGGAAGTCAACCAGAAGATACCAATGAGCATTATCAGCCATACAAGTATGATAAAGGAACATCGGAGATTACAGGGACATCAATGAAATACAAGAAATACAAAGAGGTAATGTTTATAGACCCCCAAACATCATAACAACAATGAAATGAACAAGGGAATTTATTTACCTCTCTATCAGACTTCTCATTTTCAAATTTAGGATGAATGTTGCTATGATTTTGGTAGTGGAGTAAGTCGAGTTGTCTACATTAAAATTCTCCAACAAATCTTTGTTGAACAAACGGCTCAAAGCAGCAGTTTGAGCTGTAGTTTCCTGTCTGGTAGTTTCTTTTGCAGCATCACCAGAAACTGTCCCATAAGACTTTGGTTGGTAGACGCATTTTTTACCATGTAAAGAGTTGGCATTTATTACTGGAGAACATCCAACTGAAACATGGGACGACTGTCCATTACTTTGACCATGAGTAGCTGCTACTGCTACATCATTCACGGTGATACCCCCAAACTGTGGCACAAGAACAGAGGATCGTGCACTGTTTTCAGCAATAACAAGCCTATTAACTCCAATTGTGATAACCTCAATAGAAGCTGCAGACTTAACTTCTGCAGCATCAAACGTTTCATCTATTTTGCTACTGCTTGGCTTCTGAATCCACCTCTGGTCTGGTCGACCACCTCTTTTCTGGACAAAATCAAACTTAGCCAATTATTAGTAGCGATGAAGCCAAATTACATCACATTGTACAGACAATAGCCCAATCATCGAGTAAAAACAATATGAAACATACTTCTCATATATGATTAATCGATTAAAGCCCAATAAATTTTCTTATAAGCCCTTGCCCACCCTCGAATATAAAAAATAAAACCAATTAGTAACAAAAAGTTAAGTAAATAGAGGTGTTATTGATGAAATACCTGGTTACGCGGCATGAAATCCGAGATGTTAGAAGCGATGATAAAGCCAGGACGATGAACGAACTAGATAGAGAGAAAGCAAACGAAACTGAGACTCCTCAAAGAAGAACAGAGAGTGCGAGTAGAAGTTATTGCAGAGTGGGATACGAATACCGACATTGACGTAGAAATTGGAAGAGAGGGGTTTTTATCGGACTGTACAATCTTGATCTTTAAGTGTGAACGATGGGGGAACAGACCCTTTGTTTACCTGCAATTGCAAACACGGAGACACAAAGGTGTGAGATATTGAAGTAGACATATGATCGAGAAATCGATGAAATGTACCTTAGCAGAAACAATGGGAGAGGATCTCTATCCCAAAGTGAAGAAGGCGTGCGACCAAACCACCAGCATCGATTAATCCTAATTTTGAAAACAACAAACCATTAAATTAGAAAATTCCAACCCTAATACCCCCTAAAATTGATTTCTTAGATAGAACCTGCAATTATTTATAGTGAGAAGGAGATGAAAAGCAAGAACGATAGGATAGAATACGACGTGAGGAAGAAGAGGGTCATAGGGTCGTAAGAGTTAAGAATCATTGCCAATCGAACGATCGGTGGAGTAAAAGGGGATGAAATACTGGAAATTAGGTTTGGGGGAAACGCCAGAGGAAAACCTACCGTGAAGTCTTCTACCTCAGCGTAAGGTCACAGCTTGGCAGCCAAGCTTCACCACTCGTTGGTCGATTTGTAACGAGGAAGGTCTGACGTCGCCGGAGGAGAAGTGACCAAAGGCGAAGCAAGGTGAATCGTCCAATGTTTCAGAGCTAAGAGAGATGCCAGAGTGTTTTCGTTCTTGAAAAAAGCCCTAGCTAAAATGGTCACAACAATTTTGTGGAATTTAATATTTGGTGATGTTTTAGGATTTTGTTGTGCAAGAAAATAGGAGTGGTTATGATATTAGGGTTTTTTGGGTATTGATCAGTGAGGAGAGGGAAGAACGATAGAAATAATGTAGAGGGTGAACGAGATGTTTGATGATACTGAAGATGAAGATAAGGGACCTGGGGCTTTTTCATGCTAAGTAAAGAGGCGGGGGGATTAATTTTTGGGATTCAATAGGCGGGGGAAATTTTCGTCGATTTCATTTCCCGCCTAAAACGCGTGTTTCACTTAAAAATTATAAAGCGACACATTTACACGACGCACATTTTATGAAAGGCGCCCTCCGCATTTCTTTTTTTTTTCTTTTCTGACACTAATTTTAGGGCGCGCACAAATGCGTGCCCTCTATCCTTCAAATTTTGCAAAATTGACATTATCTTTTAGGGCACTTACAAATACGCGTCGTCTATCAGCGAGTGTCATTGTTTGCGCATCATTAAAGGCCAGTTTTCTTGTAGTGGATCTTGCAAGGTTATAGTGATGACGCTATCAGTTTCATTTGTAGTAGAAGTTGAACAATCCTCTCTAAGAAAGAAGCCTTAAAGTTTGATTTCGTTGCATACATTCTCACAAAATGTCATTTTCACAACGTCTTTTTTATAGAACGTCAATTATCAAGAGAATATCATTCATGCAATTGTAAATTGTGTTCATTATGTTGGATTTATACAGAGCAAAAAATCCTATGTATGCATGCAACCCTAATTTGAGGATCTATGTTTTTCACTATTAGACATACAAGCATTGAGCACAAAAAGTAGAAACCTACGAGGCACATGTAATTTTCGAAATTAACATATACTTAGGGTTAGGATACACACCTATTGTTATATTGTAATAAAAATCAAATCCTCGAAGATCTTGAACTTTGGTAGCAAGCGCCACAAGTGTCGCACCTCTAATGGCTCAGAAACAAAACTAGCAACCAAGGATTACTATGGAGTGAGTGAGAGAGAGAGAGAGAGAGAGAGAGAGAGAGGAAGTGAAAAATCGGCTCTAAGCCTTTCTTGGAGTGCATCGGATGAAATCCAACCCTATAAGGTTTATATAGGTGATAAGGAAGGTTTAGGATAAGGCAGGTGTATCTTAGATAACCCTAATCCCTTAACTTCCTCCCTAAGGATTCCAAGGCACCCTTAGAGCCGAAAGAAACCCTACGACACTTAATCTTGTAAGAATAACCATATTTACTAAACCTCTAGCAAATCATGATGAATATTCTTATCGTTCTTTGTAACAGACTTGACCTAGTTCACAACAATGTATACTAGATACTCTAGTCCTTCACTTGACTCACATACTTTTGTGAACGAGAAATTAGTCACAATTTCCCAATTACAAAGGTTCTCATTCATCACACAACACAAGTCGTGTGATTCCAAGTTTCTATCCAATTGAAACTTGGGTGATGAGAATCATTCCCTAATTGATATATTTTTGACACTGCCATAAATAACATAGCTAAGAATCGCATCGATTTTCATCATTGCTAACAATAGAAACATACAAACATCAATTTTCATAATTGTCATTGCAAGGATATATATAAATAAGACAAAAATCAAAATTTATTTTATTTATAAAAATACGGAAAAAACTTGTCCTTACAAATGAAAACTATGTTACTAGAATGTTCCTAAGCAATTTATCATAACTCTTAAATAGCAACTCAAAACTCTTATCATCAAACCATGCAATCGAAATCTATCTCTTCGCGATCAGACTCAACATACCTTTCCTTTAAGCTTCCTTCTTTTCTTCAATGCTAAAAAACATCAAAAATGTAATCTTATCACATAATATATTAAGAATCTACAAACAGGAACTTAATAGAGTTAGATAGTGGATTTACCTAAAACAGAGTCATATATCATGACTCTCCTATCTTTGCGATCCTTTAGGTAGATACGGAAGCTTCACATCCAATGCCACTTCTCTTGACAGTAGAAACAATTGGACTCTTTTGGAACAACACATGGGACAATCTCATATTCAGCCTTTCTTTTTACCCTCTAGTAAAATGGTTCAACCATGGCATATCCCCTTCCATTGGGAAGAGAACACTTTTCTGGACTTCCAATGTTACCATTTTCAATGTCCATGGAAGTTTAGGAGGTTGATGTACAAGTCAAAATTGCTTTACTAGTGCGCCAAATCATTGTTGATTCAGCAGAAACAAGCAAATAGGTAAGATCAATGAGGGACACGTCGTGGTCCATCATATTGTAATCTTTAATGAACTCACTATATGATTTACGAAGTGATTGAAGAACCAAGTCAACAACCAGCTTCCTAGAGACATTGACAGTCAGCATCCCCAACTTGTTAATATGCAACTTCATATCCAAGACGTGAGCACATATAGACTTTCCTTCTTCGTGTTTGCTTCCTAATAGGGCTTGAGTGACCTTGAACTTTTCAAGTCTTTGAACATGTGGGACAAGGAGAACTATTAGAGGAGGTGGACGAAGTGAAGCATGATTTCCAGTTCCAAGATCCAATCGTGAAACATTATCTTCATGTAGAAAGCTTTTTCTAAAGGATTAGGGAAGACGATAGTTGTTAGATTTTGACATCTACAAAATGGGAGAAATTCAAGTTAGTTGATTCAACCCTTAATATAACACCTAAATTAGCGGAAATATTTAGGGGTGGAGAATGTCATGTACAATATCATAACAATTATAATCGTAAAAAAGAAACAACATCACCCATTGCATTAATAGTATAATTCACTACAAGTGTGTTCTGAATGAAAATGTAAGACACCAAATATATATATATATATATATATATATATATATATATATATATATATATATATATATGTAAATAAAAAGACGAGTCTGAAAGTGCTCTATCTTCTTAAAACCTGACATCAATACATGTCTACTGGTGACCTGAGAATACAAGTTATTTTAAAAGTGAGGATCAACATTTAAGCTAGTGGGTTCATTAGTATTTAGTGTCAAATGTTGTATAAGTTTGAAGAAAGTGTTCGCATCCTTCTACCAAAACCGAATGTTCTGAATGTTGTTTGTTTGTAAAAGTGAGTGTTTTTCCCAAGTATGACTATCATTACCAAAATATAGTTTACATTACCATTTATGTGAGAAATCACAATGTGAATGCAATAGGAAAATAATGACGTACTGTAGTATTGTATATAATAACTATTGGTGTACTAATTACCTTAATCTAATTGTTAATTAAGGTATAATGTGATATGATTGTTACCATGCTTGATCAACTTAGTAAAACACAACATTCAAAGATGTCGAAATGGTATGACATTCGTCACCTGTAGACCTGTAGGTCCCACTGTAGCTAGCAGCAAGGTGTAGGACGGTCAGTCCATTATACATCTATACACAAAGTCACGCTCTCCCTCCAAGAGACTATGGTTACAAAACGTGACACAGTAGTAGATTGTCATGCCATGAAGTAGTGGCTCACATTAATTTTATAGTATTCTTATATATGTATAGTACGTTCTTTCTATCCTAGTGTATTGTATGTTCTCGTTGTATGGTATAAAGTATGTTCTCTTTGTATAGTCTATAGTATGTTCGTTCTTGTTTCTTGTTATAGTATGTTCTTTCTGTTTCTCATTATAGTATGTTGGAACTGACTCTTGTATGTTTCATTGTACTAGAAACAGTAAGTACTAGTATCCTCAACTATACCTATTATAGTTTACTGGTATTACTATTTGAATGACTGGGTATGTTTATACACCTTTGTTACCCAAAGGCATCGAACTAATGTAAGAACTTTTATATCTATACATGTATACATAATATATAACTAAGATTCAAATGACATTCGGACAAACAATCGATACCTTAAGTCCACAACCAAACAAGTAACATAAAATAAAGTGAGTTATTAGTCCTAAGTCCTTTGAACCTTATTTATATAACTATATCCCTATAGACATGATTTTGACAATATATAAGTTTAAAAGAGTTTGATAAAGTGTTTAGCATATAAAAGAGTTTGATAAAATGTTTTGAAATAGTTGTTTGATAACACACTTTGAATTATAAGAAATCCATTTGTTTGATAGTAATTAATTACGTGTGATTGTTATAATAACTATTATGTTTCAACTTGTATTCCCCCATAAAAGCATATAAAATAATTTAAAAGGTAAGTTAGAGGGATGAACTCACCTGTAGTGAGTGATTCGAATGTAAGATCGATATAGGATCCTAAGTGTCAAGTGAAGCCTCTAGCACAATAGGATCCTATTAAGCATATAATGACACATATATGGATACAATTAGTGTATATAACAACCAATCATGATAGAGAACCACCTTGGGGACTAAGAAACACTTGGATTGATGTGTTATAATCACATATGATTGTATTAAGTGGAGTTTACAGCCACACCTTGGAGTTTTGGCCTCAACTTTGGTGTTTATGGCCAGATGGAATGACTTTAAGAGGTGTTTACGACCCTAAAAGCATTCACTAAGTGTTCACAGTCCTAGGTTTGGACTTAAAATGAGTTTGCGGCCAATATATGCACCAAAACAAGGGTTTATGGCCATGCAAGGGTTTACAGCCATAAACTCTTGATGTTCATTCACATTATGATGTTTCAAGGCTAGGGATCATATGTTGATAAAGCCTAACTAGAAGATAGAAGATATAATCACACTTTTGAGGGTTTCTATGGAGTTCACGGCCCAAGAACAAGTGTATGTTCTTGGTGTTTTTGGTAAGAGTTGATGATCTTGAAGATCTAACCAAAAGAGGTAATTTCACGGATGAAATCATAGGGTTTCAGTAGATTATACAAGGTACCAACTAACAAATGGAAGAAACACTTACTTAATTGAAGATCAAGATGAAAACTCTTGATGATAGTTGCGAGAAAATCGATTTTCTTGAGTTGGAAGGGTGAGAAATGGTGTAAAATGAAGCAATATCACTCATAAGGCATCAGTTCACGACCCATTTGATGTAGTTTTCTGGCTTGAATGCTGCTCCATGTACTCTAGTAGATACTTTTGAACACCCATTCTTTAAATGCACTATGCTTAGAACACTCAAAAAGAGCCTAAGTAATGCTAATAGATAGCATAAACGAGTTTGACTTTGATTGAATTGAATGGTTGTAAGAGATAGAAATTTCAGGTTGTCACATCATCCTCCCGTTAGAGAGAATTTCATCCCAAAATTAGAGTTTAAGTAATTACAATATCTAGGAAAAAAGATGAGGATATTTCAGTTTCATTTGATCCTCGTACTCCCAAGTTAATTCAGGTACCCGCTTGGCACTCCAACGAACCTTCATTATTGGGACACGTCTTTTCTTTGTTTGTTTGACCTCTCGGTCCATGATCTCTACTGGTTCTTCCACGAAGGTTAGGATCTCGTTGATCTTGATCTCATCAAGTGGGATTACAAGAGTCTAATCGGATAGACACTTTTTCAAGTTCGAGACGTGGAAAGTAGGGTGTACGTTACTAAGTTGGTGAGGTAGTTTGAGTTTGTAAGCTACAAGGTCAATTCTAGTGATAATCTCGAAAGGCCCTACGTATCTTGGGTTTAGCTTTCCATACTTTCCTAAGAATATCAAGCCCTTCTAGGGTAAGATCTTCAAAAGAACACGGTCACCCATCTATGAGAGTATTGTCAGGAACTCGTCCTTTAGCTAACTGTGTGTCACCCACCTCAGCCCATCACAGAGGGGATCTGCACTTTCGGGCATAGAGGGCTTCAAATGGAGCAAACTTTATGCTCGTGTGATAACTGTTATTGTAGGAGAACTCGACAAGGGATAAATGAGGATCCCATGCCTTCCCAAAGTCTATCACATAGGCTCGCAACATATCTTCAAATGTTTGAATAGTCCTCTCACCTTATCCGTCGGTTTGCGGATGGTAGGCTGCATTCTTGTCCAACCTAGTTCCTAGGGAGGTTTGTAGTGACTGCCAGAACCTTGAGGTGAATCTACTATCTCTATCAAAGATAATGGATATGGGAACACCATAAAGTCGTACGATCTCCCTAATGAGGTTCTTATTAGTTTTTCCATCTTGTCAGTTTCCTTGATAGGCAGGAAGTGTACATACATTGTTAACCTGTCTACGATCATGAAAATAGTATCGAGACCACCCATTGTCTTGGGAAACTTGGTTATGAAGTCCATCGTGATTTTTTCCCACTTCCACTCAGGTATCTCTAGTTGTTGTAGTAAACCCGAGGGTTTCTGATATTCGACCTTAACGTTGGCGCAAGTAAGAAACTTACTCATGAAGATAGCAATTTATGCTTTCATGTTAGGCCACCAATATAGCTTTTTGAGATCCAGATACATTTTATATGAACATGGGTGGACAAAATATCGAGTGTCGTGTGCTTCAGTGATGACCAAGTCTCTGAAACCACCATGCTTCAGTGTCCAGATCCGGTCCAGGAGATATGAGGGTCCGCCACCCTTGACTTTCAAGTTTTTATCCATCCCTCTCAGGGATTCACCCATCACATGTTTAGGTTTCTAGGATTCAAGTTGAGCCTCCTTAAATTGCATGGATAGGTGTGAATGGATAGTCATAGTCAATGATTTCACTCTACGACCAGAGTATTGTTTCCGACTTAGGGAGTTAGCTACTACGTTGGCTTTACCGGGATGATAATGAATTTAGCATTCGTTGTCACTGAGTAGCTTGACCCACCGTCATTGTTGCATATTGAGCTCCTTCTGGTCGAATATATGTTGCAGGATTTTATGGTCTGTAAAGATAATGCTTTTTGTACCATACAGGTAGTGTCTCCATATCATCAGAGAAAATACCACTACTCCTAATTCAAGATTTTGTGTGGTGTAGTTGACTTCGTGTGTCTTTAGCTGTCTTGAGGCATAGGCGATGACCTTGCTTCGTTGCATGAGGATACAACCGAGCCCTTGGTTGGATGCATCGCAACAAACCACAAAGTCTTCTATCCCTTATGGGAGGGATAGTATCGGTGCGCTGCATAAGGCTTGGTTTAGTGTTTGGAACGCTTTTTATTGTTTCTCTTCCCAATCAAAGGCCACACCTTTCTGGGTAAATGTAGTAAGCGGTTTCACGATTCTAGAGAAGTTTTGAATGAACTTGCGATAGTAGCCAACGAGGCCTAGAAATTGACAAATTTATGTAGGCATCTTTGGTGCTAACCAGTTCTCAATGGCTTTTATTTTGGAAGGGTCCAAATGAATTCCCTCATTACTAACCATGTGACCTAAGAATTTGACCCTTCGGATCCAAAACTCACATTTAGAGAGCTTCATATAAAGGTTCTCCGATCGTAGTGTTTCTAAGATCTATCGTAGATGTTTACTATGCGTTTGCTTATTACAAGAGTAGATCAGTATGTCATCAATCAATACAATTATGAACTGATCCAAGTAAGAATGGTACACCCTATTCATTAAGTCAATGAATACTACGAGTGCATTTGTCAATCCGAATGGCATCACTTCAAACTCGTAGTGTCCATAATGAGTTCAGAAAGCTACCTTCGAAACATCCTCCTCTAGCACTCGAAACTGGTGATACCCGGATCTCAGATCAATCTTTGAAAAGTAATTCGCCCCTTGCAGTTGGTCGAACAAATCATCTATGTGAGGTAAACGGTAACGATTCTTGATGGTAAGTTTGTTCAGTTCTCTATAGTCGTTGCACATATAGAACGATCAATCTGTCTTCTTCACGAACAAGACCGGTGCTCCCCAGGGCGAGAAGCTTGGTCTAATAAAGCCCTTGATGAGCAGTTCGTTAAGTTGACTGGATAGTTCCTGCATCTTAGCTGGTGCTAGACGATAGGATGATTTGGCTATGGGGGTAGCCCTTGGAACTAATTCGATTCTAAACTTAACTTGACGATGTGGTGGTAATCTTGGTAGTTCTTCTAGAATGAACTCGGGAAAGTTGCATACTTCTGGGATGTTCTTTATGTCTTTCGTGTCTTGGCTCATATCGACACATGAGCAAGGAATGCATGACATTCCTTTCGTAAGTAGTTCTGGGCTTCTATACTTGAGATCATATGAAGCTTCATTCCGGGTTTGTCGCCATAGAAAATTAGAGTCTCGTTAGCCGATAAATTAAGACAAACAACCTTCTCATAACACATGATGTCAACATGATGAAGACTCAACCAATCCATGCCGATAATGATGTCGAAACTTTTAATTGAGACTAGCATGAGGTCGATTGGAAATGAATGGCTACCTAGAGTTTGAGTACATCCTGTTTATATAATGCTCGTTCTCTCAGTCTTTCCGTTTCTATAGTGAATGGTTCTTTAAGTACACGTGGTTTTTGTTTAAGTAACTGAGCAAATTTCTAGTTCACGAAACTCCTCTCCGCTCCACTATCAAACATTATGCATGCATAAGAGTTATCGAGGAGAAACATATCAGTGACCATTGTAGGGTCAGCTACTGCTTCCTCATGGCCTATAGCCAAAATTCTTCCTACGTCGCCCGCGTTCCCTATCTTCGGGCAGTTCCTTTTATACTGACCCACCTCGCCACATCTGTAGCAAGACTGACCCACAGCAATGTCGGGGAATTGTTTAATTGGCCTTGTCGAAGACTTGCAGAAATGGGTAGTGTGCCCCATCATGTTGCAGTTAGAGCACAGCATATCCCGATAGGGTCCATTATGGTGGAAGCTGCACTTGTTGCACTTGGGAAAGCTGGCAGCATACTACTTCATTGGCGCAGTAGCAGTAGGTGTTATCACAACATGAACAACCATGACCTGCTGCTTCTTGGTAGAGTTATGCACCGCTTTTTTCTTCTTGTTACCCTAGAACTTTCGCTTGTTGTCAACGGTCTTGGATGGTTCTGAGATGGCAAGGGTTGTTGTTGTTGTCGGGGTGCGGACTCCATGATCATGGAGCTGTTGTGCCAGTCGCTTGGCACTATCGAACGTTGTGGGTTTTGAAGCTAAGACATTTCCCTGGAATGGAGGCATCATCCCCCAAAGGTACCTCTCTTTCTTACCCTCGGTAGGGACTATTCTCGGACATAATACCACTAGATCACTGAACCTAGCAGTATAGGGCACTATGTCGGAGCCCTTCATGGTTGGGCTCCAGAGTTCCTGTTCTAGTTTTTGAACTTCACCCGTCGAGCAGTATTCTTCAATCATAAGCTCCTTCATAGCTTCCCAGCCCATAGCATTAGCCACTATTAGAGCAAGTGACTTGACATGGCTATTCCACCATGTGAGGGCTCTATCCAAGAAGGTGCAGGAAACAAATTTTACTTTGCTTCCTTTTGGACAGGAGCAGATCTTAAAGATCGACTCCATTTTCTCGAACCATTGCAAGAGCGAATGATTCCACTAGCTCCGTTAAAGGACCTAGGATTGCAGTTGGTGAATTCCTTGTATGAGAACTTCCTAAAGCGCACTAGAACATCACCTTGAGTATAATGTACCGATGTTACACCCCCGCTTGTACCGCTCGTACTGAATTGAGTTATGGCTGCCACAACAACCGTAGATACTGCAGCTTAGAGAGCTACATGATTGTATTGTGGAGGAGGTGGTTGAGTTGGAGTTATCAGAGCATTACGCCTCGTCACTCTTCGTGGAGGCATTTTTGAATGAAAAGCTTACAAAGATAAAGATGATAGTAAGAATCAATTGTGAGTATAATAAGAGTGGTCCATGGACTAAATTGCCATAGTCCAACAAAACAGATGATGGTATGTCTTTCATGAAGATCCAAGAATAGAATGATGAAATCATTTGGATAAAATTTCCAAGAGATCAGATGTTTGTCAATAATATTGGCATTAATGATGTAACAGGTTCAGGAAAAGTGACCTAGAAGTAGGTCTTACATCAAACCATAATAAGAAAATTTTGACAACACCAAGACTTTAATAGCCTAACAAATTCAAAGTCTTATCATAGATAGGAAATTAAAACTAGAGCTTTTACATAGACTTAAGTTATACCCAAAAGAGAAGGTAGATTAGGCTCTATCTACGATGACAGCCACTGGAATGAGTCCTTGATTTTGCCAGACGGCGCTCCATGTCTCTCTTGCGCCTTTACAACATTGCCTAACGAGCTCGAAGTTCCCTGACTTCGGCTTAGGTTGCAGTAAGTTCTCTCTGCATGGCCGCATTCTGGTTCTAAGTTCTTCCATGAGCAGAGTCCAGATGGAAACTCCGAAGTGTATTGACTCCTGCATCAGCATCAACTCCCATAATTCATTCGATGGCTGCCCTACCATGCTTATCAATTCTAGCAATCCTGTGAACCAGGATAGGCAGGACCATGTCTGCTGAGCCTCCCTCACTCAGATTTTGTAGAAGTTTTGGTCTCCATTGTAGGGTAAGGGTTGAACCTGCTCGTGACTCCATTGGTTCAAGTTTGTTGCCCACAGTGGTGTGGGGCCTTGAAAAGCGGGACGAGAGTTAGGGTTTGGGATTGGAGCCACTAGTGATAGATTATTGAGTTCTGACTCAGAGTCAGAATCCTCCAAAAATTTCTCTGTGAAGTCTTCATCCAATGGGATTGCCTGATTCTCTTCTGGCTCTGCATCGATCCATGAACCATTACCTTGTTTGGGGAAGTACAGGTCACCAGGGAAATGGAATCCAGCCATATTGTCTACGTGAGAGTAGGGATAAAAGAGATACTTAATAGACGTACTACTTAAGATAATTATAAGATGATCCTTACTAGTTACTTCAATACTCGCGTAGTGCATACTAGTTATATGTAATCAAAACAGGATAGACCTTCGAACAATTGACCCTAACTCCAAATACAGAACCAAACAAAGAACATGAAATAAAGCAAAGATCACATATTCTAAGTCTATGGCACTTTAGTCACATATAACCTTAGCGTATCCACTTAGAAACTATTGAGCTACTAGTAAAGACCTTTTTAGTTCCCAAATAAGTAATTATAGTAACACAAAATACTCCTATAGTATTTTAAGTTTATGTTATGTTCTAAAGTTTTCATTGTAGTTGTGTTGGTAAGATTTTAGACTTGTTGCAACACCACAATCATTCATAGGCACATGCTAATCAACTCTCGGAAAGATATAGTTGATCAAGCTATATCACTCCCAGATCTGATTATATGTCCCCAGGCCTACTTGTGCTGTCTAACACTCGCAAAACTTTTGTTATGGGCTAGTGACATCAATTTTTGTGTCAATGCAGGTATGTATACTTTGGTTAAAATTTTATTATTTAAAAGTATAAACACTTGGTCAGAGTGTTTTAATCTCGATGTGTTTATAGTTTGTATATCTTTTATGGGTTGATATACTTAATTCACTTTAAACAATGCTTTGATACCAATCTGTCACACCCCCAAACCGAATTGTTGGAAACATTCGGGGGCGGAGGACGTCATGTGCAGTATCATAACAATGCATAATAATAAACAAGCAACAACATCATCCATTGCATTAATAGTATAATTCAATACTAGTGTGTTCTGAATGTAAATGTAAGACACAATATATATGTATATATATATATATGTATATATATATATATATATATATATATATATATATATATATATATATCAAAATAAAGGACGAGTCTGAAAGTGATCCGTCTTCTCAAAACCTGACATATGTACCTGTCTATTGCTGACCTGAGAATACAAGTTATTTTGAAAGAGAGGATCAACATTTAAGCTGGTGAATTCATAAGTATTTAGTGTCAAATGTTGTATAAGTTTGAAGAAAGTGTTTGTAGTAAAAGTTTGTTGTAAATGTATGAGAGTGCTTGTAGTAAATATTTGTATCTCCTAGAAAATCCTATATATTGTACTTGAAATGAAGCCTTCTACCAAGACCCGAATGTCATAAATGTTGTTTGTTTCTAAAAGTGAGTGTTTTTCCCAAGTATGACAATCATTACCAAAATATAGTTTACATTACCGTTTATGTGAGAAGATCACAATGTGAATGAAATGGGAAAATAATGATGTGCTGTAGTATTGTATATAATAACTACTATTGTACTAACTACCTTAAACCAATTGTTAATTAAGGTATAATGTGATATGACTGTAACCATGCTAGATAGACTTAGTAAAATACGACGTTCGAAGTCGTCAAAATGGTATAACATTCATCACCCGTAGCCTTGACGGTCAGTCCTGTTGGAATAGTGTCTAAGGCTATAACTATATTCGGTGGTGCATGGTCCTTTTGGGTTGCCTTCACCATAGCAACTTGAAGGATGATTTGTTAAGAGAGAGAGTAAATATTATAAGGAATAATATTTAGCTATTTGATTAATATAAGTCATAAATTAATTGGTATTAATTTGGTGACTTAAAGAGATTAATTAAATAAGAGGGTATAAACTGTCAATTGTTTGATAGTTAGACTTTAGACTATAAATCCAATAGGATGGACTTTGGACGGTTTCTAAGAGCTTTAGGATAGCTCAAAATAGTCCATAAGGATATCTATGGAATGGATTTGGATAGCCTTAAGTGAAGATTATCCAATTAGGGTTTAGGGTGAAACCCTTAAGGAGTCTAAAGGTATAAATAGGCCCTTAGGGTGTGGAATTCGTGGACAAGCTTTAAGAACCTAAAGAAAGGAACCTCTGGCCGAATTCCATCCCCTCTCCTCTCTCCTAAATCATCTTGCTTGCTATTGGTGTTTGTGAACCATCAGAGGAGTGATAATTGTGACTCTAGAAGCTCCAAGACAAGAAGATCAACAAGGAACTCAAAGGTATGATTCTAGACCTATTTTAATGTGGTTGTTTAACCTAATTAGCCATTAGAAGTCTTGGATTCAAAAGCATGTTTGATAGAAAGCCTAGATCCAAGCAATAGGGTTTTGCATGCGCACATAGGAAAGTTCTTATGGCTAAAACCCAACAGTGGTATCAGAGCCTAGATTGGTTTTCTACAAATTGTTGCTTGTATAACTGAAACAAACCTGCAAAATTCGAATTTTTGGTTTTTGAGTCACTGACTCGTCGAGTTCCAAAGTGGACTCGGCGAGTCCAAGCGTCAGGAAAGGCCAGATTCGGGATTTCTTTGTGTTTATCTTATCCAAACTTACCATAAACTAATTAGATCAATATGAATCCGTTTTTTTGATAAATATAAGTGTTATATTGATCTAGTTAAAGGTAATTATCAACTAATTAAATATTTAGTTTCTTTATATGATAATTAATTAATTGTTTTAATTATTTTTTGGTAATTATCTTCAAAGAAATCAAAGATAAATCAAATAAAGATAATTAAGATATTAATTGTTAATTAAAATTATTTGTTATTTGATCCTCAATGTTTTTAAATGTTTAAAACCTACCCTATAGTTTTGAAATTTAAATTTGTGATTAAAAGCTTTAATTTAGACAACTTAAATTTCAAACCCTAGATTTTGAAAAGTTTAAAATACAACCCTATACTTATATGACATTATTAGAATAATATATATATGTATAACTAAATGCTAGTCTTACCGCTAGTAGGCCTCATTCACGAAGCCGATCTATAAGGTGGGTATAAGGTTGCGGCCTATAAAATGGCGCTTAATGGGTGTACACTCACACCCACCGCTTGCTTGATTGGTGGAGGGTCGTTAGCCGAACGGGTAGGATAGGGCAACCTCATCCTCTCATTAAAAGTATAATAAGAAATACGAAGTAACTAATTTTTTTTTAAATTTCCCAATCTTAGTTACTTTAGGAAAAGTGAATTGATGCAATTCCATGAAATTACACTTTGCACCTTGCTAAGATGTTAGTGGAGCGTGTGTGGTTTACCGGCACACTAATTGGTTCTAAGCGAAGGTGGCGGAGGGTGATTCATTGTTTATCATAGTTCGGTGGAGCGTGTGTGGTTTACCGGCACATCGAATAGGTGATCGTAACAATGAAGGCACCATGTAAATTTGCATGGTAATTCACACCCGCTTTGTGATCCTCGGCATCCCAGTCACAAACAAGAGGGGCATATCGAGATTTAAACATGCCATTGAATAGTTCAATGAATCTCATCCGAACCTAGGAATTCTCAAAAACACTTAGGACTAAAAGTTTAAGTTTTGTGATGGAGAATTAGTGAATCGTCATTCACTTACCTTCAATTTATTTGCATGTTGGATTACGGCATCCCTTTTCTAGTATGTAAATGTTATTGTTGGATCCTAGCCCTAATTTTCTTATTGGGTGATAATTAGGGATTCTTGTTCTAATCTATCTTTGTCCTTTCTATAGATGTCAAACGCAAACAACGCTGCTGCTAGTTCTTTCACGTTGATGAGCCTTTGCCAAAAGGTCACCTTCGATGGAACGAACTTTGGCGAATGGATAAGATACATTCGCACCATTGCTCGCTATGAGGATAAAGAGTATGTCCTCGACGAGAAGCTCGAAAAAATCAACCCCGAAATTGCTACTCCTGCTGAAATCACCGCCTTTGAAACCCATGAGCGAGATGCGACGAAAGTACATTGCATCATGATCGCCACCATGAACTCCGAGTTCCAAAAGTCCTACGAGGACATGTATCCATACGAGATGCATCAAGACTTGTTGGAGAGGTACTACCAAAACGCGAGACAAGAGCGTTATGAGATCTTCACCAACATGATTTCCGCTAAGATGGGTCATGGAGAATCTCTTACCGTGCACTTGCAAAAGATGCAAAGGTATGTCGACAGCCTTCGCAAGTTAAACGTTGACTTCGGCGAAGACTTGGCGATCGACATGGTGCTTCACTCTTTGCCTCCGATGTACAATCAATTTAGGATGACCTACCACATGAACAAATAGGAGGTCACTCTAAGTAAGCTCCAAGGTCTCTTGAGGGTTGCTGAGAGCAATTTCAAGGACAAGTCTGTTGCACCAACTCCCAATCCGTCTGCTGCTCCTGTCTTGGCAATTGGTCAAGGGAAGGGAAAGAAGAGGAAAGCTTCTTCAAATAACTATCGAAAGGTGAAAGCCCGAGATGGTTCCTCTTCTAGTGGGACAAAAGTTGATCCCTCTAAGCCCTGCTCTAACCCGAAGGAGGCAGAGTGCCACCACTGCCACAAGATAGGACATTGGAAGCGAAGCTGCCCGGACTACCTGCAAGCCATCAAGGAAGGAAAGATCAAGCCATATTTCGCAGGTATATATGCAATAAAATCTAACGATTCTAATCATGCTATTTCTTGGGTTCTTGACACCGGTTATCACATTTGTTCTAATGTGCAGGGACTAAAAGGAAGTAGGGATGTGGATCAAGGAAGGATCAATCTAATCATGGGAAACAGAAGATCGTCGCCTGTGACCAAGATTGGAGTGTATTCTTTGGTGCTTAAGAATAGTTTAGTTTTAAATTTGAACAATTGTTGCTATTCGCCAGAAATGGCTAGAAACATCATCATGGTTTGTATAGACTAGGTTTTAGATTTTCTTTTAATAATGAGAATGGTTCTATTTTGGCTTATCTAAATGGTGTCTTTTACTTTGAAGCTGTACCATGTAATGGAATATATGAAACTGTTATGATTGTTGATAACTTAGGAAATGATGTTTTGAATATTGATTCTTCCACTAGTATGGATAAAGCATCCTTGTGGCATTGTCGTCTTGGACATGTCAACAAGAAACGCATAGCCCAACTCCAAAAGGATGGAGTGTTGGAGTCATTCGACCTTAGGGAAGATGACACTTGCGAGTCTTGTTTACTTGGAAAGATGACTAAGTCACCCTTCACGAGCACTTGTGAAAGGGGTGAGGGACTATTAGACCTAATACATACCAATGTATGTGGACCTTTTAGATCAACCACGAAGGATGGGAACCGCTTCTATGTGACCTTTACCGATGATTATAGTAGATATGGGTATATCTACTTAATCAAGCAAAAGTCAGAAACCTTTGAAAAGTTCAAAGAGTTCAAGAATGAAGTGGAGAATCAATTGGGCAGGAAAATCAAGATGCTTCGATCCGATCGAGGAGGAGAGTACCTAAGTCTTGAATTCCACGATTATCTCAAGGAGTGTGGAATAGTTTCGCAATTGACGCCTCCTAGGACACCGCAATTGAATGGTGTGGCAGAAAGGCGTAATCGAACCTTATTGGATATGGTTCGCTCTATGATGAGTCGTGCTTCACTACCTATCTTCTTTTGGGGGTATGCCTTAGAGACTGCCGCCCATATCCTTAACCGAGTCCCTACCAAAAAGGTTGCCAAAACACCTCACGAGATGTGGACGGGGAAAGTTCCCTCGTTGGCACATATCAAGGTTTGGGGTTGCGAGGCTTTCGTAAGACGAGATACTCACGACAAGCTTGAACCTCGAAGTGAGCGATGTATTTTCATCGGCTACCCGCAAAATTCCTTTGGATATCTCTTCTATAGACCGAAAGATAATGTTATCTTTGTTGCGAGGAGAGGAGTTTTCCGAGAGCGAGAACTCATAAGCCAAGGAGACAGTGGGAGGCAAATCGAACTTGAAGAGATTCAAGAATCGATAGATGAAGGAACCTCTACCGCTGGCGTTCAACCCGAGGAGGAAACTCCGGTCGAACCGATTGACGAATCCTTACCTCTTAGACGTTCCGATAGATTTAGAGTTCAACCCCAGTTTTATGGTTTTCATATTACTACCGAAGGGGACACGTATATTAGTGATGGTACACTAATAAATCTTGATGAACCTAATAGCTATAAGGAAGCCATGGCAGGCCCGGAGTCTGCGAAATGGAAAGAGGCGATGGATAGCGAGATCCAATCCATGTACGATAACCAAGTTTGGAATTTGGTTGATTACGTGCCCGAACGTAAGACCGTAGGGTGCAAGTGGATCTTCAAGAAGAAGACCGACGTGGATGGGAACGTACACACATACAAAGCGCGATTGGTTGCGAAGGGCTTTACTCAAACTCCCGGAGTTGACTATGATGAGACCTTCTCGCCAGTTGCGAAGATTAAATCTATTAGAGTGATGCTAGCGATTGCCGCATTTCATGATTATGAGATTTGGCAAATGGATGTCAAGACCGCTTTCCTTAACGGAAAGTTGGCTGAGGATGTTTACATGGCTCAGCCAGAGGGGTTTGTGGATCCGAAGCATCCGAATAGAGTGTGTAAGCTTCAGAAGTCCATTTATGGACTTAAGCAAGCGTCTCGCAGATGGAATCTTTGCTTCGATGAGAAAATCAAAGAGTTTGGATTTGTACGAAGCGAAGACGAATCTTGTGTGTATGTCAAAGCCAGTGGGAGTGTAGTAAGCTTCCTCGTTCTATATGTCGATGACATATTACTCATAGGAAACGATATCCCGACTCTGCAGGAGGTTAAGTCCTGGCTCGGGAAGTGCTTCGCTATGAAGGACCTCGGAGAGGCTTCTTACATATTGGGAATAAGGATAGTAAGAGAAAGAAGTAAGAGACTAATTGGACTTAGTCAGAATACTTACTTGGAGAAGGTACTAAAACGTTTTAGTATGGAAAACTCAAAGAAGGGAGAACTACTGATACAAGGAAATGCCAAGTTGAGTAAGACTCAAAGTCCGAGTACCGAAGCCGAGATAGCAGAAATGAGCCGAGTACCATACGCTTCCGCAGTTGGCTCAATCATGTACGCTATGACTTGTACTCGCCCTGATGTAGCCTTCGCTTTGAGCATGGTTAGCAGATATCAAGGGAACCCTGGCAAAGCACATTGGATTGCGGTGAAGAACATCCTTAAGTACCTTCGGAGAACGAAAGAATGGTTCTTAGTCCTTGGAGGGAGTGATGACTTGAAGGTGCGAGGGTATAGTGACGCCAGCTTTCAAACCGACAGGGACAACTACCGTTCGCAGTCGGGCTGGGTCTTTACCCTAAATGGAGGAGCAGTGACATGGAAAAGTTCCAAGCAGGAAACCGTAGCTGACTCAACGTGCGAATCAGAGTACATCGCAGCGAGCGAAGCGTAGAAGGAGGCAATATGGCTAAAGAACTTCATTAGTGATCTTGGAGTTGTGCCGGCCATAAAGGAGCCCATGGAGATTTTCTGTGATAACGAAGGTGCGGTTGCCTTGACCAAGGAACCGAGGGATCATGGTAGATCTCGACATATCGACAGAAAATATCACTTCATTAGACATCGTGTAGAAGAAGGACAACTCGTAGTGAAGAGAATATCATCAGAAGATAACCCAGCAGATCCGCTTACGAAGGGACTGAGTAGGGTTAAGCACTTACAGCACGCTAGGAGTATTGGGCTGAAGGATGATATTAGCATAGATTAGATTATATTAGAAACTTTTTTATTTAACATTTGATGATTAAATAAAAAAGTTTTATTTATGAGTAAAGTTACTATCACATGTTAGTTGTTTAACTATTGTTTCACTTTGCATGTTTTGACTTCCAGAATAATTGAGTTTATTAGGAATAATCGAATTATTCAAATGGTCCACAATCGTTCATATGTTGGGAGTAGATATGAATGAAGATTGTCGTGAATTGGTGTGTAGAGTGTCTAAATGGTGTTAGACATAGCAAGAGTTGCTGCAACGTTCATGAGTGCTTACGAACTGGTTTTGAGCATTGGAATAAACCCGCGCTTGCTGGAATCACTTTATGGAATACGATATAAAAGGTGATCGCAAGACGATAATATCATATGGTCTTAAAACCTAGACATATGGTTTATTATTTGTTATTTGATTGTGCATTGATAATGCGAAAACGCATCAGTAACTTGATGTTATAAAACGCATTGTTGTGTGTAGTTGGTTAATGAATAAGTAAATGCATATAAGTCGAAGTTTATCTGTAAATTTTATCCTAAGAGGGTAGAAGAGATATCTTGGCCACTCGATGATTTGATTTGACTTATGTGCCGGGCCCGGTCAGAACTGAATTGATGTGTTCGATTAAGTTCTATGTCAAATAAATCGAAGATCGAGAAATCTAAATGCTGGACTAACCATTCCATAGGATTGTCAGCATGATATCTATCAGAGGACTGTACGATCCCTTATCTAAAGGACAAGATTGATTAGATCAGAGTTGACAGCGTCTTTGAGAGCTACGATTGCAAACCGTATTATACTTGTATAGTTACTAGACTTATCCAAGTGGGAGACTGTTGGAATAGTGTCTAAGGCTATAACTATATTCGGTGGTGCATGGTCCTTTTGGGTTGCCTTCACCATAGCAACTTGAAGGATGATTTGTTAAGAGAGAGAGTAAATATTATAAGGAATAATATTTAGCTATTTGATTAATATAAGTCATAAATTAATTGGTATTAATTTGGTGACTTAAAGAGATTAATTAAATAAGAGGGTATAAACTGTCAATTGTTTGATAGTTAGACTTTAGACTATAAATCCATTAGGATGGACTTTGGACGGTTTCTAAGAGCTTTAGGATAGCTCAAAATAGTCCATAAGGATATCTATGGAATGGATTTGGATAGCCTTAAGTGAAGATTATCCAATTAGGGTTTAGGGTGAAACCCTTAAGGAGTCTAAAGGTATAAATAGGCCCTTGGGGTGTGGAATTCGTGGACAAGCTTTAAGAACCTAAAGAAAGGAACCTCTGGCCGAATTCCATCCCCTCTCCTCTCTCCTAAATCATCTTGCTTGCTATTGGTGTTTGTGAACCATCAGAGGAGTGACAATTGTGACTCTAGAAGCTCCAAGACAAGAAGATCAACAAGGAACTCAAAGGTATGATTCTAGACCTGTTTTAATGTTGTTGTTTAACCTAATTAGCCATTAGAAGTCTTGGATTCAAAAGCATGTTTGATAGAAAGCCTAGATCCAAGCAATAGGGTTTTGCATGCGCACATAGGAAAGTTCTTATGGCTAAAACCCAACAAGTCCAGTATAGATCTATACACAAATTCACGCTCTCTCTCTAGGAGGCTCTAGTTAGAAAATGTGACACAGCTGTAGAGTGCCATGCCAAGAAGTAGTGGTTCACATTAATGTTATAGTATTCTTGTATCTGTATAGTATGTTCTCTCTATCTTAGTGTATTATAAGTTCTCTTTGTATAGTATATAGTATGTTCTCTTTGTATAGTGTATATTATGTTCCTTCTTGTTTCTCGTTATAGTATGTTCTTTCTGTTTCTCGTTATAGTATGTTGGAACTGACTCATGTATGAACTGACTCTTGTATGTTTCATTGTTCAAGAAATAGTGAGTAGTAGTATCCTAAACTATACCTATTATAGTTTACTAGTAATACTGTTTGAATGACTAGGTATGTTTGTACACCTTTGTTACCCAAAGCCATTCAATTAATGTAAGAACTTTTATATCTATACATATATACATAATATATAACTAAGACTCAAATGACATTCGGATATGCAACTGATACCCTAAGTCCACAACCAAACAAGGAACAGGAAATAAAGGGAGTTATTAGTCCTAAGTCCTTTCAACCTTATTTATATAACTATATTTTTATAAACATGATACTTACAATATATAAGTTTAAAAGAGTTTGATAAAGAGTTTAGCATATAAAAGAGTCTGATAAAATGTTATGAAATAGTTGTTTGATAACACAGTTTGAAGTATAAGAAATCCATTTGTTTAATAGTTATTAATCACATTTGAATGATATAATAACAATTATGTTGTAACTTGTATCCCCCCATAAACGCTTTTAAAATCATTTAAAATGTAAGTTGGGGTATGAACTCACCTGTAGTGATTGATTCGAATGTAAGATCGATCTAGGTTGCTAAGCGTAAAGTGAATCCTCGAGCACAAAAGGATCCTATTAAGCATATAATGATACATATATGGATATAATTAGTGTATATAAAACTAATCTTCATAGAGAACCACCTTAGGGACTAAGAAACACTCGGATTGAAGTGTTATAATCAAATATGATTGTATTAAGGGGAGTTTATGGCTACACCTTGGAGTTTACGGCCGCACCTTTGGTGTTTACGGCCAAGGGGAGTTTACGACCATAGGGCTTGACTTTAAGAGGTGTTAATGACCCTAACAAGCATTCACTATGTAACAGCCCGAAATTTCCAGGTATTTATTATTAGTGTATTTTTGGAAGATTGTGAGTGGACTCAGCGAGTTGGAGCTCAAACTCGCCGAGTAGGATCGCGATTTTGGACGTTGGTTCGCGTCTGGACTCGGCGAGTCCACGCTGTTTAATGAAACCCTAATTTCCAAGGTTTAAGACCTATTTAAAGGGGCTTATGGCCGTCATTTGCGCCCACCAACCCCTACAGAGAAACCCTAAAGAGATTTGAGCATTTTGGGAGAGAACAGAGGCCATTATTGACCTTTGAAGCTTGGTTTGGCAAGGCAAAGGAGATTCTAGCTAAGAGAAGGCAAGGGAAGTGGACATTCTTCGATTTTCGTCCCTATTCATGATAAGGCTTGAGATGAGATCTATAGAGGTCTAGAAGAGTTGTATTCCTTAAGCTTTATGAGGGTTCATGAGAGTATTGGCCTAGAGTTATGAGATATGGGGCTAAAACATCATTTATGAGCAAATAGTTGTTGTTTGAGCCCCAAGGTTTGGACTTTATGTGATTATCATGCTTGGGGAGGCCAGATATATGAATGTATCGAACAGATCTGACCTCAGGAGTGAGTTTGAGTTGATGCATGGCATGGACCCGCTGAGTCTGAAGAACAGACTCGGCGAGTAGCATGAAGATTGCCCAGCACCACTCAGCGAGTGGTCTTGCCGAATTAAGGGATTGACTCAGTGAGTCAGAGAGATTCAGAGTGGGTTGACAGGTAGACTGAGTCAAGCTGGAACTCGCCGAGTTATTCTTGAGACTCGGCGAGTTGAGTCGTGGAGGCCCCACAACTCATGCCAGGTGGAACTCGTCGAGTTAGGAGAATACTCGTCATGTTAAGTGAGGATCCCAGGGAAATCACTGTATGCGTATAAACTCGCCGAGTCGCTATAGTGCACTTGCCGAGTCTGATCAAAGTTGATCGTTGACCATTGACCAGTGTTGACCTATGTTGACTTGTTAATGGATAGTCAAACTTTGTTGTGAAGTGTTATTTAGAGTCGTATTGTGTTATAGGAGGACTATAGATCCGGAGATCGAGCACGAGTGATTTCAGGGACTTGCGAGTTACCGAGAGACGCGAGGTGAGTCTTCTCACTATACTTTACCTTAAGTAGGTAACTAGAGTTATGTGGTACAGTGTTTGTATGCTATATATGTGTTATGTGTTGCGCTGCATTATTCTATGTGATTTATGATGTGCATGTTTACAGAGTTAGAACCTGAGGGTTTACAGAGTTTGGGTGCACAAACCCACAGAGTTATAGCCTCGAGTGGTTAATATGTGTTATATGTGGTATTTTGCGGAACTCACTATGCTTTGTGCTTACGTTGTTTGGTGTTATTTGTTTCAGGTACTAGTGACGACCGTGGGAAGGCGCCGGCTTGATCAGTACACATGCATGGGATTTTAAGAATTTTGAGATCTTGGGATTTTTGTATTACTTGGATTGAGTTTCAAACATGGTTGTTTTATGAATATTAAGTGAATTATGTTTTATAAAAAAAATTGAAAATTTTGTTTCGAAATTTTCGGTGTTACACACTAAGTGTTCGTGGTCCTAGGTTTGGACTTAAAATGAGTTTGCGGCCAAGATATGCACCAAAACAAGGGTTTACGGCCATACAAGAGTTAACGGCCGTAAACTCTTGATGTTCATGAACTTTATGATGTTTCAAGTCTAGGAATCATGTGTTTATCAAGCCTAACTAGAACATAGAAGAGATACTTAAACTTTTGAGGGTTCATATGGATTTCACATCCTAAGAACAAGTGTATGTTCTCGGTGAAAGTTGATGATCTTGAAGATCTAACGAAAAGAGGTATTTTCATGGATGAAATCATAGGGTTTCACTAGATTAAGCATGGTACCAACTAACAAATGGAAGAAACACTTACTAAATTAATGATCAAGATGAAAACTCTTGATGATAGTTGTGAGAAAATCGAGTTTCTTGAGTTGGAAGGGTGAGAAATGGTGGAAAATGAAGGAATATCACTCATAAGGCATGAGTTCACGGCCATCCAAGGGTTTACAAACGTAAACTCCATATGATCGAGTTTTCCAGCTTGAATGCTACTCCATGAACTCTAGTAGATACTTCCTAATACCAATTCTTTGAATGTACTATTCTTAAAACACTCAAATAGACCCTAAATAATGTTAAAAGATAGCATAAATGATTCTGAATTTGATTAAATTGAATGGTTGTACAAGATAGAAATTTTGGGTTGTCACACACATGATCCATTGATCTATGATAATCTACGTGATACCGATTGTCATCCTTAATTGGTCATATATTAGTGTGTCGGTTAACCACATACTCTCCATTAACGACCAACAAGGTGCAATGTGTAATATTATAGATTACCACCAAATTCATATTTTTCTGAAGTAACTAAGATTGGGAATTTTCTAAACGAATTTTGTTACTTTATATTGTTCATTATACTTATTAATGAGGATTTAATATCCTATCCTACCCGTTCGGCAAACGACCCTCTACTAGTCAAGGAAACAGTGGGTGAGAGTGGACACCCATTTAATCGCTATTTTAGAGCAAATCTCCTTATACCCCCTTATAGACCAGCTTCGTGAATGAGGTCTACTAACCGTAAGACTGAATCTACTTATATATATATATATATATATATATATATATATATATATATATATATATATATATATATATATATATATATATATATATATATATATATATATATATATATATATATAGGTTCAGGTTCATTTGAGACCATTCTAATTTTGTGAGACCGTGAGACCAAATCTAAAAATAATTTTAAAATGCAAAATAAATGGAAAAATCCAAAAAAAAAAAAAATTTAAATATTATTTTCGGAACTTGAATTAACTAAAAAAAATATATAAAAAATATAAAAAAAATAAAAAAAAACAAAAAAAATTCCGTTTTTTTTTTTTTTTTGAAAAATACGTGAAATATTCTAAATAGAATATTACACTGACATATTCTAAAAAATAATTTTATAATGAAAAATAAATGGAAAAATCTAAAAATTCTGTTTTTAAATATTATTTTCGGAACTTGAATTAACTAAAAAAAATTTTAAAAAAATAAAAAAAAATCTATTTTTTTTGAAAAATACGTGAAATATTCTAAATACAATATTACACTGTACGTATTCTAAATATAATTTTAAAATGCAAAATAAATGGAAAAATCAAAAAATTCTTTTTTTTTAAATATTATTTTCGGAACATGAATTAACTAAAAAAAATAAAAAAAATAAAAAAAAAATTTTAAAAAATAAAAAAATGCGTCTCACGGTCTCACAAAATATAGGTGGTCTCAAATGAACCTAACCCTATATATATATATATATATATATATATATATATATATATATATATATATATATATATATATATATATATATATATATATATATATATATATATATATATATATATAAGTATTAAGCTTTTAATATTATAATAGTATAAGGGTGTATTTTAAACATTTAAAAATTCTAGGGTTTTTAATCAAATTTTAAATTTTCAAAAAATTAATACCTTTTAATTTTAAAATCTTATATATTAAAACATTGATTTAATAATTATCCAAAATTAAACAATTAGTTTAAATTATTAAATCATAAAGGATTATCGATTAAATTAAATAATTAGACAAAACTGCGAATTTGGTCCTTGTGGTTTGCCAAAACCTTTGGATGGGGTCCAAATAGTTTCCAGCTTGCACCAAAGGTCCAAAATCAAGGTTTTCTTGGGTTTTTAGTCCATTCCGTCATTGACCGTTTGTTTGGGGCCGTTAGTGCCTACACGTGCCCTCCATGTGAGGGCATTTTGGTCATTTTAGGTCAGCTTTTTAATAATATCATATTTCTCCCTTATATACATATACGCAATCCTCTTCCTCTTCTTCATTTTTATTTACAGAGAAGAATCCTCTTCCTCTTCTACTTCGTCTCTTCTTCTTCATCTCTCGTCTACTTCTACTGCTACGAGATTCAAAAATGGTGCTCTGCTTCTGTGGGAATGTTGCTGTTGTGCGAACCTCATGGACTTCACGAAACCCTGGTCGTCGTTTCTATGCATGCCCTAAAATGGTTAGCAAACTGATATTAGGTTACAGAGAAGTCGGTAGTTAAGCAATAACTCTTCTACTTTAATGTATTCTTGTAGGGATCCAGATGTGCATTTTTGGGGTGGTTCGATCCCCCTATGTGTCAAAGATCAACTGTTATCATACCAGGACTGTTGAGAACAATGAATAGGTATGAGGTTGAAGTGGGCAAGCTGAAGATGTGTTTGCTTGTCTCGTGGATTTTGTTTCTGTTGTTTGTGCTGTTTTGGAAATAGGAATTAGAGGTTAGGACTTTTTTGTTGGTAGTAACCACTTAAAAATGTTGTCTTTTGGTGCTAGAAGGTTTAATTGTGGTTTATATATGTTTTTGTTGGTAGTAACCACTTAAAAGTGTTATCTTTTGGATCATTGTATATGTAATGCTTTTATGACAATGGGAAGTGTAATGGTTTTATCCTTTTATGAATATGAAATTATAAAGGTTTGATCTTGACATGATATGCAAGTGTAATGGTTTTTCTCTACGTTTGAATATGCAATTATAATGGTTTTATATGCATACATTAAGTACATTGCCATAACATCTTCATGCTTTGACAGTACAACATAAACAAATAACAAACAACATTACCAAAAGGGGACCATAACAGATAAATGCCAAAACACAATCATTACCAACAAAGGGCATTAAAGTACATTATCAAAAGGGCATCAAAGTACATTATCAAAATGGAGCAAAAAAAAGGCAACAAAGTACCAACTAAAGTGCATTAACAAGTCTTGACAAACATAAAAAGTACTTAAACATCAATTCCCATCTTTGGCCTTGCAGGTCCTGGCATTGTGACCCTTTTGCTTACACTTACTACATGTAACAGTCAAAAACTTCCTGCTCAGTGATTGAGTTTCATTATCATTTTGACTTTGACTGTTTGCTTGCCTCTTACGTTGCTGGATTTCAATCCTTTCCTCTGCTGTAATCCTTCTTTTCTTTTTTGGCCTGCCTATAGCTTTGTTGTGTGGTGGAGGCACAAGAGTTGTTGGGCAGTCACTCTTAGGCCACATGGCTCTACCTTTGATAGGCTCCACCTTGAAGGAGTACATCTCTTTTCATGTATCAAGCCAATACACCTTATGCACATAGGTGTATAGTTCTCCTACCTTTTCATTGTTGTCTGCCATTTCATTTAGGCTTGCAATAGCATGTTTGCAAGGAATTCCAGTAAGCTCCCACTTTCTACAACTACACTCCCTTTTCTCCATGTCCACCACATGTTGATCATTCCATGGACCTTTAACCTAATACTTTTGTCCCCTATTCCATCGTGCATGATACTTGCTAGCTAGTGTTGTGTTTGCTTCCAAAATCCTAGTACCAGTTGGAGTTAATGGACCTTGACACTTGTTTAACACCTTCATCACATTGCATACTCTCTTCATAAGGTACTCTCTGATGAACTCCAAACAACTGATAATGGGTTTGTCTCTCCCTTTTACAAGTTTGCTATTGAACACTTCACAAAGGTTATTCAATAACATGTCTGAAATTGCCCTTCCTAATAGTTCATTAACAAAACAACAGTTAGTGTATATCTATACTACAATAAAAAATAAGACAACAAATTGAGAAAATACCAGAAAAATGACTTCTAGCCCAATGATGTGGAGGGATTTTCAAGAGCCATTGATATGCTTCTATGTCATAATTCCTTAACTCTACCATTACAGCTTCAAACTCTGGTATGCTGGTGGCTGTAGCACACCTCCAAAAATACTCCTTGTACTCTGTAGTCTTCAATAACATCCTCATGTTCTGGTATATGTGTCTAATACAGAACCTGTGTTCTGCATTAGGGAACAATTGTTCTATGGCTGGTAGAAGACCCTGTTGTCACCAAAACAAAATAAGAAATTATCATTAGTTTGTAATGAAACTAGTATGCAATATTAAATGTAACTATAGTACCTTCTGTCTATCACTGATAAAGGTGAAGTTGGAATTTGAATACAAGTCAAGATCTTCTGCAAGACACTGAAGAAACCATTTCCAACTTGAAGTGTTTTCACTTTCAGCAACAGCATATGCCAATGGGTAGGTTCCATTGTTGGAATCAACACCAACTACACTTAGTATTTGACCTGGGAAAGGTCCCTTCATGAAGGCTCCATCTAAACCTAAAAATTCTCTCAAACCTGCCTTAAAACCTTTCTTCAAAGGACCCAAACACACGTATATCCTTCTGAATTGCCTGGTTGGGGATGAAACCACAGGTTCTGAAACCACATCAATCTTTACAGTTGTACCTTCATTTGTCTTTTGTAGCTCTAGTACATAGTCTCTCAAAGCTGCATATTGCTTTACGTAATCCCCTGCAACATTTTTGGTGGCTAATGCTTTTGCCCTAAATGCTTTCTCTTCTGAAATACTAACTCCATAAGTTGATTGGAGTTGCTCTTGTAGGGCACGAACAGGCAGTCCAGGGTTAGCTTCAATCTGATCCATAATACGTTTGGAAAGAAATGTTGCTGTGCAAGATCTGATTTTTCGTGTTTGGAGGCAGATGTGTTTCTGATTATACGTCTTAATAAACCAATAGTCCTGTTCACTTGACCTAGATGCATGAAGTTTCCATGTGCATTTAACTTTATCTGAGTTTACATCTTTACCCTTTACCTTTTTCCCAGGGGTAGGTCCACCTACCCCACTTGCATTTAAAACTACAGTTCCATCACAAACAGTTGTTAATCTACTCTTGTCGTTTTTTGTGAATGAGATATTCCTCCTTGTCTCTAAAGCATGCTGGTCAATTTTATCTTTCAATTCTTTCTTGGCTTTATATTTCTGCCCAATATGAAAAGCTACCTTGTGCACCTCACCAGCAGAACATAAGGTTTGTTTCCCCAGCTCTTTGATCATTTCTCTTCTTTTCCTGTTGTCCCCTGAGTCATCACTTAGTGAATCCCACTCGTCATTGTCAATTACCTCCAAATCATCTTCTTCAACACTATCTTCATTTCTTTGACCACCCATTCTTTGACATCCATTGAACTCTGCTTCTATATCAATATTTAGATTGAAATCCTCCATGTCAACGTCAACATCTTCAATTATGTTGTCCTCATCAATCATAAAGTCACTAACTTCATCTTCACTGTTTTGATTCTCAAACTCAATGTCATCAGGCTCCTCTTGTCTGCACTCATCATTGAAAGGAATATTATCTTGGCCTTCAAACCCATTAAATGGGATGCTATCTTCGTCTTCAAACCCTTCAAAAGGTTGAAAGTTTGTCATTAACTCATCATCTATGTTGATGTTAGTTGAAAATTCATTGACTCCTTGAGGATCATTATCCATGACAACTCTATACCCCTCATCTGCAAATCCTTCTATACCCTCACCATTGGATTTGTTCACATCAAGTTCTTCATTCACATCAATCTCTTTGTTTAACTCTTTTTCTGCATCAACTACAACAAATTCATCTACAAATCCTTCTACACCCTTACCCTTATCAACTTCACCACTTGCCATTGTTTTTTCAGCACCTTCCCAATCCAATTTAAGCATTCTACTACAAGACGATGCCCCTTTACTATGTTTCCAACCTTTAGACCTACTAAATTCAGGTGTTGCTGATTTGTATAAGGTTAATGCTAACCCTAAATCACCCTCACCAACATCAATTTGGATTGGAGTTACCACTTCATGAGCAACTACAGGTGATGAGGATCTAATGCAATCCTGCTTCTCCATGTCTTCTATTATAACCCTTTTTGGACCAGTTGGGGACATAAAATATGTAAGCAAGTTCGTTTGACCATGCTCTGTGTACACTTTAATCATTTTGTTATTATGGGTAACATATCGTGAGAGATTACGCACATCATCATCGTTACCTAATGCTCGGAGTCCAAAGTCAAATCCTTCATTAGGCAAACGGAAATGGTAATACATGATTTCAGTACCATCATACCCTAATTCTCTCATCATCGAGTCTAGTTCATGAACAGAAAATTCATCAATGTCGACAACATCAAAGTACCTTACTTGGCCATTAATATACCTGATATTTGGAAACTTTGTGAAACTCCCTCCGTGATGAAGTTCAATAGAGAATATGTTGGGGTAACCATCTTCAAAACAGAAAGAGACGATTATTAGTTAGAGTTTTTCAAAGTTTGAAGCTTGATCATAAAATACATAGTTTTTCTAAGTTTGAATCTTACCATAAACTTCTTGAACGTTGACAATCTCTCCAACATTTCTAAGTCCCCACATTTTCAAAGTTTCAGATGATCGTTAGGGTTTTTGCGTTTGAATCAAGAGGTATGAGTAGAAGACGAAGGAGTGAGGAATGAGTAGAAGACGAAGGAGTGAGTACAGTCTGAACTCTTATTAATTGAAGTGGCGGCAACGGAGGCTGACCTAAAATGACCAAAATGCCCTCATATGGAGGGCACGTGTAGGCACTAACGGCCCCAAACAAACGGTCAATGACGGAATGGACTAAAAACCCAAGAAAACCTTGATTTTGGACCTTTGGTGCAAGCTGGAAACTATTTGGACCCCATCCAAAGGTTTTGGCAAACCACAAGGACCAAATTCGCAGTTTTGTCAAATAATTAATTTCACCTAATCCCTTTATGCCGTAGATTTCGAAAATTTAGGAAGGTATATTTCAAAATCTTTAGTTATCCATTTAAACAATTAAAAAGATAATTGCCAAATATAACATTATCCTAATTCATAAAATTTTGAAATATAATCTTGGGGAGGAAGGTATTTTCGAAAACCCTAGGGTTTACCAACCCTAAAATTGAAAATATGGCTCCAAAGGAAAAGGGTTCACGAAACCCTAACAAATTTAGAAAACTGGGGTTTTGAAACCTAGATTTCGAAAATCCATCCCTAGGGTTTATTTGCCATAAACCCTAATTTGTCAAATTCATACTTTTGTATCAAATATAATTGAAAACAACAACCAAAAGCCATGATACCACTATTGCGTTTTATACATAGCAAACAATCATATGTATGAATGCAACCCTAATTTAAGAATCTATGTTTTCACTATTAGATATACAAGCATTGAACACAAAAACTAGAAACCCTAGGAGGCACATGTAATTTTCGAATATAACATATAATTAGGGTTAGGATACATACATTTATTTTCATATTGTAAGAAAAATCAAATCCTTGAAGATCTTGAACTTTAGTAGCAAGCGCCATAAGTGTCGCGCCTCTAATGTGTCACAAACAAATGTAGCAACCAAGGATTACTATCGAGAGAGAAAGAAGGGAAGTGAAAATTCAACTCTAAACCTTTCTCGGAGTGCATCGGACAAAATCCAACTGTATAGGGGTTTATATAGGTGATAAGAAATGTTTAGGATAAGGCAGGTGTATCTTAGAAAACCCTAATCCCTTAACTTCCTCCCTAAGGCTTCTATGGCACCCTTAGAGCCCAAGGAAACCCTACGACACTCTAGATTTTGTTCCCTGCCTCTAAGGGAGGTTCTAAAATATTCAATGTTTAACTTTTGAACATTGTCATATTTAGTCCCTGCAGTTTCAATTAATTCATTTAATCCTAAAATTAATTCCAAATTAATTTCTGATTAAATGTTAATTAAACAATATGATTTCTAATTAATATATTATATCCATAATACATTAATAAATCATTTATCTTGATTTCAAATTAATTTATTAATCAAGTAATAAATTAATAAATCATTATTCTCTTTCTAAGAGTTATTCTATTTAATTGTCAGGTTTGAAGGCAACCCAAAAGGACATTACTACTATCAATTCAAGTACATATCAATTATAGTTATGGGCTTAGACACCTAATCCAACACATTCTTAAAATAATGTATTGTTTTGTACTTTTAATTTAGCTTCTTCTTTATTCCATATTATATTCTTTAAAGAATGTTTTTTTATATTTTTTTAGCAATGATAAATTATTCTTCAAGAATCTAAGTTGTGCATTTGTAGTTAATTTTTTATTTTTCAAAAATGTATTTTCTATTCATAGTAATGCTTATTATTCTTAAATAATTTTAGTTATGAACTTGTAATCCATGTCATATTCTTCAAGCATAATAAGAATGATAAAGAAAGAAAGTTGAACTTATCTCTAGAAAATGTTCCTGAAAATTTAATTTTCAACAATGTTATTTTGTATTGCTTAAATTTTGATTTGAAATTTCCAGAAAATTTTGGTTTGTATCATTTAATATCCAAAATTTTCTAATTTGTTATTAAACAAAATGACAAATTTACCTTTATTGATATTTTAAATTTAAAACAAAATTACTTTTTCCAGTTATTACCATCATGGCTATATTCATCATAACCACTTTTTTTATCTAATGGGCCAAAAAAGGTCATACATTCATACAATAGTTGTGATTCACATTTAATCCTAACCATATACTATATATATATATATATATACACACACACACACACACACACACACACATATATATATATATATATATATATATATATATATATATATATATATATATATGAACAGAGAGAGAGAGAGAGAGATAAAGAGAGAGAGGAGAGAGATAGAGAGAGGATTGTTCAAAAAAAATAACAGTAAATAGTTTGAAAATGTAAAAAGATTACTTTTATGTTTTTATTCTACAATGAATTTTTTATCTTCAACTTTATGTTATTGTTCAACAATAAATAAATGAATAGTCACACGTTAAAACTACTATTAAAATTTTGCTACAATTATGCACATACACAAATTTATAATAGAATAATAACATTCTAACGAATATATAAATAATCAGACATTGATATTGACATTGGAATTATTTCAATAATATACATACACAACATTCATTGCAGAATAATAATATACTCATAGTGTTTTATATTTTCACACTATTTACTAATTTATTTAACTTACTTCCATGTATATATATATATATATATATATATATATATATATATATATATATATATATATATATATATATATATATATATATATATATATATATATTGTTGTAAATAATTGAATGATAACATTTCCTAATGTCAAATGTGTAAGAGTTATTTTCAATTCTTATGATAAATATATCAAATATGTGTAAGAACTCATTAATTATGTCTAGTGATTTAACTAGTATAAATAGCACTATTACATATGTAAAAGATACACCAATTTGAATACTTTATATAAGTTATCAAATTCTCTCCAAATCTCCTTTCTTCATTCTTAAATGTCCTTTATTTAGTTTTACTAATCTTGTTTTAATTACATCAAATTTATAACACATTATCAGTACGAAAGCTCATCACATCTATCTTAATCAAGGTATGCATTACTTAGTAAAAACATTATTAATTATAAAAACCTGCATCATATTAAAATAATAATAATACTAATGAATTAATAAAACTTATACATTATGGACTACTAACGATTTTTATTTCTTATACTAACATTTCTTTATGTATTCTAATTTTTTATGCATACTAACATTTACATTATGCAACTAACTTTTATTTATGCATACTAACATTTACATTATGCAACTAACTTTTATTTATGCATAGTAACATTTATATTATGCAACTGACTTTTCTTTATGCATACTAACATTTAAATTATATTTATTTATACATGTTAATGTTTATTTTTTACTCTTCATAATTTTATTTTAACATTTACTAATATTTATTAATGTATCTAATTAGTAAAATTATACAAAGTAAAGTTATGTATTAGTTATAAATCTTATTAAATGATTTATAAATATACAAAACGGATATATATATATATATATATATATATATATATATATATATATATATATATATATATATATATATATATGCAACGGTTATAAACAGTAAAAACAACGACTATTTTTTTTACTATAAATAAACATATTTACCCTGCTTATTTTACCCCCAATAAATATTTCTCTCTTCTATCAAACAATTCAATTTCAAGAAATCAAGCTTCATGATGATTCACCCGTTTGTGATAATCATGACTATAATAGTCATGTTACTTTTCATCCCAATCTTTAACATCGAAGATAATATGGAATTTCATCTACTTTTAGGCTTGTATGCAATGTTAGCTTTACCGCTTCTTTTTTTGTGTAATATTTATTGAAATAAATGGGTTTTAATTTTTATTTTGCTTAAAATTTATAGTTACATTATGTCAAACATTGCAAAGCTCGAGTTTGCAGCACTTGAAGTTAGTTGGAAAAACTATGTGACATGGATGATAGATGCAAAAATGCATCTTGAGTCCATGGGAATCTCAAATGCTATAAATGAATTTAATAATTGCTTGGCACAAGAAAAAGCGAAAGCACAGGTTTTTCTTCGTAAACATATTGATGAAATGTTAAGATTTGAATATCTTGATGTTACTAATCCAAGTATTCTCTTGAATCTTTTGAAAGAAAGATTTGATTATCAAAAGGAAGTTATACTTCCAAATGCTAGAGATGAATGGAGAACACTTAGGTTTCAAGACTTCAAGAAAGTAAATGAATACAATTAAGCTTTGTTCAAAATTTGTTCACAACTCAAATATTGTGGACAAGAAGTTACTGATGAAGATATGTTGGAGAAAACTTACTCCACATTTCATGCAACAAACATTACCTTGATGCAACAATATCGGATGCAAAAGTTCACAATATATTCTGAACTGAATGCATGTCTGCTCGTTGCAGAGAAAAACAATGAACTCTTGATGAAAAACCATGAATCTCGTCTAACAGGATCAGTATCACTTCCTGAAGCAAATGCTACAAATACTAATAGTCATCGAAACAATACACGTGGACGAGGGCGTGGTCGTGGTCGAGGACGAGGCCATGGCTATTTTAATCGAAACCAAAGCCATAATGAAAACCATAATTCTAGTCGTGGACAAGATAATAATCGTGGTCGTGGCCAAACAATGAATAATTACCAACATTCACAAAGAAACAATGTCCACACACAAGATAAGGCCAAAGTGGCAAGGCATGACACTGGGACATTACAAAAATCTAATGGTTCATGTTACAGATGTGGTAGCACAGGCCATTAGTCAAGGACCTGTCACACACCTGCACATCTTTGTCAACTTTATCAAGAGTCCGTTAAAGGAAAAGGAAAAGAAGCAAACCTCATTGATAATGTTGAATTCACTCCGCTAAATATTGCCAATTTCTGCAATGACATGGAAGACATTAACTAAAAAAAGTCTATTATTGCTCTAGTAAAACTGTTTTTCCTTCGTTTATTTTGCATGTAATGCCTTTCCTTCAATAAATGAACTTTCGTTTAATAATAAGTATGATTATGTTTATTCACTTATTATTCCTTTCATATGTGAAGTTTAATATGAGTCTAACTGGAGCACAACACCAAGAAAAGATTAGAGATCTTTGTATAGCAGATACTGGTAGTACATATACTATTCTAAAATCAAAGAAATATTTTTCAAAATTAGTACCAACAAAAACAATTATACATACAATATCAGGTCCTGCAGACTTGATAGAGGCAACCGGGAAAACCCATTTTATATTACCAAATGGTACAAACTTTTGTATAGAAAATGCCTTATTTTCTCCAAAGTCTAATAGAAACTTATGAAGTTTCAATGACATATATATCAAAGGATATGACACAAAGACTGTGAACATTGAAAATAAGAAATATATGTATATTATAGACAAAAGTCATGTGCCTGAAAAACTACCAACACTTGATTCTGGTCTGCATTATACATATATACATACGACTGAATCAAATATGGTAATTGAAGGAAAACATTGTGATCCTGGTACATTCAGTTTATGGCATGATAGGTTGGGCCACCCAGGATTAACAATGATGTGAAGGATAATTGAGAATACACATGGGCATCCATTGAAGGACCAAAAGTTCCCTCAATCCAATAGCATAAAACCATGTACATCTTGTTCCCTTGGAAAGTTAATTATAAAACACTCCCCAATGAAAGTTGAAAGGGAATCACCTAGATTTCTAGAAAGAATTCAAGGTGATATATGTGGACTGATTCACCCTCCATCTGGACCATTTAGATACTTTATGTTCTTAATAGATGCATCCAGCAAATGGTCTTATGTTTGCCTATTATCAACTCGTAATATGGCATTTGCAAAGCTTCTTGCCAAAATTATTAAATTAAGGGCACATTTCCCTGATTATACTATCAAAAGAGTGAGACTTAACAATGCTGGTGAATTTACTTCACAAGCATTTAATGACTATTGTATGTCTGTCGGAATTATTGTTGAGCATCTAGTTGCTCATGTACACACACAAAATGGTTTAGCTGAATCACTGATTAAACATCTCCAGCTAGTAGCTAGACCATTGATAATGAGGACCAAACTTCCTATGTCTGTTTGGGGCCATGCAATCTTACATGCTGGATCATTGATACGCATAAGACCAAGTTCATATCATGTATATTCTCCACTACAACTTGCTTTCGGTCAAGAACTAAATATATCCCATTTGAGAATTTTTTGGTGTGTAGTATATGTCCCTATTGCACCACCTTAACGGACAAAAATGGCTCCTCAAAGAAGGTTAGGAATATATGTTGGTTATGAGTCTGTCTCTATTATAAGATATCTTGAACCATTAACATGTGATTTTTCACAGCACGCCTAGCAGATTATCAATTTGATGAGGCAAATTTCCCATCATTAGGTGGAGAAAAGAAGATCATGGAAAAGGATGTGTCATGGCATGAGCCTTATTTATCATATCTTGACCCTCGCATAAGGCAATGTGATATAGAAGTTCAAAAGATAATGCATTTCCAAGAAATGGCAAATCAATTACCTGATGCATTTACTGACACAAAAAGTGTGACTAAATCATATATACCCGTTGTCAATGTTCCAACTCGAATTGACATTCCACATGGACAATCTGATGATAAAGTCACTCAAGAGTCTAAAACACGCCTGAAGCGTGGAAGGCCATTTGGTTCTAAGGATAGGAACCCATGAAAAAGAAGACGAGCAGAAAATGCACTAGATCATGAGGAAAGTGTTCTTGGAGAAACACAAATTATTCAAATTCCCCCAGTAAAAGAGGATGATGCACAAAATTATGGTCAGCCAAATAGAATATGTGACTAAAATGAAACTGACAGTATAAATGCAATATTTTCTTATTCAACTGCATGTGATATTATGAATGATGATCCTGAACCACAATCTGTCATTGAATGTCAAAGAAGAAATCATTGGGCTAAATGGAAGGAAGCTATGCAAGTTGAATTAAATTCTCTTAACAAGAGAAAGGTTTTTGGGAACATTATCCTCACACCTGAAGTTGTGAAACCATTAGGATATAGATGGATTTTCGTACGAAAAAGAAATGAGAAAGACGAAATTGTAAGATACAAGGCCAGACTTGTTTCTCAAGGTTTCTCTCAAAGACCTGGAATTGATTATGAAGAAACTTATTCACCAGTAATGGATGCAACCACTTTCAGATATTTAATCAGCTTCACAGTATCTAAAAATTTAGAGATGCATCTTATGGATGTTGTTACAGCTTACCTGTATGGATCACTTGATAGTGATATCTATATGAAAATCCCTAAAGGATTTAAAATGACTGAAGTGTTAAGTACAAAACCCAAAGAAATGTATTCTATACAACTACAAAGATCATTGTATGGTTTAAAGCAATCTGGGCACATGTGGTACAATCGTTTAAGCGATTATTTGACAAGTAAAGGTTATAAAAATAAGACTATTTGTCCATGTGTATTTATTAAGAAAACAACATTTGGATATGTGATCATAGCAGTCTATGTTGATGATCTGAACATCATTGGAACGAATAAAGAAATCCTTGAAGTGATTGAAAATTTAAAGAAAGAATTTGAAATGAAAGATCTTGGAAAAACCAAATATTATCTTGGTTTACAGATTGAGCATATGCCTAACGGAATACTTGTGCATCAATCAAATTACACAGAAAGAGTCTTGAAACATTTCAATATGGACAATGCAAATCCTTTAAGCACTCCAATGGTTGTTAGATCATTAAATATTGACAAGGATCCATTCCGTCCGTGCGAAGAAAATGAAGAAGTCCTTGGTTCAGCAGTTCCATATCTAAATGCAATTGGAACTCTTATATATCTTACCAATTGTACTAGACGTGGCATTTCTTTCGCAGTAAACTTGCTAGAAAGATTTAGTTCAGCCCCAACAAAAAGACATTGGAATGAAATCAAACATATTTTTCGATACCTTCGAGGAACTAGTGATTTAGGGTTATTTTTCCCTAACGATTCAAAACAAGGCTTGATTGGTTATGCAGATGCAGGTTATTTGTCCGATCCTCATAAAGCTAGATCACAAACTAGATACGTATTCATGAATGGAGGTACCTCAATTTCCTGGCGTCCTCAAAAGCAAACACTTGTTGCCACATCCTCAAATCATGCTGAAATAATTGCACTAAATGAAGCTAGTAGAGAATGTACATGGTTAAGATCAATGACACAACTAGTTTTAACTTCATGTGGACTTGAAAAGGATATATGTCCAACTTTAATATATGAAGATAACTCAGCATGTGTCACTCAAATGAAAGAAGGTATATCAAAAGCGACAGGACAAAACATATACCTCCAAAGTTTTTTTAGTACACTCAAGAGCTTATAAAGAACCATCAAGTTGAAATCGAATATGTTCAATCCAGTAACAATGCAGCAGACCTTTTTACGAAGGCACTTCCTAATGAAATATTCAGGAAACATGTCCGTGGCATCGGAATGCGACATGTGCATAGAATATAATGTGACAGATGTCTAAATAAGGGGGAGTCAACTATACACCGCACTCTTTTTCCGATCGCTAAAGTTTATTCCCACTGGGTTTTCTTTAGCAAGGTTTTTAATCATGTAGTACTTCAAGGTTGAACTCTAATTTGAAATGATGTCATCCAAGGGGGAGTGTTGTAAATAATTGAATGACAACATTTCCTTATGTCAAATGTGTAAGAGTTATTTTCAACTCTTACGATAAGTATGTCAAATATGTGTAAGAACTCATTAATTATGTCTAGTGATTTAACTAGTATAAATAGCACTATCACATATGTAAAAGATACACCAATTTGAATACTTTATATAAGTTATCAAATTCTCTCCAAATCTCCTTTCTTCTTTGTTAAAGGTTCTTAGTTTAGTTTTACTAATCTTGTTTTAATTACATCAAATTTATAACATATATATATATATATATATATATATATATATATATATGTGTGTGTGTGTGTGTGTGTGTGTATATATATATATATATATTTATATATAATTTTCATTTACCATTTTACACACCTATAAATAAGTCACTCCTTTCTCCTTCAAAATCACACATTCTTCTATAAACTCCTTTCTATTTCTTAAAGAAAAAGAACCCCAACAGTCCAACCCCAAAATTTGATAGAAGAAAACCAATGTTTTGAGCTCAAGTATCGTAACCTAAAACATTTTTGCCACCAATGTATACCAAGCGACTTTTCTTCTCCAACTTGATACCCCCATTCAATTGTTGGAATAGTGTCTAAAGTTGCAACTATATTAGGCAAGTATTTGACCCGATTTTGCATGGTCCTTTTGGTTTGCCTTCACCATTGCAACTTGATAGGATGATTTATTAAGAGAGAGTAAATATTATTAGAATAATATAAAGAATAATATATTGTTATTTGATTAATATAATTCATATAATTAATTGGAATTAATTTGGTGACTTAAAGAGATTAATTAAATAAGAGGGTATAAACTGTCAATTGCTTGATAGTTACACTTTAGACTATAAATCCTTATGGAAGATATGTTGGACGATTTCTAGGGCTTGGATAAGCCAAAATCGTCCAAAGGATATCTAAGGTAAGGATATGGATTAACTTAAAGTCTAAGTTATCCAATTAGGGTTTGAGTTGTAACCCTTAAGGAGTTTACAAGTATAAATAGACCCTATGGCTGAGAGAATTTGGTATCCCATCTAAAGTAGAGAGAATCTGGCCGAATTCCTCCCCTCTCCTCTCTCCCAAATCACCCTCCTTGCTATTTGATGTTTGTAAGTCATTAGAGGAGTGATAATTGTGACTCTAGAAGCTCCAAGACAACAACATCAACAAGGAATCCAAAGGTATGATTCTAGATCTGTTTTAATATTGTTATTACACCTAAATAGTCATTAGAAATCTTGGATTCAAAGCATTTTTGATTAGAAAGCCTAGATCCAAGCATTAGGGTTTTGCATGCGCACATAGGAAAGTTCTTATGGCTAAAACCCATCAGTGGTATCAGAGCATAGCTTGGTTTTCATTGAATTGTTGCTTGATTGTATGAAACTAATTTTTATGTTTCTGAGTCATGGACTCAACGAGTTCCAAAGTGGACTCAGCGAGTAGGCCTGACTTGGCGAGTCCCTTTGTGTACTCGGCGAGTCCGAGCGTCAGGATTAGCCAAAAACGGGATTTTTTCATATTTATCTTATGGAAACTTACCTTAATCATATTAGATCAACCCTAATCCGATTTTGTGATATATATGACTATATTTTTGATCTAATTGAAGATAATTATCAATTAATAAAATATTTGATTTCCTTATATGATAATTATTAATCAAATATAGATAATTATATGATTTACATTATTTTTTATTTGATCCTTTATGTTTTAAATGTTTAAAACTTGTCCTCAAGTTTTGAAATTTATGTTTTGTGATTAAAAGTTTAATTTAGACAATTTATATTTCAAACCCTAGAATTCTACAAGTTTAAAATACAACCCTATACTAATATAATATTACAAGATTTATATATATATATATATATATATATATATATATATATATATATATATATATATATATATATATATATGTATGTATAACTTAAATGCTAGTCTTATCGTTAGTAGGCCTCATTCGAGAAGCCGATCTATAAGGTGGGTATAAGGTTGCAGCCTATAAAATGGTGCTTAATGGATGTACACTCACACCCACCGCTCGCTTGATTGGTGGAGGGTCGTTAGCCGAACGGGTAGGATAGGGCAACCTCATCCTCTTATTAAAAGTATAATAAGAAATACAAAGTAACTACATGTTTTATTAAAATTTCCCAATCTTAGTTACTTTAGGAAAAGTGAATTAATGCAATCCCATGAAATTACACTTTGCACCTTGCTAAGAAGTTAGTGGAGCGTGTGTGGTTTACCAGCACACTAATTGGTTCTAAGCGAAGGTAGCAAAGGGTGATTCATTGTTTATCATAGTTCGATGGAGCGTGTGTGGTTTACCAGCACATCGAATAGGTGATCGTTACAATGAAGGCACCATGTGAATTTGCATGGTAATTCACACCCGCTTTGTGATCCTCGGTATCCCAATCACAAACAAGAGGGGCATATCGAGATTTAAACATGCCATTGAAAAGTTTCAATGAATCTCATCCGAACCTAGGAATTCTCAATACATTTAGGACTTAAAGTTATGTTTTTCATGGTGGAGAATTAGTGAATCATCATTCACTTACCTTCAAATTGTTTGCATATTAGATTACGGCATCCCTTTTCTAATGTGTAAATATTGTTGTTGGATCCTAACCCTAATTCCTCTTATTGGGTGATAATTAGGGATTCATACTCTAATCTATCTTTGTCCTTTCTATTTGTAGATGTCGAACGCTAACAATGCTGCTGCAAGTTCTTTCACTTTGATGAGCGTTTGTCAAAAGGTCACCTTTGATGGAACGAACTTTAGCGAATGGATAAGATACATTCGCACGATTGCTCGCTATGAGGATAAGGAGTATGTCCTCGATGAGAAGCTCGAGAAAATCAACCCCGCAATCCCTACTCCCGCCGAAATCACTGCTTTGGAAACTCACGAGCGTGATGCAACGAAAGTGCATTGCATCATGATCGCGACTATGAACTCCGAATTCCAAAAGTCCTACGAGGACATGTATCCGTACAAAATGCATCAACACTTATTGGAGCGATACCATCAAAACGCGAGACAAGAGCGTTATGAGATTTTCACGAACATGATTTCCTTTAAGATGGGTCATGGAGAATCTCTTACCATGCACTTGCAAAAGATGCAAAGGTATGTCGACCGCCTTCGCAAGTTAATTGTTGACTTTGGGGAAGACTTGGCGATCGACATGGTGCTTCACTCTTTGCCGTCGAGCTACAAGCAATTTAGGATGACCTATCACATGAACAAAGAAGAGGTCACCCTAAGCAAACTCCAAGGTCTCTTGAGGGTCGCTGAGAGCAACTTCAAGGACAAGTCTGTTGCACCAACTCCCAATCCGCCCGCTGCTCCTATCTTGGCAATAGGACAAGGAAAAGGAAAGAAGAGGAAGGCTTCGTCAAAGAACCATCGCAAGGTGAAAGCCCGAGATGGTGCCTCTTCTAGTGGGACCAAAGTTGATCCTGCTAAGCCTTGCTGTAATCCGAAGGAGGCAGAGTGCCACCACTGCCACAAGATAGGACATTGGAAGAGAAGCTGCCCGGAATACCTGCAATCCATCAAGGAAGGAAAGATCAAGCCATCTTTCGCAGGTATATATACAATTAAACCTAATGATTCCCACAATACTTCTTGGGTTCTTGATACCGGTTGTGGTTATCACATTTGTTCTAATGTGCAGGGACTAAGAAGAAGTAGAGACATGGAGCATGGAAGAATAAATCTAATCATGGGGAACAGAAGATCGTCGCCTGTGACCAAGATTGGAGTGTATTCTTTAGTGCTTAGGAATAGTTTATCTTTAGATTTGAACAATTGTTGCTATTCGCCAGAAATGGCTAGAAACATCATTTCTTTTCATGGTTTGTTTAGACAAGGTTTTAGATTTTCTTTTAATAATGAGAATGGTTCTATTTTAGCTTATCTAAATGGTGTCTTTTACTTTGAAGCTATACCATGTAATGGAATTTATGAAACTGTTATGATTGTTGATAACTTAGGAAATGATGTTTTGTGCTTGGATTCTTCCAATAGTATGGATAAGGCATCCTTATGGCATTGTCATCTTGGACATGTCTACAAGAAACGCATAGCCCAACTCCAAAAGGATGGAGTGTTGGAGTCATTCAACCTTAGGGAAGATGACACATGCGAGTCTTGTTTACTTGGAAAGATGACTAAGTCACCCTTCGCTGGTACGTGCGAAAGGGGTGAGGGTCTATTGGACCTCATACATACCGATGTGTGTGGACCGTTTAGATCTACCACGAAGGATGGTAACCGCTTCTACGTGACTTTTACCGATGATTATAGTAGATATAGGTATATCTACTTAATCAAGAAAAAGTCAGAAAATTATGAAAAGTTCAAAGAGTTTAAGAATGAAGTGGAGAATCAATTGGGCAGGAAGATCAAGATGCTTCGATCCGATCGAGGAGGAGAGTACCTAAGTCTTGAATTCCACGATTATCTCAAGGAGTGTGGAATAGTTTCACAATTGACGCCACCTAGGACACCACAATTGAATGGTGTGGCAGAAAGGCGTAATCGAACTTTGTTGGACATGGTTCGCTCTATGATGATTCGTGCTTCACTATCTGTCTCCTTTTGGGGGTATGCCTTAGAGACTGCCGCCCATATCCTTAACCAAGTCCCTACTAAGAAGGTTGCCAAAACACCTCACGAGATGTGGACGGGGAAACCTCCTTCGTTAGCACATATCAAGGTTTGGGTTTGCGAGGCTTTCGTAAGACGAGATACTCACGACAAGCTCGAACCTCATAGTGAGCGATGTATTTTCATCAGCTACCCACAGAAATCCTTTGGATATCTCTTCTATCGACCAAAGGACAATGTTGTCTTTGTTGCGAGAATAGGAGTTTTCCGAGAGCGAGAACTCATAGGCCAAGGAGAGAGTGGGAGGCAAATCGATCTTGAAGAGATTCAAGAGTCGATAGATGAAGGAACCTCAACCGCTGGCGCTCAACCCGCGGAGGAAACTCCGGTTGAACCGATTGACATATCATTACCTCTTAGACGTTCCGAAAGAGTTAGGTTTCAACCCCAGTTATATGGTTTTCATATTACTACCGAAGGGGACACGTATATTTGTGATAGTACACTAATAAACCTTGATGAACCTAATAGCTATAAGGAAGCCATGGCAGGCCCGGAGTCTGCAAAATGGAAAGAGGCAATGGATAGCGAGATCCAATCCATGTATGATAACCAAGTTTGGAATTTGGTTGATAATATGCCTAGACGTAAGACCGTTAGGTGCAAATGGATCATCAAGAAGAAGACCGACGTGGATGGAAAGGTACACACGTAGAAAGCGCGATTAGTTGCGAAGGGCTTTACTCAAACTCCCGGAGTTGACTATGAAGAGACCTTCTCACCAGTTGTGAAGATAAAATCTATTAGAGTGAAGCTAGCTATTGCCGCATTTCATGATTATGAGATTTGGAAAATGGATGTTAAGACCGCTTTCCTTAACGGAAAGTTGGCTGACGATGTTTACATGGCCCAGCCAGAGGGGTTTGTGGATCCGAAGCATCCGAATAGAGTGTGTAAGCTTGAGAAGTCCATTTATGGACTAAAGCAAGCGTCTCGCAGATGGAATCTTTGCTTCGATGAGAAAGTCAAAGAGTTTGGATTTGTACGAAGCGAAGATGAATCGTGTGTATATGTCAAAGCTAGTGGGAGTATAGTAAGCTTCCTCGTTCTATATGTTGATGACATATTACTCATAGGAAACGATGTCCCGACTCTGCAGGAGGTTAAGTCCTGGCTCGGGAAGTGCTTCGCTATGAAGGACCGCGGAGAGGCTTCCTACATTTTGGGAATAAGGATAGTAAGAGAAAGAAGTAAGAGACTAATAGGACTTAGTCAGAACACTTACTTAAAGAAGGTAATAAAACGTTTTAGTATGGAAAACTCGAAAAAGGGAGAATTACCGATACAAAGCAATGCCAAGTTGAGTAAGACTCAAAGTCCGAGGACCGAAGCCGAGATAGCTGAAATGAGCCGAGTTCCATACACTTCCGCAGTTGGCTCAATCATGTACGCTATGACTTGTACTCGCCCTGATGTAGCCTTTGCTTTGAGCATGGTTAGTAGATATCAAGGGAATCCAGGCAGAGCCCATTGGGTTGCGGTGAAGAATATCCTTAAGTACCTTCGGAGGATGAAGGAATGGTTCTTAGTCCTTGGAGGGAGTGATGACTTGAAGGTGCGAGGGTATAGTGACGCCAGTTTTTAGACCGACAGGGACAACTACCGTTCGCAGTCGGCTGGGTCTTTACCCTGAATGGAGGAGCAGTAACTTGGAAGAGTTCCAAGCAGGAAACCGTAGCTGATTCAACGAGCGAATCAGAGTACATTGCAGTGAGCGAAGCGTCGAAGGAGGCAATATGGCTAAATAGCTTCATCGGTGATCTTGGAGTTGTACCTGCCATAAAGGAGCCCATGGAGATTTTCTATGATAATGAGGGAGCGGTTGCCTTGACCAAGGAACCGAGAGATCATGGTAGATCACGACATATCGATAGAAAATATCACTTTATTAGACATCGTGTAGAAGAAGGACAACTCGTAGTGAAGAGAATATCATCGGAAGATAACCCAGCAGATTTGCTTACGAAGGGACTGAGTAGGGTTAAGCATTTACAGCATGCTAGGAGTATTAGGCTGAAAGATGATATTAGCATAGATTAGATAGTATTAGAAACGTATAAAAGATAAATGTAATTAACATTTGATGATTAAATAAAGGAGTTTTATTTATAAGTAATGTTACTGTCTTATATTAATTGTTTAACTATTGTGATAACGAAGGTGCGGTTGCCTTGACCAAGGAACCAAGGGATCATGGTAGATCAAGACATATCGACAGAAAATATCACTTCATTAGACATCGTGTAGAAGAAGGACAACTCATAGTTAAGAGGATATCATCAGAAGATACCCCAGTAGATCCGCTTACGAAGGGACTGAGTAGGGTTAAGCACTTGCAGCATGCTAGGAGTATTGGGCTGAAGGATGATATTAGTATAGATTAGATAGTATTAGAAACGTGTAATAGATAAATGTAATTAACATTTGGCGATTAAATAAACGAGTTTTATTTATGAGTAATGTTACTGTCTTATGTTAATCGTTTAACTATTGTTTCACTTTGCATGTTTTGACTTCCAGAATAATTGAGTTTATTAAGAATAATCGAATTATTCAAATAGTCCACAATTGTTCATATGTCGGAAGTAGATATGAAGGAAGATTGTCATGAATAGGTGTGTAGAGTGTCTAAATGGTGTTAGACAAAGCAAAAGAGTGCTGCAACGTTCATGAGTGCTTATGAACTAGGTTTGAGCATTGGAACAAACACGCGCTTGCTGGAATCACCTTATGGAATGTGATAGTAAATGGGTGATCGCAAGACGATAATATCATATAGTCTTAAAACCTAGATATATGGTGCGTTATTGGTTAATTGATTGTACATTGATAATGCAAAAATGCATTGGTAACTTGATGTTATAAAACACATTGTTGTGTGTAGTTGGTTAATGAATAAGTAAATGCATATAAGTCGAAGTTTATCTGTAACTTTTATCCTAAGAAGGAAAAAGTGATATCTCGGCCGCTCGATGATTTGATTTGACTTATGTACCGGGCCCGGTCAGAACTGAATTGATGTGTTCGATTAAGTTCTATGTCAAATAAATCGGAGATCGAGAAACCAAATGCTAGACTAACTATTCCATAGTATTGTCAGCATGATATCTAACAGAAGACTGTACGAACCCTTATCTAAAGGAAAAGATTGATTACATCAGAGAGTGACAGCGTCTTTGAGAGCTACGATTGCAAATCGGAATGTACCTGCGCATATAGTTACTAGACTTATCCAAGTGGGAGACTGTTGGAATAGTGTCTAAGGCTGCAACTATATTAGGCAAGTATTTGACCCGATTGTGCATGGTCCTTTTGGGTTGCCTTCACCATAGCAACTTGATAGGATGATTTATTAAGAGAGAGTAAATATTATTAGAATAATATAAAGAATAATATATTGTTATTTGATTAATATAAGTCATAGAATTAATTGTAATTATTTTGGTGACTTAAAAAGATTAATTAAATAAGAGGGTATAAACTGTCAATTGCTTGATTGTTACACTTTAGATGATAAATCCTTATGGAAGATAGGTTGGACGATTTCTAGGGCTTGGATAAGCCAAAATCGTCCAAAGGATATCTAAGGTAAGGATATGGATTAACTTAAAGTCTAAGTTATCCAATTAGGGTTTGAGCTGTAACCCTTAAGGAGTCTACAAGTATAAATAGACCCTATGGCTGAGAGAATTCGGTATCCCATCTAAAGTAGAGAGACTCTGGCCGAATACCTCCCCTCTCCTCTCTCCCAAATCATCCTCCTTGCTATTTGGTGTTTGTAAGCCATTAGAGGAGTGACAATTGTGACTCTAGAAGCTCCAAGACAACAAGATCAACAAGGAATCCAAAGGTATGATTCTAGATCTGTTTCAATATTGTTATTATACCTAAATAGTCATTAGAAGTCTTGGATTCAAAGCATGTTTGATTAGAAAGCGTAGATCCAAGCATTAGGGTTTTTCATGCGCACATAGGAAAGTTCTTATGGCTAAAACCCATCATCAATATCCTCCACAATTTCAATACTAAAATGTTAGGCAATACTACCACGTGCAAACATCAAATGTTAGTCCAAATATGTTAAAAAAAACTTTGTCGTTTTTCCCGATCAGCATGCGCTAAATTAACCCCAAATTCAAACCTCACTTTATCAATCTCAAATCGAATGCTTAACCCTGCCTTTTCATTTACAACCACAAAGACAAATAACCAGTATAAGAGAAGCCAAATAACCAGTATAAGAGAAGCCAAATAACCAGTATGAGAAACTACCCTTTCCCCCACCCCACAACATCACAAAGACAAATAACCAGTATAAGAGAAGCCAAAACAGAAGGCTCTAGCATGGGCTCTACAAGAAGAGCTAGTGTTTGGGTTGACATTTGGTAGGATTCAGAGCAGGGAAATTAACAACCACACTAAGAGCCTATTATATGCAACTTATTGGGTCTGGTCAAAATTTTTGGCTAACTCAGTCGAGTTAGCTTGTTTGATAAAGGACTAATAATATCTGACCCTGTCTAATATTTTGATTCGGTTCTAAGAATTTATCTGACTTGGTCTATGGCAATAAGGAAGTCGACTGAAAAAAAACCCCCTCCTTTTCCCTTTGTCATTCTCGTTCCCTCATTCATTCTTGTTGGCCACCTCTATATCAGCGACATTATCTACGTCGCTCCTCCCTTCTTCTCTCTATAGCTTCGGCATCCCCTTCCATCGTAGCCACCCTGAGCTCCAACCTCCTTCTAATTCGTACCAGGTTCGTGAAATTTCATCTTTTTATCTTATTTTTTATTTCATCTATTTGATGGGTTATTTGTATAAAATCAATCCTATGGTGTACATGCATCCCTAATTACGTTGATCTAGGTTTTTCTAAGCAAACATACAACATTGAATACCAAAGCTATAAACCCTAATTGACTAGCAAACAAATCTAAAAATCACATATGAATAGGGTTAGGAATATTACCTTCATTGTTATGTAGCATTAATAATCACAATCCTTCTTGATATTGACTCTTGAAAGCTTAGTGCCCTAACTGTTACACCTCTAATGGAATCACAAACACTACAAGAAACAGGATGACTTATGAGAGGGATGAGGAGGCACAAAATTTGTCCAAGGCTCTCTTAGAAGGCATAGGACCGAATTTTGGGAGCCTTAGGGTTCTTTTTAAAGGTGAGCTGCTAGGGTTTCAGTCAAAACCCTAATTGGATTGCTTAGCCACCAAGCAGCCCTTTAGATCCATCCAGAATCAAGGCCTAGACGATTACTAAGTGGGATTACAGCTTGAATTGATCCACCTTATTCCTAACGGATCTACAGCCCAAGAACCAATTATCTTACAATTGAAATTCTAGTCCCCTAAGTTTAATTAATCTCTTTTGACCACAAAATTAATTCTAAATTAATTCTTGATCAATATTAATTAAACAACATGATTTATCTTTTAATATATTATTCATATAATATACTAATAAATCATAGTTAATCATCTTTCTCCTTAATTCATCGTATCAATTTCTAGGGTGAAGGAAACCCAAAAGAACCATGCTAAAAATCGGGCCAAGTACATACCAAAATAGTTATAAGCTTAGACACCTAATCCAACAATCTCCCACTTAGATAAGTCTAATAACTATTTTGGAAGTTCGACATCAAATCATGATCAACAATCGTACCTTTCAAAAGCCGTTGTCAACTCGGATCTTATCTGTAACGCGTTCTTTATATAATGGATCATATATTCCTCCATTCTAGATATCGTATATACATGACATGGATTATAATCATTCTCTTTGTCTATGAGTTGTTTCCTAATTTTCGATTTGTGATGACTGACAACAGAATACAATTGAACACATCAACTTAGTCCAGGCATGACCAAGCGCTTAGGGTGTTATCACTAAATCATCGAGGGGCCCACAGATATCGCTTTTATCCTCTTAGGGTAAAAGGAAAAGGAAAAATTTGACTAAAATGCTCTCTTGTACCTACTCATCAAATCACACACAACAATATGTTTTATAACACCAAGTTACTGGTGCATTTACATATGTCAATGTGCAACCGACTTGTAAACTACAACTCACACGTCTTGGTTTCAAGAATATAAGATATTATCGTCTCACTAATCACTCGTGTTAAAATCCATGAAGTGATTCAAGTGAGTGTGGGTTTAATCTAATACTCTAATCTTATTACATGGGCTCTCATTAACACTGCAACAAACTTTTGCTATGTCTAAAACGCTTTAGACAATCTAAAGTAGGATTCATGACAGTCTTTCCTCATACCTACTTCCAAAGTATGATCGACTGTGGATGGTTTAAATAATATTATTATTCGGGAAGTCAAAACATGTGAAGTGAAACACAAGAATAACTGAATCCAGTATGTTCTCAAACTTGTGAGTATAAATAAAACACCTTTTATTTAGTCACCATATTGATTACACATCATTCATTATATAAAGTTTCGGATAATCAAATTATTACTTGAATTATAACAACAATTGTCTCATACTCCAAGCATGCACACTATCTTTACCTATGGTCCATACATTATGAAATAGATAAATTGAACACATTTCCAATGGTACTCATTTCACAATTCCTAAATCCTTATCTTAAGTGTAAGAATACCAAATTCTTGCCACTATTAGAATATGCTTGATTCTAACATCTTATGCAATGATCATTTCATAATGTCATAGTACCAAAGTCACCAAGACTTTGTCAATGAAATTACAAAGTGCTCAATTGAAATTGTTACAAGACAACTCCATAGATATGAAGTCTCACATTCAAAGTACATTCCTTTGAATAGCCTTCTTGCATAAAGCTTGCTAATCTAGACATAAGTTATTAATGTCCAAATCCCAATATGGAAACATTTCCATATTTTCCATATGACAACTCATTATTAATAGAATCCAATCTACAATAATAATGTTGATATGATCTTTTCAATACTATACTTCTAACTGCCAACAAGTGACCAATCCTTGATGAACCCCTGTTATCCTTGATAATTGATTAATTATTTTAGTCATATTTGGTTCTAGTCTTTTTTCCCTCTTAATACCCTAAACATTTGGAAATCATAGATTGTATGAATATTATAGCATATGCAATCGATCCTATACCATAAGCGTATAGGACACGATTCATTAAAAATGTGATACTTTACCAGTTTCTTTCTATAATATTTGTCATATATATAATTATCTTATGGTGAATCTTTTCAACATACCATTCATATATGTCCTTTGACCAAATTTGATTAATATTTCTCGATCTAAGCTTTTAGATTTGAAACAAAGTGTAATATTCTCCATTAATTATAGCAAAACAACATTTCAACCCCTACAACTTTGCAAAGTGAAACTTTTGTTTTCTATAATTAATATTGCTAACTTGAAACACTTAAAATAATAATCATGCTCCCACTAACATCATGATTATATCCTTTCTAGCATAACACTTATGCTCCCACTAGCTTTGACATGTATCCAAAAATTGGCTGGACTTCTAGAAAACAATACTTATTTAATTTCTTAACGAAGGCTCATATTTCTGATACGAGATGCTTTGATAAGCCTTTATCTAAGCTTCTCAAACACATTCACCTTTCCTTAGATAGCTCATATGTGTGTCTAAACAGTTTCAACACTTATAGCAATAAGTTTTAAATGTTTAAACTAATTGCCAAATCTCACAATTCGAATAATGAAGAGGGATGCCGTAATCATAATCACATTTGAGAGTGCAAATATCACAATTGCTATCTTCTTAAAATCTCTCTTAGTGAAAGAGTTTCCTCACAATCATTTTCATGAAGGAGAGAAACCTTATGACACTTAGATTTAATGGTGTATGTGTTCCTATCGATGTGAATTAGTTATAACCATAATCATAAGACAAGGTTTGTGACAAATCCAAACTCATATGGACTGAACTTGTTCAATCTTTATTTCCTACTGCCTGGCAGCACAAGGACCTACCATGTCTTCCAAGTAGTCACACAGCTCACTCCTACATATCAATGTACTTTCCATTGATCAAGGTGATTTACCTTTATGCATTCAAATGAGAAATCATAGAATTCACATGCATAGTGCACTTAAAACTGTAATGGCACAAAAACCGGAATATGTCAACACGATAGGTTTTAAATCACAAGTCGTGTGCTAGTGATTAACTATTCTTGATTAGGTTTTGAAAGTTTTCAAGACCATTAAGACTCCCACTGGCCTCTTGACATATAGGATTCTCTTGTTGAAGAACCATTTATTGACAAACAAATACTCAAGAGTTAGTGCAGATTCTTATCAACACAACACTTCTTACAATTGGTCTTAGTCGGTCTTTTTCATATCGAAGGCATCATAACTTACCAATTTCAAATGTTCAAAAATAAGAAAACCTTTCCTACTCCACACTTGACGAGTGTTTTAAACTTACTGAAGACGTGTCACTCAATATCACAATCATGGAGTATGATTCTAAGACTTGGTTTTGGAAGAAAGTATGATTCACCTTTTGATTTAACCACTTCAACAATTCCTGATTCATCTTCTTCGACATACTAGTGCACTAAGATTTAGTTAGAGGATCAATTATGATATGGTTTCATAATCAATGAGTCGATCATAAAACATGATACTAAAGTACTCTCCCATCTTTTTAGATTTGAGAAACGTTTATCTTTCTGCCCAATTTATTCTTCTTATTCGTTATGTCATTCATTGAAACCTTTCAAAGATTCAGAACTATACTTAATCTTGTAAGCACAACTACATTTACAATACTTTTAGTAAATTATGACGAATAATATTATTGTTATTTGTGGTGGACTCGACAAGTAGAACACATTACGTACCAAATCTCCTAGTCTTTCACTTGACTCACATACTGATGTGAACAACTAATATGTCTTAATTTCCTAATTACCAAGATTTTCATACATCACGTGACTCAAATCATATGATTCCAACCCAATCGAATTGAAACTTAGGCGATTGGTGGGTGTCGAGGCCAACAAAATAAATAACCCTAAATCTTTTACACTAAAATAGTGTATAGTGGTAAATTGGTTGAATCCACGGAGACTGGTTCAATTTGTTACTCAATGAAAATCTCTTTGTAAAAATACTTGCTAAATAACAATAAAAATATAGATGGGATTTTGCTCTTTTGAAATACTTGAAATAAACTAAAACTAAACTAAAGTTTAAATGGAAAATTTAACAAAAAACAAGATTTGATGTAAAATCAATAAGGGAGAGATGGTTGACTTAAAGTTTTCTCACTTTGACTTTTGATGAACATATCATTACAATCCAATGGTGCAATACTTGTTTAAATTCCTTAATTTGGCTATAGTAATCCAAGAATCATGAGATTACCTAGACTTTTCTTAGTTGTTAAAATGGTTAGAGAAGCTCATAACAATTTCCTTAGGCAAAGTCACAATATCCATTAAGCATGTAATTAGTGAAAGTCAACTAGCATTAAGAACCAAAAAGTCACCAAATGCAACAGGAGTCAAAAGCTTCCACTGCCATGTTGGAGAAAATGTTTTGATGATTGTGTGAAGTAAAACTAACACAAAAATCACTTGTTGCTTGCTAATTTGAAGATCCTTCACTTAATCAAAAAATTAGCCAACTAATCACTACAAACACATTTAAACTCGTGAATAAAAACATACAAGTACTGATAAGATATTAAAACACAAAACATTTTCATAAATATTCATACACAATTTTATGGATTCTTGAACATTCAACAAAAGTTCAATGGATTCAACAAAAGTCAACCAAGTTTTTTTTAGCCAAGCATGGCTAAACTCAAAAAAAACTTGGTGAAGATTGTACGAAACATTTAACAAGAATTAACGGGTGATATGATGAAGATATTGAAAGTTCTTGGCCTTCAAAGTGCTCCAAAACTCCAGAGAGAATGCCTCCAAACCGGATTCAAAGATAAGGCTGAAAAGGCACACCATCCTTCCCAATATAGAGCTCCAAATGAAATCCCGAATTTGCCGATGTAGGAATCCATGCGGGCCGTGTGGATTCTTACGTGGGCCGCGTGACTATGACGGAGTTTTGGGCTTCTTCAAGATTTGGGCCCAAATTTTCTCTCGAAATCAACTTTTAGCCCATTTTCTTCCTGATTTTATCAATTTGAGCCCAAATTTTCTCTCGAAATCACTCAAAGCTTCTGCAAACTCCCGATCATCGATCTCCGCACACTTTAAAATTCTCTTGTGCCTTGTAATTTAAAGTTCAAATCTTCCAAGCCTTCAAGCAATTGACAAGCCCACTCCATGAATCACCCCCATAGCAATCAAGCTCAAAATCTCCATTTCCCTTCAAGTCCAATCGCCTCCTAAATATTTTGCACTGCTAGTCTCCAAAAAAAAAAATCTACAATAATACTCAAGAAACTAGAAAGTAACTGAAATGGTCATAAAATAACAAAAAGGGAAATATGCATGGAAATTAACTAAAATGCGAATGAAATGTGCTAAAATAAACTATAAAAAGAGGTAAATAAAATGAAGCTATCAAATCACCCTAAACTTAAACCTTACTTGTCCTGAAGTAAGACAAGACTAAATGAACTCGGGATGAACTATTGTAAAAAACAAAAAGCAATTAACATCTTAAGTGGAAATTCATAACACTCCCTCAAAATAAAAGCATATAATGCATTTTTAGGGGTAAGAATCACTTTGAGGGACAAGCCTTTGTTATATTTCTTGCAAGGGATACATGTTGATCAATATGCAAAATGAGCATATATACTTCACTAGTATGGTTTATGTGACATTGGTTTGCGGTTTGATCTAGCCCACTAGCCATAAGAAAGTGTCCCTCAGTTAGAATGTTCCTCACTCCTCAAAACCTCAACCCCACACCAAGAAATTAAACCTAGAAAAGGATAACTCAGGCCAACAATGGCAAGGAACGAGCTATGTACAAAAGTTGGCAAACTGCAATCATCTAGAAGAGTAAGTGCTTCCACCAAAATAAGATCCATGTAGAGCGAAGAGTTGAGCATGCGGTGAGTAGAGGGCGCCATCGTAGTTGCCAACAAAAGTTGAAATCCAACTAGAAAAACATCAACTAGAAACAAATTACATGAGTTAAAACCCCAAAAAGGGCTAAACATCTACAAAAGCAAACAAATGAATATAACTCCGTGGCCCGACCATTTCTTCTCTTTTTATGGGCTTACTTTTGTGGTTTAGCATAGGAGTTTTACAAGAATAACCTAAAAATAAAAATACAAAACATAACTATATACAACTATAAGCGAAATCTAAGTCTAATGAAACAAGAGGCCAAACGAGCATAAACTAATGAGGTATGATGTGAATTATAGCAGTTAGACACTAAAGATCTCAAAATAGCAAGATCTATCTTTTATTCCATTTTCTCTGGGGTTTGATTGCAGCTTGTGAGGAAAATTCAAGTGAGGGACTAGTCGGCACGAGGCTAAGTTGTCCCCCTAGTTATGCCACACTTGACATGTGTGGGTTCATATGCATTACTACTTGCACACTCTCACCATGTATATATTAAGAGAAGAAGCAACAACTGAAAGTCCGTAAGAGTGATTCTTATTTGTTATTTAAGAGAGATAATAAAAGTGCATGAATGTTTATACCCTAAGCTAAATGCCAGGCAAAAATAAAAAGTGAAAAAATAAGAAAATAAAATCTTTTTGGAGTTTTATATAAAAAAATTGAATGCAAATTAGCTTAAAACTAGAATGTTATGCAACCTAAAAAAATGCATGGAAAAGTTAAAAGAAAAGAAAATGCCCTACCCCAAGCTTAAGAACAAGCATTGTCCTCAATGATTAAGGAAATGGTGGAAATGACCTAAATCGGAGGGTCGGGCGGCAGAAAATGCCCGTGGCGATAGTGGTCGTCCCACATATCCTGGACCTGGTGGGAAGTGGGCGGGAAGGACTGCTCCAGCCGATCAACACGGGTTACCACATCTTGGATGGCTCTAGTGTCCTCATGCGTCTGGGTGTCGATGCGTTGGACTGTGGAGAACATTGTAGCGAATTCGTCAAAGAAGCTAGGGGAAATATAGCGGAATTCCGTGCCCCCCTGCTATTATTGAGGTTGATATTGAGGTTGGGCAAAATGTTGTCGAGGCTGAAACTTAGGTTGGTGCTCTTGATAATCCACAGGAGGAGGGTAGTCGGATAGAATGACCCATTGTTCGGGGTCGGTTGGTTCAAAGGATCCAACATATACATGAGGTAGGATTAGGCATGGTTGATTTTCAAGATTCCAAATGGTACCATCGACCGAATCCCGGATGATTTGCATTTAGCAAAGTGCGTTGATGTCAAGGGTAGAGGGTCCGGAAGCCTTCTCAATTGGAAGGGTGGAGAGATGAGTTTGAAGCGGGGGCTGAGATGCAATAAGGGTGATAAATCCCCCAATGAAGATGTCTCAGGTGTCCATGGTCGTTAGGTTCTAACATTGGTTGAAGAAGAAGGTGGCAAACTCTGATCGGGGGCTATTTTCATGAGCCATGCACCAAAGAAAAAATAATTCCGCATTTGAAATTTGACCCACTTCGGAGCGGGAAAAAATGGTGCATGTAAGTACTCGATGGGCTAGGTGGAAACATGGATGAATTATTGAGGAGCCCTTGGAATAAGATGATGAATATTGTCGCTCGTTGGTAATCTGCTGCCAAAACTGATGCTCGCTGATGTTTCTGGGCCATGTGTCACCGGACGAGTCGATCACCGTGCGCCACTTAGTGTTTTCTCCGACTAAGTCAGGATAACTTCGATAACTTAGATATATTAACGATTTAAGGAAGCAAAAGAAACGACAAGGAGCAATTTTAAGAAAAAGGGATTCTTTATATAACTTAACTTCTTACACAAAAACTTCTTGATGGTTTGGAGCAAATGAGCTCCTCCCTATTTATACTTAATCTTCCCCTTCTAGGGAAGTTTCTAGATAACACTACATTAGTCCTACTTTCATGACTAATCTAGATTGTTCTACTAAGCTACAATTATTTACAAGTATCCATGAAATGTGCTCAATTATTCTTCGATGTCCTAGAGAAATCTAGAATGTTCCAGGGTCTATTAGGCTTTACTTTGTAACTTCTCCCATTTTCTCAAGAATTCTGGAAGGTTCTAGAATCTCGATCGTGACACCCTCCCCCACTTAAGTTCTTGACGTCCTCATCAAGTTTTCGATTTGTACTCCTCGATTTTTCTTCCGAACTGCCACAAATCTTGTTCACGTTCCCAGCTGGACTCACTATCCGGTAGTCCTTTCCATCAAGCATAATATTTTGTCCAATTTGGTGTGCCTCATTTGCGAACCGTTCTTTCAGCTAAGATGTGTTCTACTTCCTTGTCATAGGAGACTATGTTTGCTACTGGGGCTCGATGTAATTGGCTTTGCGATCAATCTTCATTATCACGATTGTAAGCTTTAAGGAGACTTACGTGGAATATTGGATGAATTTTTAAGTGGGATGGCAAGTCTAGTTTGTATGAATGGGTCCCGACCTTTTCGAGAACTTTTTAGGGTCCATCGTATCTTCTTGTTAAGCCTTTGTATACTTGTCGGGTAGACTTGAACATCCTTTATGGAAGCTTTACCATTAGTTCGTCTCCTTCTATGAACTCTCTTGGCTGCCTCATCTCATCCGTCCATTTCTTCATTCGCTTGGCTGCCTTGTGCAAGTAAGACTTTGGTATATTGAGTTCTTCATTCCATCCTTTTACAAACTTGTATGTTGGTGGGCTTTATCCTTTATAGCCTTTTGTTAGTTCTTGGGGCGTCAATGATTGTTTACCTGTTACAATCTCGAAAGCACTTTTCCCCGTAGCCTCGCTTTGTTGTAAGTTATATGAAAATTGGGCAACATCAATTAGCTTCGCCCAATCCTGTTGGTTTGCACTGACAAAATTCCTCAAATATATCTCGAGTAAGTGATTCACCCTCTCAGTTTGGCCATCGGTTTGAGGGTGGAAACTAGTCGAGAAGTCGAGTTCTGATCCCATTAGCTTAAATAGTTCTCTCTAAAACTTTCCTGTAAAGCGGGGTTCTCTATCACTTATGATGTTTCGGGGAAGTCCCCAATATTTTCCGACATGCTTGAAGAATAGTCATCCTACTTCTTCAGGGGTGCAGTCCCATGGGGATGGTATAAATGTTGCATATTTGGAGAACCGATCCACAACCACCATTATTGAGTTGCACCGTTCGGACGTGGGTAATGCTAAAATAAAGTCCATCGATATGCTCTCCCATGGTCGCTCAGAGGTTGGTAGTGGTTCCAACAAACCTGCCGGTTTGGCTTGTTCCACCTTGTCTTGTTGACAAAAAAGACAAGTACTTACGTAGGCATCTATGTCACTTCGCATATTGGGCCAATAATAGGATCGTTCTATGATTGCCTTCGTGCGATGAGTACCCGTATGTCCAGCCCATTTTGAAACATGGCATTCCTTTAAGATGTCTCTCCTCAAGTTGTTCCATCTTTGGACGTACATTCGGTTACCGACCATGCATAAGAGTCCGTCTTTGACCCAAAATTTTCTTGTCTTGCCTTCTCTCACCATTTCCACAAAGTTTTTTGTTAGTGGATCATGGTTCAATCCTTCCTTGATTCGATCCGCGAAATCACATGTTACTTGAGAGATGGCTGTAAGTTCATCCATTCGACTGAGATCATCGGCGATTACATTGGTTTTTCCCAGCTTATACTCCATTACATAATCGAATTATACCAAGAAATGTTGCCAACAAGCTTGCTTAGGGTTTAGTTTCTTCTTATTTTGGATGTAACTAGTCGCTACATTGTCGGTTTGGATCACGAACCGACTCCCAGGCAAATACTATCACCATACTCAAAGGCAATGTATGATTGTTGTCATTTCCTTGTCCTGTACCGGGTATCTCAGTTCCGTATCATTTAGTTTTCGGCTTTCATAGGCCACTAGATGGTCATCTTGTAATAACACTCCTCCAATCGCGAAGTCTGACGCATCTGTTTGCACCTGGAATGGTTTAGTGTAGTCTGGTAGCTTCACGATTGGTTCCTCAATGACAGCTTTCTTTAGAAGATCAAACGTCATTCGAAACTTCTCATTCCATTCCCACGAAACTTTCTTTTTTAGAAGGTCGGTGAAAGGAGTAGCTTTGGCCGAGTATCCCGATATAAATCTTCGATAGTAGTGTATAAGGCCTAAGAACGATCGTAGTTCAGAAACGTTCTTTGGCGGCTCCCATTCTTGGATTGCTCGTATCATGTTGGTATCCATATGGATCTTCCCATCAACAATCTTATTCCCTGGGAACATTACTTGTGGTTGGGCAAATGAACACTTCTCTATCTTTATGTATAATTGGTTTTCCCTGAGAACTCGGAAAACTAACCGCAAGTGTTCAACATGCTCTTCTAACGACTCTGAGTAAACTACTATGTTGTCTAAGTACACCACCACAAATTTGTCCAAGAATGGGTGGAATATCTTATTCATTAAAGTGCAGAATGTGGCAGGGGCATTCGTCAATCCCAAAGGCATGACTAAGAATTCATAAGAGCCATACCTTGTCACACACGTCATCTTTGGTTCGTCTCCTGCTGCTATGCGTACTTGCCAATATCCCGACCTTAAGTCCAACTTGGTGAACCACCGTGCACTCCCGAGTCGGTTGAATAGATCAGCTACCAGTGGGATTGCAGACTTGTTCTTTATCGTTACTTTGTTCAGTGCCCGATAGTCTATGCACAATCTTAGACTCCCGTTATGCTTCTTCTGGAACAAGACTGGGGCACCAAATGGGGCCTTTGAGGGGTGGATAAATCCGGAATCTAGTAGCTCTTTCAATTGTCTTCTAATCTCTTCCAACTCAGGTGGAGCCATTCTATAGGGACACATAGCTAGTGGCTTAGCTCCAGGCTCGAGTTCTATTTCGTGATCCACTTCCCTTCTTGGTGGCAACTTCTTTGGTAACTCTGGAGGCATCACATCCTTGAATTCTTCTAGTACTTCTTTCACTATCTTTGGTATTTCTTTGTTGGGCGGGGTGGTTTCTTCCTACAATGTTTCTAAGTACGTCATTTCACCTTTCTTTAGTCCCTTGTTGAGTTGCATGGCTGATAAGATCCAAGAATCTGTTTTGCTTCTTTCCAAGGGTACGATGTTTATTGTTGAATACTTGGTGATATGCATGGTTTTATTTTCGAACGAGAAAGGGCATACCAGGTCGAAGAAATCCATCCCCAAGACCATGCAAGAATCATCCATGGGTACTACAGTTAGATCGATAGGACCCTTCCATCCTCCAATCTCGACCATTACTCCATAAGCAACTCCAAGAATAGGCTCGGAAGGAGAGTTGACAACTTTCAACTAGCCTATTTTCTTGGTGTATTGAATGTTCATCTTTTTAGCTTCATTCTTATAAAGGAAATTATGGGATGCACCTGTGTCTACTAAAGCTTTAGTGACTTTGTTGTTTATACTATCATTCACAAACATGAGTCCTCGTTATTTCTTCGTGCGGGCCTCTTCTTTTGCCACCAAATTGAGGCGTCGCATGGAGCCTAGTTGTTCCTCGTCTCTCTCTTCCTTTTCTTCTTTGAAGACCATCGCATTGAAACTTTTCTTCTTCGGACAATCTTTAATTAGATTAGGGTTGTCACATAAGTAGCACTTGACTTCCCTTCGAGGTCTTCCTTAAATCGCCTTCCCCTCGAAAGTTGTTGGTCTTGTAACAGGTTTCTCATCCTTCTGTTGCGGCATTGTTGTTGGTCTCTCTCCCCCACTAGGTTTCCAAATCGGCGTATGTCTTCGAAATTTCATAAGGTCTTCTGCTACTGCTATAGCTTCATCAACATCTTCGACGTTCCTCCTCTTAATCTCATTATAAGCCCAAGATTGTAGTCCATCATGGAAGTAAAATAACTTGTCTTTCTCTTGTAAATCAGGCGACTCCAGCATTAAGGCGGTGAACTCTGCCATGTAATCTTTAATAGACCCGACATGTTTCAATCCTTGGAGTTTCTTCATGGCAACGTCCTCAGCATTATGGGGGCAGAATTGTTTCTTGAGTTGTCTCTTAAAATTGTCCCAAGTATCTATGACATATAAGCCTTTCTCAATGTCCCCATGCTTTCGCCTCCACCATAGTGTTGCATTTTCACTCAAGTATATAACAGTCGTGTCTATTTTGTACTTGTCCTCCTTTACTCTGATAGCATTGAAATAACATTCTAGAGACCAGAAAAATTCCTCGAGTAGTTTAGGATCACGCTTACCTACATATTTCGAGGGCTTAGGTGCATCTGTGTGTGGCGTCATCTTTGTAACTGGTTGTTTCCTTCTCGCGGAACTCATTCCGCAAGGTGTTGATAAGTCTAAGGACTTCCTTTTTTATGACACCAATGGTTTCCTTCAATCCACCACTCGTGTCACTTATCTCAGTAACGAATTGATCGACGTTATCCTTCCATTCAAGGATCTCACCGACGTTGATCTCAGTCCTTGTAAGCTTGTTTTCCAAGCATGCCAAGGAATCCATCGATTGGTCCCTCTTCTTGGACTTCCTTCCTTTTTCCTCGATAACAGGGGGAACGTTTACCACTTCACTATTTCCTCCTTCCATAGACATGATCTCTTGCTTGAACGAACTTCGCTCTGATACCACGTGTCACGGGACGACTCGATCACCGTGCGCCACTTAGTGTTTTCTCTGACGAAGTCAGGCTAACTTTGATAACTTAGATGTATTAACGATTTAAGTAAGCAAGAGAAACGACAAGGAGAACTTCTAAGAAAAAGAGCTTCTTATATAACTTAACTTCTTACACGAAAACTTCTTGATGGTGTGGAGAAAATGAGCTCCTCCCTATTTATACTTGATCTTCCCTTTCTAGGGAAGTTTCTAGATAACACTACATTATTCCTACTTTCATGACTAATCTAGATTTTTCTACTAAGCTACAAGTATTTACAAGTATCCATGAAATGTGCTAAATTATTCTTCGATGTCCTAGAGAAATCTAGAACGTTCCAGGGTCTATTAGGCTTTACTTTGTAACTTCTCCCATTTTCTCGAGAACTCCGGAAGGATCTAGAATCTCGATTGTGACACATGGGTCTTGTTGGGAGTATGTGTGGTCCACTACAGTGCCCATCAGGGCATTCACAACCTGAAATGGTAGGGACCGTTTTTCACCAAGCATTTGGAAGGTGAAGGCATTCTCTTGCTCATCGAGACAGAATGTGGAAAGGAATTCCAAGGTGAATCAACGTACGTGGCAAAGCGGTTATGCAAGAATTGGCCCCACCCGATGTTGTCGAATAATGCTTCGGCCCCCTCGAGTACCCCGAGATCATTAAAAGATTCCCTATGGAGGATTTTTGTGGATTTAACTTGGCGTTTTTTTGAGTTAAGAAAGTCATAAACCTTGCCGTCCTCACGATTTAGCAAACGACCACCGTGATTCTCGTCTTCTTTGGCACAACTTGCACCGGACTCGCCCACTTGCTATCCAAGATTGGATAAATCATCCCCGCACCAAGGATCTTCAAAATCTCTTTCTTCACAGCTTCCATCATAGGTGGGTTCAATCTCCTTTGTGCGTCCCGACTTGGTTTGCATTCATTCTCCATCAAGATCGTGTGCATACAAATGGAGGGGCTCAATCCCTTGATATTCGTGATTGTCCAACCCATGGCTTCTTTATACTCCTTCAACACCTTAAGGAGTTGCTCTTCTTCACATTCAGTTAAGTGGGTTGAAATAATAACTGAATGGGTTTCATCCTTTCCTAAATAAGCATACATTCAGTGTTGAGGTAGGACCATCAATTCCAATTAGGGTGGTTGAATAAGGGATGCGACAACTTCGTGTAAGTTGGGGGTGTTGGGTTTTGAGCATTCTAACACTCCTAAGTGTACATGTAACCATAAATACTTTGCATCTATGTTTTCTCTATTATACATGCAAATAAGATCTTTCCAAGGCTTTAATCCTAACTAGCATATTATGAAGTTCTTATACTACAAAGTACTAGTTAGATAACATACCTTTTTATGTAGCTTCATGTCTTCAAGCTTTAAGAGCTTAGCCCCAATAGTGTGGAAGCCTCAAGTGGAATCGCAAATCACCAAAACACCTTGGAAGACTTTAGAGAATATGAATACTTGGTTCTCTTTAGTGAAATCGGCTAGCCCTTCTTAGTGTACCCACACTAGTGCCCATTTCACCAACCAACGACATCTTTATATAGTATGGAGACTAGGGTTAAACCCATGACCTTTCATTTCATATGATCCATGGGTTACAGACACCATGGACTATCCATGAAAGCTTAGCCCAACCTAAATAAACTTGGCCCATTCCATATATATAAGAGTCCATATTTAATTAGTTCATTTTGATCACTTAATTAATTCTAAATTAATTCTTGATCAATACTAATTAAATAATATGATTCCTTATTAATATATTAGAGCTTATAATATACTAATATAAGTCATAAATATACTATTCTCAAAAGACTATCCATATAAATTATGTCGGTGAAGTGCAACCCAAATGGACCATGCCGAGTCGGGTCAAGTACATACCAAATATAGTTATGGAATTAGACATTAATCCAACAGTCTCCCACTTGGATAAGTCTAAAACTATTATTGAGTATGACTTCAAAACCTAACTGGAAATCGTAGCTCTTAAAGCCGTAGTCGAACTCTGATCATGCCAACGAACTTGCCCATTAGATAAGGGATCATATATTCCTCCATTTTAGATATCATATGGACTGAGATATGGATTATAATCATTCTCTCTATCCATTTTTTGTTTCATGATTTCCGATTTATGACAACTGACTAATTGAACAAATCAAATCAGTCCTGGCCTGGCCGAGGACTTCCATTTGTCATCATGAAATCATCGAGGGGCCCACAGATATCGCTTTTATCCCGAAGGTAAAAGGAATGGATAAACTTCGACTCATATGGCTTGTTCTACTACTTTTTGAATCATACACAAAGGCACGTTTTATAACACCGAGTTACCGAATGCGTTTTCGTGCAATCAATGTACAACCAACTCATAGTAACAACTCATATCTCTAGGTTTGAAGAATATAAGATATTATCATCTCATGATCACTCGTTATAAAATCCATGAAGTGATTCCAATGAGTGCAGTTTGAATCCAATAGTCAGAACTTATGAGCACTCATAAGTGTTGTAGCCCTTTGTCCAACACCTTAGACCTCTACAAGCTAACCCATGACAGTCTTAATTCATATCTACTTCCAACATATGACTAACTGTGGATGGTTTGAATAACATCGTCATTCCGGAAGAATAACCTAGTTTATTCTGGAAGTCAAAACATGCAAAATGAAACACAATAATAATTGAATCCAGTATGGTATCAAAACCTATGAACATAAATAAAACACCTTTTATTTGTCACCATATGATTACACATTATTCATTGTATACTGTTTCAGCTATCAACTTTATTCTTGAATTTAAAACAATAGTTGTCCCATGCTCCAAGCATGTACACTATGTTTTCTAAACACTAGTCATGCCATACACCAAGTATGCATACTATGTTTGTCTATGATCTTTACTTTGTGAACTAGATCAATTGAACATAACTCCAATGATCCTCTTTTCACAGTCCCAAATCCTTACTGCAAATGCAAGAATTCCAAATTCATGCGATTTACTGAAATCTGTTAGATTCTAAACTTATATGCATTGATCCTCTTGTAATGATTATGCACAAATTCACAAAGACTTGGCACCAATCATTACAGAGTATTCCAAAGGAGATCAGCTCCTTCGAAACATCCTTCTTGCATTAATTTTCCTAATCTTACACAGATTGAATAATTTCTAACTTTGAAACATTTCCAGATTTCATTTTGACTATCACTTATGAACGATAGTTGCCTCCTTAAAGATTATGTCAATATGGTCCTTCCAGAATTATCACTATACTTCCAATTGTCCTTGAGCACCCAATCTTTGGTAAACCAAAGATTGTCCTCGAAAATTGTTTAATCCTTTGAGTCATATCCAGTTATATACCGTTTCCCTTCTTAATGCCTCAGGCATTTGGAATATTTTAGAACGGATGAATATAGCACATGTAATCAATCCTATATCCGAAGCATATAGGACATGATTAATGATGTCTCACACAAAGACTAAACTAGTATTTTGCTATAACATTTCCATTTCAGTTTGCCAAGTTCTCATAATTCAGATTATGAAAAAGGGATGTCGTAATGATAATCGAATTTTAGAACGCAAATAATGGACCCATATACAGAATTTCCTTATGTTGAGCCATTCCAACATGAAATTTATATATATATATATATATATATATATATATATATATATATATATATCCTTGACTAAATACGATTAAAATCTCAATCTAAGCTTTTAGATTTGAGATGAACTATAATTTCCTCTCCCTTAATTATAGCAAAACAACTCTTTCCCAATTGAAACTTTGTTTTCTATAATTAACATTGCTAACTTGCAATTCTTTATCATAATTATCATGTTCCCACTAACATGATGATTATGAGCATAACACTTATGCTCCCACTAGCTTTGACATGTACTCGGAAATCAGCTGACTTTCTTACCAAGGATCAGATTTCTGATACTAGATTGTTTTGATAAAACTTTATCAAAATCATACACATTGCCTTAGATAGCACACTTGTGTGTCTAAACAATTTTAAGAACTATGAAAAGGGATGTCGTAATCATAGTCTCGATTGTTTAGACCTTTGCCACTTCTCACAAGTCCAGGTTAGTGTGCCGGTAAACCATACACGCTCCACTAACGACTTTGAGAATGCAAATATTACAATTGCTATCTAGCTAAAATCTACTTAGTGAAAGAGTTTCCTCACCATCATTTTCATGAATTGGAGAGAAACCTTATGACACTTAGATTTACTGGTGTATGTGTTCTTATCCATGTGAATTGTCAAAACCATAGTCACAAGACAAGGATAATGACAAATCCAAACTCATATGGACTGAACTTAATCTTGATTTCTTGCCACCTGGCAGATCAAGGGCCTGCCATTGCTTCCAAGTTGTTGCGCAACCAATTGAGAACACTAAGAACTTATATGCAAAGCAAACTTTAACTGGAATGGGCACAAAATATGTCAACATGATAGGTTATAAACCTCAAGTTGTGTGTAGTGAAGAACTTCAGGTTTTATTCTTGATTAGTTCTTGAGACTTTCAAGCCCTTTAACACTCCCACTGTCGTCTTGACCTATAAGACTCCCTTGTCAAACATCCAAGAGATATTGTAGATTCTAATAAAGACACTTCACACAATTGGCCTTAGTTGGTCTTTGTTTTATCTAAAACATCACAACTTACCAATCTCAAATGTAGAAGAGTAGGAAACTTTTACTCTTACATTTGATAAGTGTTTTTAAACATTCTTTAAGACATGTCAATCAAATTACAATCTAGGAGTATGACTCTAAGACTTATATTGGAACGAAGTATGACTCATCTTCTTGACTTAACCATTTCAACAATTCAAGATTCCTCTTCTTATTCATAAGAATGCAATATGATTCCCTTAGAGAAATAATTGTTATATGGTTTCTTAATCATTAAGATGATCACAAAACTGATACTAAAGTACTCTCCCATCTTTTCAGATTTGAGAAACTTTTATCTTTCTGCCTAAGTTGATTGTTCTTATTCGCTCTGTCGTACATTGGAACCTTTTTCCAATGTCTCAGAATTACACTTAAGCTTGTAAGTATAACCATATTTACTGAGCTTTAGTAAATTATGACGAATAATCTTATCGATCTTTTGTGGTGGAGTTGACCAGTGCACAAGAATGTGTACTCGATCCCCTTAGTCCGTTACTTGACTCACACATCCATGTGAACAAGTAATTATTCTAAATTTTCCAATACTTGAAAGTTCTCATTCATCATGCTATACAACTTGCATGATTCCAAGTTCCGGTCCAATTGAAACTTGGGTGATGATAATCTTTCCTTATTTGGTAAATTTAGACATTACCACAAATGAAAGAATCAATTTCATATTTCCACTCTTGCTATTAATGGAATCATATAAGCAACAATTTTTCCTCAAATGCCATTGTAAGGATATTTTAAAATAAATAAAATCAAAAAATTTTCTTTTATTTTAAAACATTGCGGAAAAACTTATCCTTACAATCCATATGAAAACTTATTATTATCTATTCCTAAGCAATATCTCATAACTCCTAAGTAGTAGCTCAAGAATCCAATCTTCAAACTATGCGATAGAAATCCATCTACGCGATCAGATTCATCATATTCTTTCTTTAAGTTTCTTCACTTTTCTTTGATTCTTAAACATCACAATGTGATCCCGTCACATCATGTATCAAGAATCTCATAATAGAAACTTAGCAAAGTTAGATAGTGGACTTTACCTGAAGTAGAGTCAAACTTATTGACTTTAACATCCTTAGGTATGTTTGGCAGCTTTGCAACTAATGTCCCTTTCTTTGGCAATATAAACATATGGACCCTTTGATAATGGTACACGGGACTATCTCATACTTGGCCTTTCTCTTTACCATTTGGTCAACCAAGTTGACTATGGCCGATCCCTTTCCATTGGGAAGAGAGAGCTTTACTAGATATCCAATGTCATCATTGTCAATGTCCATAAAGCTTTAGGAAGTTGATCATAGCAAATAGATAAGATTATTAAGGGTCTTGTCATAGTCTGTTTCATAGGTGTTCCAAAGGAACTCACTATGTGACTTAGAAAGTAGTTGAACCACCAACTTTCTCAAGACTTTGACACCCAACTCTCCCAGCTTGTCAATGTGTGACTACATCTCCAAGAAGTGATCACACCTAGACCTTGCCTTGCCAATAGGGCTTGAGTGACCTTGAACTTGTGGGTTAGGGAGAATAACTTGAGGAGGTTAAAGAAGTATTATTTCCAAAGGACATCATCTTCATTTAGGAAACCTTGTTTCAAGAGATTTGGGAAGATCACAGATGTCTAAACTAGACATCTTTTGGGAGATATTCAAGATAGTTGATATAAATTCCTTAATATGACACCCAATATGAAATATTAAGGCTAGGACCCAACAAACTATTTTATAACTTAGAAGAGGGATGTCGTAATCCAAGCTATAAAATATTTGAAGGTAGGTGAATGAAGATTCACCAATTTCCACCAAGATAAACGAAATGTATTATTAGGTTTTAATTGGTTTTGAAACTCCTACATCTTTGAGATTCATTGAACTGTTCAATGTCATGTTTCAATCTTGAGTGTGCCCTTCAGGTTTTGTGACTGGGATGCTGAAGATCACAAAACAAGGTGTGAAGTAACCATGCAAATTACTTGGTACCCTTAAGTTTTTACCCCTCAATCGATGTGTCGGTTAACCACACACGCTCCATCGATACTATGATAAACATTAAGTTACCCTTTGCCTACCTTGTTAAATACGAGTTAGTGTGCCGGTTAACCACACACGCTCCACTAACCGACTTAAACAAAGTGCAAAGTGTAATTTCATGGATTAGCACCTTATTCACATTTTCCTAAGTAACTAAGATTGGGTATTATTAAGAGTTTAGTTACTTAGTATTTATCATTAATACTTTTAATGACGGGAGAATTATAGTCCTGTCAATCCCGTTCGGCTAACGACCCTCCACCGGTCAAGGAAGCGGTGGGTGAGAGTGGACACCCATTAAACTGCCATTTTATAGGCAGTAACCTTATAGCCCCCTTATAGACCGGCTTCGTGAGTGAGGCCTACTAACGGTAAGACTGATTTTACTCTTATACATATATATAAATATTATTAACTTATAATATTATAAAGTATAAGGGTTGAATTTTAACTCTTTAAAATTCTAAGGGCTTAACTTGGAATTAAAGTATTCATAATAGAAAACTTTACAAATTCCAAAAATTGAGGGCAAGTTTTGAAACTATTCAAAACTAATTAATTCCATAACTTATGAGTTTAAAGTTGTTTTAATTAAAAACTCTTCAAGTTCCATAACTTGAGGACAAGTTATGGAAGACTTTAAACTAATATAAGAATTAACTTTTCTTTATTTTATAACTTATGGAATTAATTAATGTTACATTTTTTATTTATTTAGTGAAGTGACTCTTAAACTACCATAACTTGAGGACAAGTTATGGAGTCATAAAACCATTCAATGAGACAAGAGTCTTCATTTTGTAACCTTTGCCAAAATTTATGAGTTTTATGATTCTTAAATGTGACTTTTCATATAACTTGAGGACAAGTTACAAAAACACACTTTGGAATCAACTCCTAGATTAAAATGGATTGAAATCAACTATTTCACACAACTTTACTATTAATATAATCAACTCATAAGAACAAGATAATTCAAATCAAATTTTTTCATGTAATTAGTCTAATCTTTAAACTAATACAAAACATGAATCTATTGACAATTATCTTTGAAATTGGATTAGCATGAACATTACCACATCAAAATCAAGTTTATAAGTTACAAAACATCTTAGGGTAATGTTCCTAGTCTAATTCTAGCCAAAAAAAGTCGAATTTATGTTGTTTGGGCGTCCAACTCGTCGAGTGCATTAACCAACTCAGTGAGTTGGATCGATTTGATCACTTTTTAGGCATGGACTCGCCGAGTCTCCTGATGGACTCGCCGAGTTTGATGATCAGACGGCAACAACTTCGATTTTTTAAGCAGTTTTGCAAGTATAACAAGAAAACAAGCCTAGGCTCTGATACCACTGTCGGGTTTTGAGCATTCTAACACTCCTAAGTGTACATGAAACCCTAAATACCTGGGATCTATGTTTTCTCTATTATACATGCAAATAAGATCTTTGCAAGGCTTTAATCCTAACTAGCATATTATGAAGTTCTTATACTACAAAGTACTAGTTAGATAACATACCTTTTGATGTAGCTTGATGTCTTCAAGCTTTAAGAGCTTAGCCCCAATAGTGTGGAAGCCTCAAGTGGAATCACAAATCACCAAAACACCTTGGAAGACTTTAGAGAATATGAATACTTGGTTCTCTTTAGTGAAATCGACTAGCCCTTCTTAGTGTACCCACACTAGTGCCCATTTCACCAATCAATGACATCTTTATATAGTATGGAGACCAGGGTTAAACCCATGACCTTTCATTTCATATGATACATGGGTTAAAGACTCCATGGACTATCCATGAAAGCTTAGCCCAACCTAAATGAACTTGGCCCATTCCATATATATATAAGAGTCCATATTTAATTAGTTCATTTTGATCACTTAATTAATTCTAAATGAAGTCTTGATCAATACTAATTAAATAATATGATTCCTTATTAATATATTAGAACTTATAATATATTAATATAAATCATAAATATACTATTCTCAAAAGACTATCCATATAAATTGTGTCGGTGAAGTGTAACCCAAATGGACCATGCCGAGTCGGGTCAAGTACATTCCAAATATAGTTATGGACTTAGACATTAATCCAACAGGGGGCAACTCAATTTGCTTGACATCAAATCTTGTAGATTTTAGCACCTCTAAATTATTGACCAACCTCTCAATATTTGGATCCAAAGAATAACGCTTCAATTGTTCGGCTAGCTTCCGACAAAAAACCCTTTGCTTAAAATCATTTCCAATGCATCACTATTAGACAACTCGAACAATTCTTGAGTTATTAGCTCAACAACATCAACAAAGTACAAATATGAAACATCACTAGGATATCTCATGACATCATAAATATTATAACATATTGTTTCACCATCAAACTCCATCGTCAAACTTCCCGCATACACATCGATCTTCATCCTAGACGTCTTCAAAAATGATCTCCTATGTAGGATTAGAGCTGATTTGGAGGACACTTGCTTATATAGATCAATCACTTAGAAATCTGCCAGAAAGACCAATTGACTCACGTTCACTAAAACATCTTCCAAAACACCTCTAGGAAAGACACTTGATTTATCCGCAAGAGAGATTATGACACCGGTTTCACATAAAGGCTCGACATTCACTGATTCATTCACCGAATAGGGAATGGCATTGATAGAGGCCCCAAGATCAAGCATGGCACTAATAAAAGTGATGTCCCAAATCTTGCAAGGAACCGTAAACATTCCAGGATCTTTGCATTTGGGTGGATGTTTCCTTTGTAAAACCGCATATGCATTTTCATTCATCGAAATTTTCTCATTTCCTTTCAACTTCCTCTTGTTGGTACAAAGTTCTTTCAAAAACTTTACATATATAGGGATTTTCTTGATTGCATCAAGTGGAGGATGTTTAGTTCCACCTTTCGAAAGGTGTCCAAAATCTCTTTCTCCTCCATGTTCTTTTTCGACATCTCAAAGCGGGAGGGGAATGGCGGTTGATTAGCTATTGGTGTTACGAGGGGAATAGTCTTCTTTGGAACTCCAGATTGTGCATAATTCTTGAATATAGGTTCTTCAATGGGAATGACTTTTATTTCTTCCTCTTCATCCCTTGGCTTCTTCTTTGAACTACTCTCTCCAGTTTATGTCCCACTTCTCAAGGTCACGACATTGACATTTGGGTTCTTTTCGATTTGGGAAGGAAATTTCCCACGGGACTTCAACTTACTTATAGATGTAAATGTATCTCCCATTTGTGCTTCAAGGTTGGAGATACTAGTTCTTGTCTCTTTTTGGAATTAGTGGCTACTAGTGGCAAGGGATTTGACAATGTCTTCAAGAGACATTTTGGAACTATTCGGTTGGGATTAAGGAAGTTGTTGATGATGATGTGGAGGGTGTGGTTTTGGTTGATAGTGATGGGTTTTAGTCATAATAACATCCTATGTGCTCATACAAACCCTAATGCTTGGATCTAGGTTTCTCTATTGTACATGCAAGTTATCCAAGACTATAAACCCTAATTCTAGCATTCAAGTTATAATATTAACATGAGAATAGGTTTAAGATCATACCTTGACTGTTATGTAGCAATAACAATCTCAATTCCTCCTTGTATTGACTTTAGAAAGCTTAGAGTCACAAATGTCACTCCTCTAATGGTTCACAAACACCATAAGCAAGAGGATGAAGAGGAGAGAGGATAGAGGATGCCCAAAACGTGTTCTAACCCTAGAAGAGAAGTTCCCCCACGTTTTTGAGCCTTAAGGGTTCCATATGTAGTGAGGCTATTAGGGTTATCTAACAAGAAAACCCTAATTTGGATGCTTAAGCCCTAAGCAACCCATAGACTCCTTTAATTAAGGCTTTGGACGATTTCCTTATGGGCTTCCCCATATAATTCGTCCACTCCTTAATTTAAGACAATCCATAGCCCAAATTTCAATTATCTTATAATTACAATTCAAGTCCCTTAAGTTTAATTAATCTCTTTTAGTCACAAAACCAATTACCAATTAATTATTGACTAATATTAATTTAACAATATGATTTCTCCTTTAATATATTATTCTCATAATATATTAATAAATCATATTTAATCCTTTCTCTCCATAATTCATCCTATCAAGTTGCTTTGGTGAAGGCAACCCAAAAGGACCATGCACCATCGGGTCAAGTACATACCAAAATAGTTATAGACTTAGACACTAATCCAATAGTCTCCCACTTGGAAATGTCTAATAACTATTCTATGTATGACTTCAGATCCTGATCTACAATCGTAGCTTTCTAAAGCTGCTGTCAACTCTAATCCTATCAGATACGTGTGTCCTTTAGATAAGGGATCATGTATTCCTCCATTCTAGATATCGTAAGACATGATTTCTAATCATTCTCTTTGTACTATTTCTCGATCTCCGATTTATGACGACTGAATAATTGAACAAATCAAATTAGCCCTAGCCCGGCTGAGCATTTATGTTTGTCATCACTAAATCATCGAGGGGCCCAAAGATATCGCTTTTATCCTTCTTTGGATAAAAGGAACGGATAAAATTTGATACAATGCTTGCTTGCACTAACTCACCGAATCACAGACAACAATATGTTTTATAACACCAAGTTACTAGTGTGTTTAAATATTATCAATGTGCAACCGATTAGCAAGATACAACTCACACATATCGTTTTCAAGAATATAAGATGTTATCGTCTCCCCAATCACTCGTGATACAATTCATGGAGTGATCCAAGTGAGCGTGGGTTTAATCCAATGCTCAAATTCATATTCATAAGCACTCATGAACGTTGCAGCAAACATTTATTTATGTCTATAACTCTTTTAGACAATCCACACACCAATTCACGACAGTCTTCATTCATATCTACTTCCAACATATGAACGACTGTGGCCCTTTCGAATAATTTGACTGTTCTAAACCAATTAAATTATTCAGGAAGTCAAAACATGCAAAGTGAAACACGAGAATAATACTAATCCCATATGGCCTTAAACCTTTGAGCATAAATAAAACACCTTTTATTTATCACCATATTGATTACTCATTATTTGTCGTTACGGGTAATCGACTTCTTACTTGAATTATTACACTTGTCCCATGCTCCTAGCATGCACACAATATTTACCTATGGTTCTTTCTTTGTGAAATAGATCAAATTGAACATATTTCCAATCATTCTCATTTCACAACTCCAAATCCTTTTCCATAAGTGAAAGAATATCAAATTCTTGCTACTTATAGAATATGCAAGATTCTAACATTTTATGCAATGATCCTTTCGTAATGCACTGCACCAAAGTCACAAAGACTATTGCCAATGATATTACAAAGTCCTCTATCGGAAATTGTTCCAAGACAGTTCCTTAGATATGATGTCTCTTATTCAAAGTACATTTCTTTGAACATCCTTTTGCATAAAAGTTTTTAATCTAGACATAGATTTTCAATATTCAATTCCCAATATGGACACGCTTCCATATTTTCCATATGACAACTCATTCTTAATAGAATCTTATCTATTCGTAATGATGTCGATATGGTCCATCCAATATGGAAACATTTCCATAATTTCCATATGACAACTCATTCTTAATAGAATCGTTTCTATTCATAATAATGTCGATATCGTCCATTCAATACCATGCTTCCAACTACTCATAAGCAACCAATCATCGTCGAACTTTGGATTGTCCTTTGATAGTTTTTTAATTATTTTAGTCAAAACCGATTCTAGTCCCTTTTCCCTCTAAATGCGTTAGACATTTTGAAAAAATTTAGAATGGTCAAACATTAAAGCATTTGCAATCGATCCTATACCCGAAGCGTATGGGACACGACGCATAATGTTTTATTTGCTATGTTCTCAAAATTTGAATTGTGAAAAGGAATGCCATAATCATAATCGAAATTTTAAGAACACACTATGTATCTTTGACGAAATTTATCAACATTTCTCATCCTAAGCCTTTAGATTTGAAATGAAGCATAATATTCTCTCCCTTAATTATAGCAAACCAACTATTCCATCCTTACAACTTTGCAAAGAATGACTCTTGTTTTCTATAATTAATATTGTCAACTTGCAATACCTTTCTTAATAATCATACAATCATAACATTTATGCTCCCACTATCATGATGATTATTATAAAACATAACACTTATGCTCCCACTAGCTTCGACATGTATTTATAAACATCTTAACTTTCAGAAAAAAATACCTATTGAATTTCTTAATTCCATGTTTCTAATACTTAGTAGGTTGATAATCTTTTATGAAAGCCTCTTAAACTTATACACCTTTTCCTTAGATAGCTCATATGTGTGTCTAAACAATTAAGACTAGTTGCCAAACCTCACAATTCAAATCATGGAAAGGGATACCGTAACCATAATCGAATTCGAGAATGCAATTTTACAATCACTATTTTCTTAAAATCTTTCTTAGTGAAAGCTTTTCCTCACAATCATTTTCATGAAGGAGGAAATCTTATGACACTTAGATTTAAACGTTGTATGTGTTTCTATCCATGTGAATTTGTTAAAACCAAAGTTTACGACAAATTCAAACTCATATGGATCGAACTTTCTTAATCTTGATTTCTTACCTTATGGTGGCACAGCTGCCCACCATGTCTTCCAAGTAGTTAAGCAGCTCACCCTTTCCTATCAATGTACCTTTCATTGATTAAGGTTCCTTGCCTTTTATGCGTTCAAAATGAGAACTCATAGGACTCACATGCATAATTAACTCAATTGGAAACAGCACAGAAACAAAATAATGTCAACACGATAGGTTGTCAACCTTAACTCGTGTGCTAGTGATGAATGATAAGGTTTATTTGATTTGTTCTTTAAACCTTTCAAGACCATTAAGACTCCCACTGACTCCTTGACATATAAGATTCTCTTGTTAATAATCATTTCTTGACAAACAATTATTCAAGAGTTAGTGTACCTTATATCAAAACACTTCATAAATTGCTCCTAGTTGGTCTTTGTCTTATCCAAGACATCACAACTTTCCACATTTGATGAATGTTATAAACCTTATTAATACTTTTCCACTCGACGTCACAATCTTAACTTTAACACTTGTTATTGGATCAAAGTATGATTGACCTTTTGATTTAACCATTTCTTCAATTCTTGATTCCTCTTCTTAACCATACAACTGTACTAAGACTCACATAGAGGATCAATTGATATATGGTTCTTAATCATTAAGACCTATCATAAAGCATAAAAGCTACTCTCCATTCTTCTTAGAATGGAGAAACTTTTATCTTTATGCCTACTTGATTCTTCTTATTCGTTTTGCTATTGATTTAAACATTTTTTAATCAATTCCGAATTACACTTAATCTTCTATGTATAATCATATTTACTAAACTTTTAGTAAATCATGATGAATGTCTTGTTACTATTATGGTGTACTTTGACCATCACATAACTTTGTGTACTCGATCTCCAAGTCCTTCACTTGACACTTTGTCAACGAATTAGTCTAATTTCCAAATATGAAATTTCTCATTCATCATGCAACCAAGTTGTGTGATTCCAAATTTCTGTCCAATTGAAACTTGGGCGATGTGAAACTCTCCCTATTTGGTAAATTCTCGACTTTTTCCATAAACACCATAAATAAGAATCATATCCATTTGTTGTAGAAATATTCAAACATCAATTTTCATAACGATTTCATTGCAAGGAAGTAAACAAATAAATAAATAAGTCAAACCAAAATTTATTTTATTTATAAAAGCAGCGGAAAACATTTGTCCTTACAATGCAAAATTCATTGAAAACTATGTATTACAAAAAAGAAAATTTCTAACAACTCTATCATAACTATTTAAGCTCAAAATCTAATCTTCAAGTTCATGCGATCGAGATCCATTTCTTTGTGATTAGACTCATCTTGCTCTTTCATCAAGCTTCCTTTCTTTTCACCGATCGTACAAAACATTCAAATGCAATCTTATCACATCATGTACTAAGAATCAACGAATAGGAACTTAATTTAGATAGTGGATTTTACCTGAAGCACAACCATACTCTTTGACTCTCACATCTTTGGAATCTTCAGGCTCTTGGGGCAGATTTCTATCCAACGCCCTATCTCTTGGTAGCAAACGCAGGTTGCTTCTCTTAGAACGTCATCGGAAGCATGGTCGGTTGACTTTCCCAACAAATACGCTCCATTGCTTCGCCAAATCATTTCTGATTCAGCAGCAATGAGCATGTAAGTTAGGTCAATGAAGTTGTCATCATGATCCATCATATAATACTTTCTTTTGAACTCATTATATGATTCAGGAAGTGATTGCAAAACCCAATTTACAACCAACTCATTCGGGAATGACACACCCAACATTATCAACCTACCAATGTGTGATTTCATTCCTTGAACATGGGCACACACGGGTTTACCATCTTCATGTTTCATTTCCAATAGGGCTTTAGTGAAGTTCAACCTTTCAATTCTTCGATCTTGTGGGTTAGGGAGAACAATTGGAGGAGGTGGAGGAAGTGAAGCATGATATCTTGTTCCTCGATCGAATCAAGGAATACCATCTTCATGTGGAATGCTTGTTCCACGGGATTTTGGAAGACCATAGTTGTCGAACTTTGACATCTACAAAACGGGAGAAAACGAATTCAAGTTAGTTGATTGATTGAGTCCTTAGTAAATCACCCAAATGAAATTCCAAGGCTATGACCCAACACAATACGCTACAACCTAGAGAAGGGATGTCGTAATCTAGTTGCAGAATATTTGAAGGTAAGTGAATGACGATTCACTAATTTCCACCATGAAAAACGAAAAAGAAATTTAAGTTTTAAATTTATGAAAAATCCTAGATCCTTTGAGATTCATTGAACATTTCAATGGCATGTTTAAATCTCTATATGCCCCTCTTGTTTGTGACTGGGATGCCGAGGATCACAAAGCGGGTGTGAATAACCATGCAAACTTACATGGTGCCCTCACATGTTGCAGTCACCTATTCGATGTGCCGGTAAACCACACACGCTCCACCGAACTATGACAAACATTGAGTCACCCTTTGCTACCTTTGCTTAGAACCATTTAGTGTGCCGGTAAACCACACACGCTCCACTAACGTCTTCGCAAGGGCACAAAGTGTAATTTCATGGAATTGCATCAATTCACTTTTGCCTAAGTAACTAAGATTGGGAATTTGAAAAACATTTAGTTACTTTGTATTTCATTATACTTATAATGGAAGGTTTCGTCCTATCCTACCCGTTCGGCTAACGACCCTCCACCAGTCAAGAGTGCAGTGGGCAAGAGTGGATACCCATTGAATCGTCATTTTAAAGGCAATTTCCTTAAACACCCCTTAAAGACCAGCTTCGTGAATGAGGCCTACTAACGGTAAGACTGACTTTTACTCATACATATATATAATGTTAGACTTTTAATGTATATATATATATATATATATATATATATATATATATATATATATATATATATATATATATAGTATAGGGTGTATTTTACACTTTTAAAATACTAGGTGGTCAAATTTAATAATTATACTTTTAATTCAATTAAATTGCAAACCAAAACTTTTTATGCATTTATTAAACCTCTTTTAATTATATACCTTAATTAATTAATAAAACCATAAGGGTGTGAATTGAACTTTTCAAAACATTACTGGGGTTTTAGAATTTAACATTCCTAATTAAACTTTTAATCAACTTTTAAATTCCAAAACTTGAGGGCAAGTTTTGAAACATTTCAAAAACATTATGGTTTAGAATTTAAATATACATCGAAATTAAACTTTTAATCAAAATTTAAACTCCAAAACTTGAGGGAAAGTTTTGAAACATTTCAAAACAATAGGGTTTCAACTATTTAAATTTAAAAACAACAAAATTTTTGGGTTCAAATTTAAACTATAAAACCTAAAGCGGAAAATATGAAACTTTTCATAACAACAACGATCAAATAAAAAATAATCTAAATTAACATTTAATCACATAATTATCCATATTTGATTTATTTAATGATTTCTTGCAAAACAATTTACCAATTTAATCAAAATAATTAATCAATTATCACATAAGGAAACAAATATTTTATTAATTGATAAATATCTTTAATTAGATCAAGAATATAGTCAAATATATCATAAAATCGGATTTATATTGATCTAATAAGATAAGGCAACTATCCTTAAGCAAAAACAGCAAGAAATCCCGAAAATAGCTCCATCTGACGCTCGAACTCGCCGAGTACCCCCATGGACTCGCCGAGTAGGGGCAACTCGCCGAGTCCACAGTGGGACTCACCGAGTCTATGATGCAGAACCACAAAAATCGAATTTTTTCAACATACAAGGCATCAATACAATAGAAACCAATCTAGGCTCTGATACCACTGATGGGTTTTAGTCATAAGAACATCCTTTGTACTCATACAAACCCTAATGCTTGGATCTAGGTTTCTCTATTGTACATTCAAGTTATCCAAGACTATAAACCCTAATTCTAGCATTCAAGTTATCATATTAACATGAGAATAGGTTTAAGATCATACCTTGACTGTTATGTAGCAATAACAATCTCAATTCCTCCTTGTATTGACTTTAGAAAGCTTAGAGTCACAAATGTCACTCCTCTAATGGTTCACAAACACCATAAGCAAGAGGATGAAGAGGAGAGAGGATAGAGGATGCCCAAAACGTGTTCTAACCCTAGAAGAGAAGTTCCCCCACGTTTTTTAGCCTTAAGGGTTCCATATATAGTGAGGCTATTAGGGTTATCTAACAAGTAAACCCTAATTTGGATGCTTAAGCCCTAAGCAACCCATATACTCCTTTAATTAAGGCCTTGGACGATTTCCTTATGGGCTTCCCCATAGAATTCGTCAACTCCTTAATTTAAGACAATCCATAGCCCAAATTTCAATTATCTTATAATTACAATTCCAGTACCTTAAGTTTAATTAATCTCTTTTAGTCACAAAACTTATTACCAATTAATTATTGACTAATATTAATTAAACAATATGATTTCTCCTTTAATATATTATTCTCATAATATATTAATAAATCATATTTAATCCTTTCTCTCCATAATTCATCCTATCAAGTTGCTTTGGTGAAGGCAACCCAAAAGGACCATGCACCATCAGGTCAAGTACATACCAAAATAGTTATGGACTTAGACACTAATCCAACAGATACTGTGGTTGTGGATGTTGGTAATGAGGTTATGGTGGTGTATAGGAAGGTCTAACCAATGCATTTTGAGGCAATGATCTTGGGTTGTAGCTCATGTTGGGATTTGGCGTCCATCTTGAATTGTAAGCATTTTGGTAACTGGATGGCTTATTGTGGTAGTTTTGGAACTCTCCTGTGGCATTCACGTGTTCCACATCTTCTTGAAGAATGGGACACATATCCGTAGGATGTCCCATTATTGAACGTATTCCACAAACCATCACTTGTGGAGTTTGTCCCATGGCTAGCTTTTGGTCAACGAAGGTTAGATCTTTGATTTGAGATTCGAGGCTTGATGTTCTCACTTCATTGACTTTTTGTTGTGTGTCTCTTTTCATGTCTTGTTGCGGGCTACAATGTTGGGAATTCGCAGCTATGGTGTTGAAGAGTTGTCTTGTTTGTTGTGGAGTTTTACTAAAGACATCACCACCACTTGAGGCATCAACAAGTATTCTATTTGTTGGCAACAATCCCTCATAGAAGTGTTGAATGAGGAGTTGTTCTGGAATTTGATGTTGTGGGCAACTATAGCACAAGTTGTTGAACTTCTCCCAATAATCATGAAAAGTCTCATTTTGACCTTAGTGGATTCCATAAATCTCATTTCTAAGACTCGAGACTCTTGAAGCGGGATAGAACTTGTCATGAAAAGCTCTTGCCATGTTGGTCCATTAGTTGATTGACCATGAGGGAAGAGAGAATAACTAATCCTTTGCTCTATCGGCCAATGAAAAGGGGAATGCCCTTAGTTTGATTTGGTCATCAGTTGACCCTTATGGCTTCATACTAGTGCAAAAAATGTGGAACATCTTCAAGTGATTATGGGGGTCTTCATTCTCTAATCCATGAAAATTTGGAAGGTGCTGAACTAAACTTGACTTCAATTCCGAACCCCCTTCCAAAACAGGGTAATTGATACCTGTTGGAGTTTGGGTAACATCGGGTTCCATCATTTTCCTCAAAGTTCATTCGGGAACTTCTCCTCTATCCGCCATTGCAATTGGTTTAATAATGGATGGATTTTATTGTAAAGGTGGTGTTTTGGGAATTTGTTGGAGAGGGTCGGGACTAGAATCGGATTCTGTATCACTTGATGAAGCGGGTTCAACCTATGGATCCCCATGAGGATTAGAAGTTTGACCATGTTCTATTCTCTTTTCCTTCGCCAAACGCCTTCCTTTTTTTTCAATTTACGGGTTGTAAATCAAGTCACCTATACACTAAGATCTGAGAATAGAGAAACAAATTGATTAAAAATAAACCAATCACCAGCAACGGCGCCAAAATTTGCTTGTTGTCGAGGCCAACAAAATAAATAACCCTAAATCTTTTACACTAAAATAGTGTATAGTGGTAAAGGGGTCGAATCCACGGAGACTGGTTCAATATGTTACTCAATAAAAATCTCTTTGTAAAAATACTTGTTAAATAACAGTAAAAATATAGATGGGGGTTTTGGTCTTTTGAAATACTTGAAATAAACTAAAACTAAACTAACGTTTAAATGGACAATTTAACAAAAACAAGATTTGATGTAAAATCAATAAGGGAGAGATAGTTGACTTAAACTTTCCTCACTTTGACTTTTGGGGAACATATCATTAGAATCCAATGGTGCAATACTTGTTTAACATCATTAATTTTTCTATAGTAATCCAAGAAGCATGATATTACCTAGACTTTTCTTAGTTGTTAAAATGGTTAGAGAAGCTCATAACAATTTCCTTAGTCAAAGTCACAATTTTCATTAAGCATGTAACTAGTGAAAGTGAACTAGCATTAAGAACCAAAAAGTTACCAAATCTAAGAGAAGTCAAAAGCTTCCACTACCAGGTTGAAGAAAACGATTTTATGATTGTGTGCAGTAAAAATAACACAAAAATCACTTGTTCCTTGCTAATTTGAAGATCCTTTACTTAATCAAAAAATTAGCCAACTAATCACCACAAACACATTTAAACTCGTGAATAAAAACATACAAGTATTGATAAGATGTTAAAACACAAAACATTTTCATAAAGATTCAAACACAAGTTCATGGATTCTTCAACATTCAACAAAAGTTCAAACGATTCAACAAAAGTCAACCAAGTTTTTTTTAGCCAAGCATGGCTAAACTTAAAGAAACAAAGCTAGTAAAGATTGTACCAAACATTGAACAAGAATTAAAGGGTGAAATTATGAAGTTCTTGAGGGTTCTTGGCCTTTAAAGTGCTCCAAAACTCCAGAGAGAATGCCTCCAAATCGGATGTCAAGTATAAGGCTGAAGAGGCACACCAACCTTCCCAATATAGAGCTCCAAATGAAATCCCGAATTTGCCCCTCCAGGAATCCATGCGGTCCGTGTGGATTCTTAGGCGGGCTGTGTGACTATGACGAAGTTTTGGGCTTCTTCAAGATTTGGGCCCCCACAACTATTCTATTGGCCCAATTCGAGTCTAATCAACTTATAGCCCATTTTTCTTCAAGATTTCATCAATTTGAGCCCAAATTGCCTCTCCAAATCACTCAAAGCTTCCGCAAACTCTCGATCATTGAACTCCGCACACTTTAAAATTCTTCCACACCTTGAAATTTAAAGTTCAAATCTTCCAAGCCTTTAACCAACTGACAAGCCCACTCCATGAATCACCTCCATATCCTTCAAGCTCGAAATCTCCATTACCCTTCAAGTCCAATTGCCTCCCAAATATTCCGTACTGTTAGTCTCCAAAAAAATCTACAATAATACTCAACAAGCTAGAAACTACCTGAAATGGTCATAAATTAACAAAAAGGGAAATATGCATGGAAATTAACTAAAATGCGAATGAAATGTGCTAAAATAAACTATAAAAAGAAGTAAATAAAATGAAGCTATCAGCGATAAGAATCTTCCATTACTTAGAAAATTACGACACTACCATAAATAACATTATTAAGAATCACATCCACTTAATATTGCCTATAATAGAAACACACAAGCATCCATCTTCACAAATGACATTGTAAGGAGATATAAATAAGACAAAAATCAAAAATTATTTTATTTATAAAAAGGTGATGAAAACTTGTCCTTACAACGCAAATTCAAATGAAAAATATGGTATTACATATTCCTAAACAATCTATCATAACTCTAAGCAGCAACTCAAAAAATCGATCATCGAATCATGCGATCGAAATCTATTTCTTCACGATCAGACTCAACCCACTTCTTCCTTTAAGCTTCCTTTCTTTTCTTTGATCCTACAAAACATCAAAATGTAATCTTATCACATCATGTATTAAGAATCTCCAAATAGGAACTTAATAGAGTTAGATAGTAGATTTACCTAAATCAGAGCCATACATCATGACTCTCCCGTCTTTGCAATCTCTCAGGTAAATATGGCACCTTTGCATCTAATTTGCCTTCTCTTGGCAATAGAAACAAATTGACTCTTTTGGAATGGTACACATGACAATCTCAGACCTAGCCGTTCTCTTACCTAGATAAAACCTTTCTGTACTTCCAATGTTGTCATTGTTAATGTCCATGGAAGTATGAGAGGTTGATCTTCCCAAAAAAAAATTCTTGACCAGTGCGTCAACTCATTTCTGATTCAGCATCAATAAGAAAATAGGTAAGATTAATGAGGGTCACGTCATGTTCCATCATATTGTAGTCTCTAATGAACTCACTATGTGATTCGGGAAGTGATTAAAGAACCCAGTCAACACCTAACTTCCTTGAGACATCGACACCCAACATCCTCAACTAGTCAATGTGTGATTTCATCTCTATGATGTGTGTATACATAGACTTTCCATCTTCGTGCCTTTTTTCCAAGAGGGCTTGAGTGACCTTGAACTTCTCAAGTCTTCGAACACGTGGGTCAGGGAGAATAATTAGAGGAGGTGGAGGAAGTGAAGTTCCACTTAACCATAAACAAGGTATTGGTCTTTCACCTTGATCGTTACGTGCACTTCCACTTTTATGAGGAAAAAATTTTCTAAAGGATTTGGGAATACCATAATTTTCATAAGTAGACATCTACAAGGGGAGAAAATTCAAGTTAGTTTATTGAGTCCTTAATAAAACACCCAAATGAGATATTAAGGCTAGGACCTAACACCATATTCTACAAGTTGGAAGAGGGATGTCGTAATCCAGCTGCAAAATATTTGAAGGTAGGTAAATGACGATTTACAAATTTCCACCATGTAAAACAAAAAAGAATTTAGGTTTTAGATGAATTGAAATTCCTAGATCTTTTGAGATTCATTGAACTTTTCAATGTCATGTTTAATCTTGATTATGCCCTTTAAGTTTGTGACTAAGATGCCGAGGATCACAAACAAGGTGTGGATAACCATGCAAATTAGCTTGGTACTCTCGAAGATGTCCATCAACTAATCAATGTGTTGGTTAACCACATACGCTCCATTGATCTATGATAGTGTACGAGGTACCAATTTCCATCCTTCATTGGTCCCATATTAGTGTTCTGGTTAACCACACACGCTCCACTAACAACCAACAAGGTGCAATGTGCAATTTCATGGATTAGCACCAATTCCACATTTTTCTTAAAGTAAATAAGATTTGGGAGTTTATAAAAGTGTTAAGTTACTTGTATTTCATTATACTTATAATAGAAGGTTGTGTCATATCCTAGTCGTTCGGCTAACGACCCTCCACTAGTCAATGGTGTGGTTGGTAGAGTGGGTACCCAATGACGGTCATTTTGTAGGTCGCTTCCTTAAATACCCCTTATAGACCAACTTTGTGAATAAGTCCTACTAACAGTAAGACTCTTTACTCATACATGTATAATATTATACTTTTAATTTTATATTGTATAAGGATGTATTTTACACTTTTAAAATAATATGTGGTCTAATTTAATAAAATTATAGTTTTAATTTAATTAAATACAAACCCTGTCATTATGGATTTATTAACTCTCTTTCAATTATACACTTAATCAATTAAATAAAACCATAAGGGTGTAATATGAACTTTTCAAAATACTAGGGTTTTAGAATTTAATATTTCAAAATTAATATCTTTTAATTAAATTTTAAATTCCAAACCATAAGGACAAATTTTGAAACCTTTCACAATATTAAGCGTTAACTATTTAAATTTCAAAAACTAAAACTTTTAAATTTAAATTTAAACTATACAACCTAATGGTGTAATTTGAAACTTTTCTAAATTACTAGGTCAAATATTTGAATAATAATGATCATATATTATCCATATTTAACCAAATCCATCAATTTTGATAAGGATAAGCATTCCAAACATAAAAAATCGATTTTAGCCAAGAAAAACGAGTTTTGGAAGTAATCGTCAACAAAATCTGGCCAGAAAATCGAAAAACCTGGCGCCAGACCCTTGGACTCGTTGAGGTTACTATAGAACTCGTCGAGTAGGACCTACTCGTTGAGTGCATACATGGACTCGGCGAGTCAGCCAGTCAGAAGACAAAAAAAATCGATTTTCTTGAGCTTTGGTAATTCACCTTTGCATTTATTCACTAGAAAAATGACCTAGGCTCTGATACTACTGGTGTATTATTTGCATAACATCAATCCTATGGTGTACATGCAACCCTAATTACTTTGATCTATGTTTTTTCTAAGTAAACATACAACACTGAATACCAAAGCAATAAACCCTAATTGACTAGCATACAAATCTAAATATCACATATAAATAGAGTTAGGAATATTACCTTGATTCTTATGTAGCAATAACAATCACAATCCTTCTTGATCTTGACTCTTGAAAGCTTAGTGCCCCAAGTGTTGCACCTCTAACGGAGTCACAAACACCACAAGCAACAAGATTACTTCGGAGAGGGAGGAGGAGGCACAAAATTCGTCCAAGGCACTCTTAGAAGGCATAGGGCCGAATTTTGGAAGCCTTAGGGTTCCTTTTATAGGTGAGCTGCTAGAGTTTTAATCAAAACCCCAATTGGATTGCTTAACCACCAAGCAACCCTTTAGATCCTTCCAAAATCAAGGTCTAGACGATTACTAAGTGGGCTTCCACCTTGAATTCGTCCTCCTAATTCCTAAGGGATCTATAGTCTAAAACTCAATTATCTTATAATTGCAATTCCAGTCCCTTAAGTTTAATTAATCAGTTTTGACCACAAAATTAATTCTAAATTAATTATTAATCTATATTAATTAAGCAATATGATTTCTCTTTTAATATGTTATTCATATAATATATTAATCAATCATAATTAATCATCTTTCTCCTTAATTCATCCTGTAAGTTGCTATGGTGAAGGCAACCCAAAAGGATCATGCTCATAATCGGGTCAAGTACATACAAAAATAGGTATGGGCTTTGACACCTAATCCAACACTATTATCACTGGAATTCAATGGTGGATGTGGTATTGGCTCCTCCTGCCTCCAACCGTTTATCCTGTACGTATTTTTGTTATAATGCTACATAATTATGTTATTTTTTTGTTTGATTGAAGAGTCAAGACCATGATGATAATTCATCAGATTATAATTTTGTTATTTTTTCAGGTAACGATTTCATAAAACTAATTTGATTACTTGATGAATCTGATTTGCTTTCAGAATTAGCCTCTTTCAATCATTTATTCAAGATTTCTTTATGCTTTCATTTTTTTGCAATCATTTAGTTTTTTGTTAACAAAATAATGCTTGTTCTTTTTGGTTTTTAACTGGAAAATTTTAGTATATTCTATTTGATTTTTCTTACAAATAACAAAATATTATGTGGTTCCTCTATTTGAATCAATCATGTTTTGGTTATTTCAACTATTTGCCTTTATGCATTTGAAGATTAGATGAGGTTGTGCATAGAAAGCTAGTAACCTGGTCAAACCATAATGATTTTCTCCAAGGCCACATGTCATTGCTTGGCCAAGAACTTTTTTAAATTGCTTCATGTTCTTTCAGTTTCTTGTATTTTTCTAATAGTGAGGGGCATCTTCTGGTTGTTGTGGTTGACATTAGCGATCATGATCCTCATTGAGCAAACACTTGTCACCGGCACTGATGGTTACACATTTAACAAACTTTTTTTTATTTAGATTTTAGAACTTAATAAATATTTAATTCAATCATATTTTGGTTGTTCTTTCAATTGTTTGTCTCTGTGCATTTGAAGATTAGTTGAGAAATTGGAATTTATAGTGTTTTTATGTATGACTTGTTGGATCTCACAGATGACATGTTGGTATTTTGTGTTCTTTTTTTGTATGGGGATAATCTATTGTTGAATGTTTTTATAAAAAATATAATGTTATAACTTAAATGGTAGATCATTACGAAATTGTTATAAAAATGATGATCTAGGATAATATAGTAATTTTGCACAACTATTTAGATACAAAACAAACAACAAGTTTTAGTCAGAAGTTAACTCAGTTAGAACTGTTAACCCAATCAACTCTAACACAGTTAGCAACTACCAAACGACCCTTAACATTTTTGGCTTCTTATTCTTCAAAGATTTCACAATGAGTTAGGTAAAGATGATGAGTAGTGTACCAACACCAAGTTAATTCAAAGTTTCGAGAAATAGCAAAAACTGTTTCAAAAATGAATAGGTTGTACAACAATCTACAAACCCAAAGGAGAAGTGGTCAAGGATATGAAGAAATTCTTCAAGAGGTGTTGTATTTTCTTTTCACGAAGAAACGAGACAGAAATTCAAGTTTAACGAGCCTTGGAAAGTGGTCATTCTTAGCCTAAGGTGGAAAAACTATGGAACTGACTTTATATTAGGAGGAATACTATAAAAAAGAACAAAAGCATACTCTAATGGATATACAACTTCTTCTGATGCTCGTATCGAGCTAGATTTAAATGAAAATGACGAACTCGAACTAGAAGAAATTCTTCGAGCAATGGGTATGGACAAAGTCAAAAGGAAAGGGAAGAGTCTTCTTACAATGTAACGGATTTCTGCATAGAAACAGACAAAATGTGGAAAATAACGACAACATTTGTTCAATATAATAGAAATTTCGTTGAACGTTTGGCATATGATAATGATATGAAATTCTTGATGAAAAAAAAATGATCATCTTTCGCGAGCGGCCATCAAGTTAGTTTTTGAAGAAGAAGGAGAAGATAATGAAAAAAAAATTTCCCCTACATTGTTTCGTTCTTTTTAAATGTAGATCGTTTTTTTTAATGTGGGTTGTCTTTCAAATGTTGGTTCTTTTCTGGGTTTTTTTAATCTTTGTCATTTTTTATGTATTTTTTATTATAAGTAATGAAATATTTATATTTTTATTAATTTTTGTGTTTATTAATCGTTTTTAAGAAACTGTATTTATTTTTTGAATTATGAAACTTAAAATTAAATTATTTTTATTTAAAAATAAAATAAAAATGAAAGGTAATGAATGGTGACTATTTCATTGTATTTTGGTTAGTGAATGGAGAAGTGACGTGATATTGAAAATGTAACTCGTGAAAGATGGGTATACTATAGTTTAAATTTTAATTGCAAAAAATCTTCAATGATGAGATTTTTATTAAATTATAAAATTAAATTAAATATTGTTGAAGTTTTTAGACATTTATTTAAATTGAAAATGATTTAAACAACTTTTTTAAGTTTTAACATTATTAAACATTATTGAGCACTTTAGAATAGACACGTGTATGTGTAATAGAATAATGGGAAATTATCATAAAAGTTTTAATATTTGTGGAAAAATTACATTTTAGTCCTAAGGTTTTTTTTCGAACATAAAAGTCCCGATTATTCGTAAAAACACAATAATATGTTATTTTCTGTTAAAAAAATTTTTGTTGTTAATTTGAACCAAAATGAAATAATCTTCACTTTTATATTTAAAGAAAAATTTTGAAACTAATGTGTAACTTACTGAATAATATTAGGATTTTTAGATAATTTCTCTAGAGAATATTTACATTTTTATTGCAAAACAAGAGAACGTTACAAACATACAATAATTATTCTCATTATACATCATTAAAAACATACGAAACAAAGATACGCTTCTCAAGTAAATCATAGTTGCTAAGATTAAAAGACCGAGATTCAAGGATAAACTTCAATAACAGAATGAAAGCTTCTAATTTGTTTTATAGTGTAACGAGTGAATCCAGCATCATCAAACAAACATGACCACTCTTTTAAAGTTCGTTCTTTACCGGTGCTTGTATGAGCTATCATCACCATGTCAAGCATCAATACCACATCTTCATACTCATGGTTTTCTTCAAGTCCAACAATTGACTCTACGATGATCACCTTCCCTGTATCTTTAGGAATAGCCTCTCGACATTTTCTTAGTATGTCAATGCATTCGTCGTCTCCCCAGTCGTGCAATACTTTCTAAAATATTCAAATATGATCATTTCCGGAACAAGTTAGAAACTCTAACAAATCTTAAGATTAAATAACTTCTATGTATCGTATTATATTAATTAGTAATTAGTAAATAAGCAAATTTTACTAGGGTTATTTTTTTCTTTATTATTTATTAGATATAAGACATTACTTAAAACCCAATAACATAAGTATATGATTGTCTATGCTCGGTGATGGGTGCAATTCACCTTTTCTTTTCTTATATATACAATTGTTTCTTTTTCTATTTGTTGAAGAAAGAAAACAACTCAATCCAAAATTTTAGAAAGACTTTCTTCATTAAGAATTTATTTATAAATTTATGTTCTTTTATCTTTTTTCCATTCATAAAATGTGTTTTCATTTATTCTCTTTTATCTTCACTCATTGGACGACGATGATAACTAAAATGATTTAGAATTAAACAAAATATTATTATTTATTCAAATATATTTTAAAGAACACTTATCCATGCAATCCTAATAATATATGTAGAAAGGGAAAACAATTCTAAATAACAGCTCACATGCATTCACTAACCATCAAATAAGCAGCGTCAGCTTTAGGAATATGATCAAACATGCTGCCTCCTACGTGTTGTACACCTTTCCATGCAGGAGCCACTGACACCACATGAGGCAGATCGAAATTAATCCCTTTGATCCATGGACAACCCTCAACAATCAATCCTAGAGCCGTTCCATCACCACCACCAACATCCACCACCGTCTTCAGCCCCTCAAACACCTCCGGACAACCCCCGATCACCGCCCTCACGGCATTCCGAGCATCACAAGCCATGGCATCGTTAATGAGCTTACTATGACTAGAATTTGCGGATGCAAATTTCCATAGATCAACACCATGTGCTGCCTCAAAAGGCGTGTTTTGGCTGCCCAAAACCATAGCACTTAGCTTGTGCCATGGTGCTAACATGACTGGACTGCTCTCTAAAAGCACAAAATCGGCCATGCTTTGCTTTCCATGCCTAGTTAGAAGTCGGGACAAAGGTGTAAGAGCATATCCAAGGGATGTGTCTGAAATGGGCTTTTCTTGAAATATTTTATACTGGATCAAGAACCTCATGATTCTATATAACGATGATGATGAACACCCGAGCTCGGATGCAAGCTCGGCAAGTGTCATCGGGGTGTCATGTTTTTGGAGAATATCGGGTATCCTGAGCTCAATGGCACACTTAACAATAGCCATTGGAGTGAAACCCAAAACATATTTCCATATTTCTTTTACGGCTGCTTCTTCTTCTTTGGAATCAATTTTTTCTTTCTTCATTTCTGATGACATTTTATCTCAAATTGAATGAATAAATGTGAGGATCATGTCTCCTTTAAATAGCAAAAAATGTTGCACTGTGGGATTTATGTTTATTGTTTAATAATTTAGTTAATTATATATGTTTCATTATTTTTTTCTTTTTAAATTGAAAAGTTTATTATCATTATTAAAGTTGGGTGCCACTACCAGTATACTAATGGCCCACTGCTAAATGCTATATCTAAAGAGAAATTAAATTACCTATTTCTACCCAATAAAATTATGATAAATCATTATTCAATTTTATTTTACTTGATATATTCCTAATATAGTTTTAATGACTTAGTTAAAAAAATATGAAATAATGATACTTGTTACAATTTTATTGAATATTAATATTTGCAGGCAAAAAAAATAAAAATGAATTTAATTTCTCATTTACACATACTCGATTATAATGCGAGATTTAGAATAGAGAAAAAAAGTGACATTTACTCATTTATATAGTTTCCGTTATTATGATAGATATATTGTAAAAAGGATAATTATATGTTTTATTCACATAGTAACATATTATTTTCTTAAAATGACATTATGAATACTAAGAATTCGGAGCCGTTTATCAAATTAAATTATCAATACGTTATAAGGAACCAGGAATAGTAACGTCTCCATCCTGCGGTAAGATCCATGCACACATGCTTCCCTCCTATCCATCCAAAGACCAAAATGTATGCTGGTCTAAGTGTGGACCTTCCATCCTGCGGGTCTGTCAAAAAGTTCACCGGCGCTTCTTTCTTCACAGAAATACCAGCATGCCGACAAGCATCAAAGAGAACATCCCGAACCATATCATGTCTGTACTTGAAACCAAGGAGATCTCTACAATGAACCGCGTGTTCCCCAAAGGTATCCAAACATGCCTTGTGGCAAACTGAGCATATCTCGTCAATTGGGAATATGAGAATCATGAGGCGGTACCGAAGGATAGTTCAGTACTTCACAGGAGACATATGCTGACCAAGACCATCAATAGGGATAGTTAGCAGAAAATCCTGAGCATAAGGTGCCCGCAGACACTCAAAGATTGTTTTCAATCTGACAGTCATGTCGAAATCGACTTCCATATCTTGGACAATTTTGCTAAAAAGGGCAAACACCAAAGCTTTTGGGGATTTAGGGGGGGGGGGGGGGGGCGGTGTCCTTATTAGTGAAACCGCTACAATTAAATCCCAGAATTGTATCGCGAAGACGAGTCATAGCACATAAGTAATCCGAGTCCATACCACATACACCATTTTCACGTAAGATCTAGTCTTGTAATGCCCAAGATTGGGCCCTCGAGGCTACAAATGTGTAGGAGGAAACTGTTGGGTTTTGAGCAATCTAACACTTCCTAAGTGTGCATGCAACCCTAATAAACCTTGGATCTATGTTTGTCTAAATACATGCAAAATAATAATTTTCCAAGGTTCATAACCTATCTAACATGGCATGGGGTACTTTTAAACATAAAAGAATTAGATGAGATTACATACCTTTTGATGAGTTTGATTCTTAAGGAGTTTGAGGGCCAAGCACCAATAGTGTGAATGCCTCAAGTGGAATCACAAATCACCACAAACTCTTGGAAAACTTTGAGAGAGTGTATACACACTTGTAAAATCGGTCACACACAAACACACATACTAGTTACACTAGTTTCACTAGTGGATATTTCATGCAACATAAGCATGCTTATATAGTGTACATGATTAGGGTGAAACCCTAATAACCCATGACCGTTCCTTTTCCAAGGATCCATGGGTTAAAAGCTCCATGGATCATCCATGGACTTCCATACAAGCCTAGCCCATTAACAAATGAGTGTTAGCCCACACCATATAAAACCAATAGCCCACAATCTAATTAGTCTTCCTTTTAATCTCTAAATTAATTCATAATTAATTTAAGACTAAGACTAATTAAATAACATGAATTCATATTAATATATTATAACTTATAATATATTAATAATCATATGTGTATAACTCTCATAAAATTATCCATAAATAGTTTGGATGAAATGCAACCTAAATGGACCATGCCGGGTCGGGTCAAGTATATACCAAATAAGTTATGGACTTAGACACCTTATCCAACAGAAACCTCATATGTCGAGTACAAACCCAAAACACCGAAATGAATAGGTAAGGAAGCCAGACGCCACTGAATGTCTCCAAAGAAGGGGCCTCCACATACCACCATATCCTCGATAGACCTGCGCAATCCTTTGTCAAAGAACAAAGCTTCCTATTGTATATGTATCGGCTGGCATGTCCAAAGGTCCATCACTTTGTGGGTCACATAGTTGTGGAAGAAGGCCCATCAAA